>NW_008794415.1:851435-903356 GCF_000699145.1 Aptenodytes forsteri | reverse complement strand
ACCAAAAGAAGGAGATTTGGGGGGGGGGGGAGGGGAGGAAAAAGAAAGGATGTGCTCACCTCAACTGTTTCCATGGAGTGCTTCAGCACTTCACATGGAGTACCATGGCAGTACTTCATCTGTAGTGCTTTTATGCTTTTTGCATTTATAGCACTTGTTTGCCTGTGAAAGGGGTGTGTGAGTGTGTGGTTTTCATAGATTAAAGGAGGAAGGTTTATGATATTTCCACACTAGAAATATACTGGCTATTTCTTATTTATACTTTTAAGTCAAACAGTTTTTCACTTGGCTGGTTATTGACTTGGACATCAAGTGAGTGACAGCTTGGCAGTTGTTGTGATAAGCTCAGTAAAACATGCCAGGAGTACATGTATCGGATTGTGCCTTTTGGAAAAGGAGGTAATATTTTTAACACACCTAGTATACTTTCAATTACAAAGGTTATAAAATAGTATTTAAAAAAAAAAACAGAAAATGTCAGTTTGTGAAATGAAATGCTGAGTTAGACTTAAAATGAGGGGAAAAGTCTATATTTAGGAATTAGGAAAAAATTTTGATGAAACAAAAGTGTACCCTTCCCTATAGTGTTGGTCGTTCATCAGGAAGTTATTTGGCAGAGCCAGCAACTCATTTTTATTCTGTGACTTTTTTTTCTGGAGTGAAGAGTATAAATTGCACACTGCAAAATGGCATTTCCATCTGAGCTTAAATCGCTTTCGAGACTGTTATCTGGAAATGTCTGTAAACAAATACCCTTTTTCACCAGGATTTTTTCCCATAAAATATATATAATATTATTGTGGTTTTAAAGGCAAATATTTGAGAGAGAGAAAATGTAGGTCTGCAGAATGAACTAATTCTTGGCACATCCTTCAGCCTATGATTCCTTTATCTGTAATACTTTAATTACAGCTTGTCATGATGTTATGTTCCCCGCTCCGGGAGAGGGCAAAGAGGGAGGAGATTACAGAGAAAAATCCTTACAGGCAGGTCGCAGCAATTGGAGCCTGTTGGTGTACTCGGGTCCGTGACACCCACATATGGTTCATTGGTCTAATATAAGGGACTTGAGTGCCTGTGTCCCTACATGTAGTTTGTCTAGATGAGCAAACTGTCTGGGGGTTTTTTAAGTGTCAAGCTGAAATTATTTTACACTGATTTAAGATCTTCTCAGTTCAATGAAATGTGTTTTACTTTTGCTAGAGCCATTTTCCAAAAAAGGGAAGCACACGACAACATCTTTTACTGATTAGAACAATTGATAACTTCTAATTCACATCTACTTACCTATTCCCCCTGTCTTTTGTAACATCACTTATTGCTGCGATGTGCAGCAGGAGTGTATGTGAACGAGAAGGATTGCAAGCTCCAGTCCTGCAGGGGCCATAGTCTGTGAAAATGCCTGTCCTCAAAACACACCTCAGGAAGGAAAGGGTTCCTTGTTCTGTCTTCTACACAGGGGAAAACTGAAGGCCAAAAGGATCAAGCAATTTGCTATTTTAATATAAGAAATCAAAGAAACACATTTCTTAACACAAAAAAGCAGCTTCCTTTTTCAAATTTAAGTGTAAAGCTGATTACATTCAACTGGAAATAAGCTAGACTAAATATTATGCATCAAAAAACAAATGTACTTACTAAAAAGTACTTATGCAGAGTGCTTTCAGTATGTTTAGGGCTTCATCAAGATTTTACACACAAGAAGGATGTTTTCTGGGGGAGGTGAGGGCGGATAAAAGTATCAAATAGGAAGGGAAGAAGAGCAACTAAAATAATTAGCCGTGTGTCAACATAAAGTTGACAGAGATAATATATTTTATGGGATCAATTGGTAAAAAAAAACCCCAAACTTTCAAGCACCTAAACTGTTTTGAGTGTGAAGTGAGGAAGAAAAAATTTTCATTTAGGGGCTATCTGTACTTGCAACAACTATGTTGTAAAACTCAAAATAGCCTGTTTGCTACAGTTACAAATTATCATCCAATTATTGTTCCATGAAACTGGGATTTTCATCATCAAGCCTGAGTCTGCAAATGCTTAGGTACTTGAGTAGCCATGCCCTTATGGTTAGTCTCATTGGTGATGATGGAAGCAGTGGATAAAGGAAACCCTGAAACAGAAGCCTGTGCTATGTTTTACTTACTCTGAAACCACATCTTGCTCTAATTTTATCTGGTTCCCACCTATTAAGGCACATATTTGCATCTGCACATCTTTTTCTGTCAGAGTGAGCACCTAACCAAACAGCACAAAAGGTTGAGGCTGACGTACTTACTTAAGGGAAAATCCCTTTCTAGCACACTTCTCTGGGTGAAGCATGTGGACCAGGTTTAGACAGGAAGAGGTAGATTCTTCTTCTGGTTTAAGAGCTGATTTTATTCTTCAGCTAAAACCTCTTGGTTTTTACCGTTTCACCATGTGCACCAGAATGGGAAAAGGGTTTGCGATGGATATGGTAGCAAGCACTGCTGGCATAATAACAGCTTCAGGAATAAAG
Source organism: Aptenodytes forsteri (assembly GCF_000699145.1). NCBI lineage: Eukaryota > Metazoa > Chordata > Aves > Sphenisciformes > Spheniscidae > Aptenodytes > Aptenodytes forsteri. The sequence continues at coordinate 900,859 of NW_008794415.1, read as the reverse complement.
GCAAAAGTAAAGCTAGACCAAAATGTAAGCAAATAGGAGGGTCCCCAGAAGCCACCAAATTTTAACACAAGTAATCTCAGAGTAAATCTAGCTTCTACAGTTCTGCAACTGAATAGTACAATAAATAAAAAAGACCCAACCAACCAAAACACAACAAACCTCACAGCAGATACCTGATCGGCTAGGAAGAAAAAAAAAGATGATTTTACCATTTTGTCATCATCAAGGAAAGATTCACTTTTACTTGAATCAAGCATTTTAATGGTTCTTGGTTTCACTGCACTTACTGAACAGACAGAATTTTCAGAAGTGATGAGGGACTTTCATTATCTTGATTTGTGCATGCCTGTTTTGTAATACTGTAACAGAAGCCTTTCCCAAAATAAAGATCCAGCACTCTGAAAACGAGAACTTTTATCTTCTTGTGGTACTGATGCTTGTGAGGGGATTCAGTGTTGGCCACAGCTCCAAGGCTTTGCTTTTTCTCCCATTGCAAGCTTCTCAAAGATGACTAAAAGGCTTTTACACTCAGAAGGGTCAGGTCTTCCTAGAATACAAACTAAAATAATTGTCATTTTTAAATAGGGGGAAAAAAACCACCCCAACCTCAAAGCTGCTACTAATAGAAATTACAGAATATCATAGAAATAGAACAGAAATTAATAAAAGGCTTCTGAGCAGTTCAGCCCACTTTGCCCTTGCAGGTGGGGTTGTATGCTGCCACTTGTGAGTTAACTCAGTGAGTTTCTGAGGGGCAGCAAATACTGCCTGATCCCATTTGCTTCCTGGGAAGCTTTTTCTGCACCTGGTAGCTGACTAGCTTATTCCTGCTCCTCACAGCAGTCTCTCTGCAGGAGCTTCTGGCTCCCAGCTCCCTGCCAGGCATTCCTGGCAGCCACACTCCGAAGTATCTGAAACTTTCTTCCCTGAGTGTGCTCAGACTGATTGCCATTAAAGAGGATGTTTCCCCTTCACCCCAGTCTTTAAAGTAATACAAGACAGCTGTAAACAAAAATGAAAGGTAAAACAGATACTATCTGTCATAATGATCAGAGCTGCCGGATGAGTTTTGAAAAATACACGGCCAGTTCTCTTCTGTCACCATTGCCTGTAGTGCGGACAAAAATCATAAATGCCAAGGATAATGCTTGCATAAGTATGTGAGTATGAATGGGGAGAAAAAAAGGAGTGCGAAGAGTGGGAGAAAGTTGGGTAAAGATCTTACTAAGAACTCATGCTGATTAAGAGAATTTAAATGTTTTAAATTATGATTCACAGACATTACAGAAGGTTTCAGACTATTAGTTAAACTTGCAGGTGCAGGTTTGCTCACTATAATATTTTCTTAATACATTTAATCATGTTTTGATCAGTCACTGTAATAGAGAGCGAGCAGTGGAAGCCAAGGAACAGAAGCGCTCACATGGACATTAAGGAAGCATTTTTATAATACACATAGAAGAGAAATTATCAACCACTCATCTAGGAGGAGCCAGATCTGACCAGCTCTCCAAAGACAGAAAGTGATCGCTCTTGTTGTATTAACTTCATTTTCTTAAGCTACTGAACTTCACTTGCTCATCTGGAGAGCAGGCTCTGCTCCGTTTCTCTCCTTTGTTTTCCATGTTTACTCGATCTATGCTCAAATGTAAAGAAAAGTTCATTTATATTCAGTGGTGGTTGATGCTACAATTACATGTCACAGCCCAGCAGCAGGAGTAATGACGTTTTGTTTCCTCATTTGGGGTGGATAGAAGGAACGTGCGAAGGAAGTGACTTTCTGGAGAAAGAGTGGAAGGAGAAGTAAGGGATCAGAAATGGATGAAAAAAGAATGTAAGTTACTTACGCTCTTGCTCTAAAATGTGTGAGGGACCCCAGCTAGATAAAGGCCTGTATGTCTGTGTAGTTTAGGGAGGCTATAAAAAGTAACATAACTCTGTCCACTGCAGACTACGATGTGGTTTTACACGTGTTTATGGAGAATTCAGAGGCAGTTATACCGTAAGAGGTTGCCAAGTGTGTATTTCTCCACTCAGAGACTATTCCCTGCAGTCTGTTTTCTCGTGATCTTTTTTTTTAATGTAACCAGTAAATGCCATGACACAGACTGACTTGTTCATTTAAAGAGGAAGAGGTGAAATAATCAGGGAAATTAAGGTTCATGCAAGCATTAGATTGGGATTTATAAAACTTGCTGACGAGTTTGTTACTGCTGTTACATCACATTTAGCAAGTCTTGATTTTGCATGTTAGCAGCTAAAGTAGGTATGATTTCACCACAGCAAAATCTGATTTTTAGTTGTCTGTGGCAAGAGAGTGACTAGATTTTCCCCACAAGCCCTTTACTGCAGTGTTAGAGATGGTGCTAATTTGCATGGCAGTGTCCAGCGTGTATGTAGTCAGGGGTGCTGCCCACGTCTGAGGTGCCACTTCAGTCCATGGCTGCAAGAAAGGCTCAGGCAGCTCCTTGGGGAGCACTCGCCTTCGTTAGCACCGATGGACATCCTCTCAGTGCAGCGCACGGCTGACATCGTTCCCACTGTGCAGAACAGGCACACTTGCTTTCTCCTCGGGTATCTTCCCTGCTTTTCCGTAGACATTTACCGAACAGTGCAACACCTCGCAAACATACGCTGCCTTGCCTTTGGACGACACTGCTAAGTCTGTGTTTTCCTCCAAAATTTACTTTCCTGGTGTTTTAAGCAGACCTGTTCACACTTTGCAGACACCCTCTTCAGTTGTCATTTTTGCTTCCTGTGAGGCTTCCTGAGCTTCCTGTGACTGTGTAGCACTAGGACAAATTTTCCTCCAAAATCTTTAACTGGTCTGGTAATGTTTTGCAGGGTGGAAAATTTTAACAGCTTTTTGAAAGTTTGCTTGGATCTGTAAACAGTTTTTTAGGTTTGCGACTGCATTTACAGTCTGGCCTTCAACTAGAATTCTCCAAGCAATTTAAAACTGTATATTTGATTCAATAGCTTGAAACCAAGTATAAATGCCTTAAAAATATTTTTCTTTTTTTGACTTCTGAAGTCTGATAGTTGTCAAAAAGAGTCCTTCTTTCAAGGATTTTTATGTGTCTCGGATTTCTGAAGTGCTGTTGTACACCTAAGTTGTTCTTCATTGTGTAGCAATAGACTGATAAACAAATGTAGTGTCTTTATCTCTGCAATACCAAAGAAAATGAATGTTGTCATCTCCTTGTCTGTCTTTTCAGTGCTATTGACTGTTTTCACAGAGAGAACAATTTTGCTACCACCACCTCTGAAGAGCTTGAGCTTTTGTTCCCTACTCATTGGCATTTCTTCTATTCATATAGATTTCAGACATACTCTTTTCTTTCTGATGAACCCCGTGCTGTTCTTACATGACAATCAGTACAGAAAAGCGGTCGTGAGGGAGGGAACAAGGTTCCTATCTCCCACCGAGCTGCTCACACAACTGAACAGCACCGTTGTTCTTGAACAGCATGTTGTCGCCCTTGAGATGTATTTCCTATCAAGTCTCTTAAAAGACATTTGACTTTAGGCACTGTGTGAAGGGGCATCAGCGTTATCCATATGAATGCTAAGTTTGCCTAGCTAGGCACTGAAGAGTACTTAATGTCATTTCTATTCTGTCATATTTTGTATAAAATACTTGTAGTGAAGAGCAATAGCTAAGATGGTGCAAGAAAATTTGGCACTGTTTTTAATGTGTATATAGGGTGGAAGGTCAGTAACAAAGCTAAGAGCTTCCACACAGGCATGCCTAGCTTAGAGCTTATTAATTGTTAGCAGGGAGCAATACGTCTTTCAAACGAGACGGTAATGTTAGGCGAAAGATTTGCCCAATAAATGAGGCCAGTATAAATTGCATTCACCGACAGTGCCAAACGGCATGCAAACAACAGCTATTTCAGCCAACAGCAAAACTTGACTCTCAACTCTTTATGCATAGCCCTAGTGTGCGAAAGGACAACGGCTGTTGCTGCTCAGTCACTATGGCAGGCTCACAGAGGGTGAAAATGGACAAATGGGCAGGTCGTTTTGGCATGGAAAGGGGGAGACGTGGAGATGCTGTTGCTGTTCTAGCCTCTGTTCTTCCAGGAGCTTCACCTTTTCCCCCAGGTCTCCCCAGCTCTCTCACAGCGTTGGGGGGGGGAGGGTGGTCCAGAAAGGAACAGTGTTGCAACTAGTTAAAATCCCTATGAATGGCACCTTCAAATCCTCCAGTCCAAGAATCATTCACTTTCGGTAGCTGTTAATACGGTCATTAAGATCTAAACAACAAAGGACTTGGTGTCCGAATGTCCACCTAGCTTTCCAGGAAACTACTCAGCTTTCCAGGAAACCGTTTTGAACTAAGTAACGGTAACAACTGTATGCACTCCAGGGTCTTAGCCTCATCCTCTCTTCAGAGTAATTTGAGCACTAATATCTTTCAAGTGGGAGCTGTGATTCACGAGTAGGACTGTGCTCTGGGTTTGCTCTTCTGTCCCTGCTGCAGGGACCGCTCAGCACCTCACGTAGCAAGTTGCGGCGCGCTGTTGTGAGGAAATCGGAAACTGGGGTTGGTTTACCTTAGCAGACCAGACCATAAAATGCAGCTGTTCAACCCAAGCTTTCTCCCAAAGCTTAGCTGCTGCTGGAACGGGGATGGGACTGCTGAGCATGGGAGCCGGTGTAAGGGGAGGTGTCTGTGCTTGAGAATCATTGCCCTCGAGAGCAGACGTGCAATGTGGAAGTTTTCTGATTTTTTTTTTTTTTTTTTTTTTTTTTTTTTTTTAATGAATCAGATGCTCAGTGTTGGTACTTTATAGGCAGAGACAGACTGTTTCCATGAGTTTATAGCCTATAGGACTGTAGCAGGCCAGCGCAAGGTAGCGGGACATTGTGAGAAGACGATAGATAATTGCCGTTTGAGTCACTTGCGTCTAGTTACAGCACCCTCTCCTTCAGCAGCTGACTCCTGACTCTTCATGTGCCTTAACTTTAGTACAGTCAGAACACAAAATTATGCAGTGACAGACTGCTAATGGATGCTACAGATGCGGCTGTGACAGATGGACAGACCGTGGCTGAAAGGAGACATCGTCATTCTCTGATCTGACACTAACATCTGGATGACCTTTAGCATTCAGTTGGTCTGTTTCCCTATGTGTGTAGTAGGGTTATTGCCTATTCTGCAAAGAGCTTTGAAGTCATTAGGTGTAAGCTTTGATTTGACAAAAACTTTTAATAATCTTATAATACTCAGTCTCATTTTTAAAATGCATGGTGCTTCCTCTTCCTTCTCCACTATGGGGATTTTAGGGTTTAACTATTACAGCCTTCTCTTAGGTAGCACAGTATGTTTGTTCATTTTAGAAGTTGGCCTTCTCGCATGTCTGTTTCCTGGAGGATGGCCTTCCTGTTTCACTCAGCCTTGCTTTGGTGGTACAGAGGTTTACTTTGTTTCATTGCCTGACAGTTACTGGCTTGTATTTCTTACAATATATTAATCACTACAGAAATGTCAAGAAATGCAATTGTGGAAGTTGCTGTTGTGTTATCAGCCAGTAGTTCTTCCTTCTTCAAACCAATGCTGTTCCTGGGAGGGATATGCTCAAAGACTAGTTTTGGTATAGGTACAGATGAAAATCTCTTATTTTTTGATGGGTAGGATGACTCCTATGTAGAATTGTTGTGGTTTAACCCCAGCTGGCAACTAAACCCCACGCAGCCACTCGCTCACTCCCCCCCGGTGGAGTGGGGGAGAGAATCGGAAGGGTAAAAGTGAGAAGACTCGTGGGTTGAGATAAAGACAGTTTAATAGGGAAAGCAAAAGCCGCACACACAAGCAAAGCAAAACAAGGAATCCATTCCCTCCTTCCCATCAGCAGGCAGGTGTTCAGCCATCTCCAGGAAAGCAGGGCTCCCTCATGTGTAACAGTGACTTGGGAAGACAAACGCCATCACTCTGAACGTTGCCCCCTTCCTTCTTCTTCCATAAGCTAAGCATGACACCATATGGTGTGGGATATCCCTTGGGTCAGCTGGGGTCAGCTGTCCCGGCTGTGTCCCCTCCCAGCTTCTTGTGCCCCCCCAGCCTGCTCGCTGGTGGGGTGGGGTGAGGAGCAGAAAAGGCCTTGACTCTGTGTCAGCACTGCTCAGCAGTAACGAAAACATGCCTGTGTTATCAACACTGTTTCCAGCACCAATCCAAAACACAGCCCCATACTAGCTACTATGAAGAAAATTAACTCTATCCTGGCCAAAACCAGCACAAGAATCTAAAATGTCTTTATTAAAATAACATTTGTTTTTTAATTTCTGTCTTTATACCCCATGAGTTTTCCAGCTGCTCCATAAACCAGGAAAAAATAAAAAGAACATCAGGGTAGGGAGGATATATTTCACATGCAATTATTATAAAATAGTAGCTTTCTTCCAAATTTGGTTTTGTATCTTGCAAAAGAGGGGTTGCTTAGTCACACATTATCAACCAGAGATCTGGAATGTGGCTGTTAAATTCCAGCATTTCACAGGATTACTTTACTTTGTCTAAACGCTTTTTTGGAAATTGAAAGAACTCCTACAGATTTATATCAAATTTATTTTATATCAAATTTCACAGGCTAGCTTTCATTCCGTTCCTTGAAAAGAAAATAAGCAACCTCTGCCCCCACTGAAAAAGCCTCAGACCCAGGGATCTTTCCACAATAAGGAAAATGATTTTTCTTTCACGCTTCCTTCTCAAATCCATCATTATTCAGAATTCCAAGACTGAGGATGAAAATACTTTGCACTTTTCTATTTCGTCCTGACTTTGTATGTGAAGTCTGTGGAAGCCTTTTTTTTGTTAATCTTTCCTGTGAATTTAACTTGGTAAGTTAACCTCTTTTTCCGAATGGGAAACTAAGACACAAGTTTGAAGTGTTGAGTACCTTCAGTACTCAAGTGAAGACTTGAGTAGCTTGAAGCTAGATCCATGCTTAGATAAGGTAAGTACTAGAACTGCAAATACGATGTCCTTTGGAGAAGAATAACATCACCTGTCGTTCTTCATCTTTGTGCAGCTTTTCTTCAGGGAAAGTAAATAAATTTTCCAATTATGGTTTTCCCCCAAACATCCTGGGGTTTGTATGGGTGTGCTCTTCCCCATAGCTGTTAACAGACTTCGCTATTATTCCTTTATAAGCATGACTCGCTGATTTGTTCTATCATGATAGTTCACACTGTCTTAGTGTCACTTAATACTTGTCATACTTACGTAAGTCCTTTTTTACAACTGAAAGCAGGGGTAGAAAACCCTGTCCTCTTATTTACTGAAAAAACATACCCTTCCTTCCCTTATACATGCAACTTCCTCTCTCGGGGTGAACTGGCCAGTTGATTGTGATTTACATGCACCCTAAGCAGAGTACTGCCTTGACTGGCATATTAGTCATAGGCAGTGTGCTTCAACCCTTGTGGGAAGCCCCGGCCAGGAAGGAGGAAAAGGATAAAATCAAAATTCCACCACTTATTTCTGAACCTCGCCTGCTTCCACAGGCAGCATTCGTGGATCTTCTGGGTCTTAATGCAATTCTTCTGCTCCTTTAGCTAACATAAAATATCTATTTCATTGCTCTTCTTCTTCCAAAGGCCTGTAGTGAAACAAATGCATCCAAGATGGCCTTGAGTGCGTGGACAGGTGTGAGTGACATGGAAGCCCCAGCAGACCCGCTAGAAGTAAGTGACTGTTTTGGCTGTTGTCTGAAGTACTGACTGATTAACAGGAACGGCTTGAGCTGGTGCAGGTATCATGCGTGTCACTTTGTAGATTGACAATTATGGGCTGATTTTTGTGTTCCAGTAGATTTGTCTGAATGATTTACGTTGTTTAAGAGTAAAAGGAAATGTTAGAAGTATTTTTGGATACGGCATTCTTAGAAAGAAAACCTTCCCTAGCATTGGTTTGGTTTTCTCCCCCCCCCAAAAGTATCTAGTCATTTTAACTTGTTGTTATACAAAGAGTAGAAACTGACCCGACAACTTCTGTGAGCAGTATTCGGGCCAGTTGGTGCAAGTGTATATATAGCTGTTAGATTTGTGACTTGTCCTATTCACTTTAATAGAGCTCTTAAATATGCACTTAAATACACGCCTAAGGCCCAGATTCTGAAAACAATTCAACACGTGAATAACTCCATTGACTGCCAGGTAATTGCTTCAGATACTTTAAGTTAAACATGTTGATGAACTTCTACAGGAAGAGGGATTAAGTGTTTTCTGTCGTGGAAGTCAAGTGCTCCACATTAGAGTTCAGCAGGACTGGCCATAGGGCAAATACCTGGTCAGGATTTTTGCCTGTGAAGAGGCACAACAAAACTATTCTTTGATCTTCTTCATTGGTATTTGGCATTAAATTCTCTAGCTGAAGAAAATAAATTTATTTCAGGAGATTTAAGACCTCAGAAGCATTCACGCTTTTATTCTAGTTTCTCATATGTTGGTTGAGAATTTAGGGAGGAAAAAAAAATCCCTGACCAGGTATCTGAACATAGTATGTTTTATTTTTATGAGCATGTATCTTTTTTCCAGTACAGTTCTCCTGATATCTATCTATCTATATTTATCTAATAGATCACATGTTTGTTTTCATGAAAATCCGTAGAAACTCCTTGGAAATTATGTTATATGATATTGCCATTATAAAAATGAGGGTTTGGCTGCTGTTGTCCTGCTTGGGCAAAACTCCACGCTTTAAAAAATGGAACAATTGCAGACTGATTTCCTAATTTCTCCAAATGGCCTATTTGTTTTCTGTATTGCTTGTTTTGAACCCATTGTGCTGAAGTTTATTGCCTTGGGCCTGCAAGCACTTACAGGGGCAGTGCTACTCATTATTCTAGTTCTTGCAAATGAAGGGAATTACTTATGCCCACTTCAATTTATGCTCAACTTTTGTGGCTTGTACTACTTGTTTGTATTACCATCTGTAAGATAATTAAAATCCTATTTTGTGTTCTGTGTCTCAGATGGTACAAATAGACATAATTCTGTTTATTTCAGTGCCATTTGCATAATGCTTCAATTAAAACACAGACTAAGCAGGGTTAAAGCAGATGCACACTTCAGAATCTGCTGTCAGCAGGTGTAAAGGTACTGAAATACAAAAGCAATGTAAGAAAATGTTGCTGTTTCAGTTTCTTTACATGCACATGATAGGGTGGATGGGAGTTTTATATGATGATCTTGACTTGAAGAGAGGATGCCAAAAGCATTCGTTTTTGAACATTTCTTTTCTCCAGTTAAGGCACATATTACTGACCAAAAAGAAGACTATATCAGCCAGTTCTCTGGAACAACAGATCCTCTCACTGGAAAGACAGAGACGAGAGGTAATCTTAAGTTTACCCTTAACCTTTACAGGAATAATCTCTAAGACAGACATTACAATATCAGTAATATGCCCGGGGCAGGAAATCACTGAATCTGTTATCACTGTTACTTACACCGTTTATGCTGCAGTTGCTTTTACCCACCAGTCCAGCAAGGCCTATGTTTTTCCTGTGGGAATCTCATCCTGCACTCTTGTGAGACAATTTCTATGTGGAGACTTTCTGCTTTGCATTTCTTCACAGCCTGAAGTATGCAGGCACTTAAAATTATGTTTAAGCTAGTTCCTATAGTCCTACTTCTCTCTACCAAGCTAGGCAGAGTTATATTTGGAGAACTGTTCCTAAAAACAAATGATGACTTATTGTAACGCAGCTATAAATCTAGAAGAGCAGAGATTTATAAGGTACAAAGGGCAAATTTTCTGAATGATCACTATTGTAAAGGCCAAGGAACCACTGTGAGTAGTAGCCAGTGGTGTCTTGGTCACAGGTAGCAGCAAACTGGAAGCCGTTTTTTTGCTGAGCATCCTAAAGAGTGACCCTATATCCTACAAAGCAAAATGCTTCAGAGGGACCTATTTGGCTTTCTCCAATAAAAATGCACACACGCTGACTTCGCTCCTACCGCTTACATGTGTGGTGTTAGCCAATCTTCCCATCTTGCATGAGTGCGCTTGCTCAAGCAAAATGGGGACCTATTTGGCTTTCTCCAATAAAAACGCACGCACGCTGACTTCGCTCCTACTGCTTACATGTGTGGTGTTAGCCAGTCTTCCCATCTTGCATGAGTGCGCTTGCTTGGTTTAGTGGTACTGAGAAAGGCAAGCGGGGTTGCACCCAGTAGTAATTGCAGTCAATAGGAGTCTTCAATTCACTTGTTTGAAGTCAGAGGGACCTATTTGGCTTTCTCCAATAAAAACGCACGCACGCTGACTTCGCTCCTACTGCTTACATGTGTGGTGTTAGCCAGTCTTCCCATCTTGCATGAGTGCGCTTGCTTGGTTTAGTGGTACTGAGAAAGGCAAGCGGGGTTGCACCCAGTAGTAATTGCAGTCAATAGGAGTCTTCAATTCACTTGTTTGAAGTCAGAGACCTTCTAATTGGAAATATGTTTATGGAACTTAAAGCAAACTAACAAGAAACTCCTTGGCCATTTAGGATTTGCAGCTTGGGATTTGTACAGCGTTGCAAATGATTCACCTGTAGCTTATTGTGTATTTGCATGTTTGCTGAATGTTACTTCCTGAACGTTCGTGTACTTTAACTGAAATACCGAAGCACTGGAAGATGGGTCGTAGAGCTTGCCAAACCTTAAACTTGCTTTTTCTGAAATGAACTGGCCAGATAATGAGGAAGTTGTGAACACTCATAGCTGGAGGATTAGAATGCCAGTCTGTTTTTTATTTATCGACAATGTTGAAATAAGGGTTATTTACTGTGTCTTCCTGATAATTACAGCTTTTGGAGGTGAACAAGCAATGGGATCATCAGTTTAGAAGTATGAAACAGCTTTATGAAAAACAGGTAAAAATGTTGACTACTTCTATTGGAATATGTATGCCACCTGCTGATAGTTAAGTCTGTGCTTAAATACCGGTCAGCCATAGCTATAGTAAATATCTTAGGGGGGGAAGGCATTATGTTTACTTTGTCTTTAGCTCACAAATTAAAAAAGCTTCATCACATAGAAGTGAAGCTAATGTGTGTACAGTCTTCAGTAGGACAAAATAAGCAGAGAAGCAGCGCATCTCTAAAATAGTAGGGACCAGGGTGGACATGACAGCAGAAGTCTTCATGCCCTCCACAAGGTAATAAAAATTGCTCATGCTTCAGAGCACAACTAACTGAAAATTAGCCTACAGTGCCTGGTGTGCCCAGCCACTGATACGCATCATCACATATCTGTTGGTTCTTGTACCATCTCTTGTGGCTGGCTTGTGAAGCCTGGAAGCTCACTGGGGCTCCCTGTAATGGGGGAGCTCTCAGATAAATCCTCCATGGATGCTGCCTTCTATAAGCAGAGAGGCTTTTGTTTTTGAGAAACTGCTCTGTACAAAAGCTCTTCATTTAAAAAAAAAAAAAATTGTAAATAAATTATTTTTATTTCCTTTTTTTGTCAAGATCCCATTGGCATAGCTTTCATTCTGTGAAAATAGATATTCTGTGCTCTGTGGCATCTTTGCTGCAGGCATTATAATCAGCTGCCTAGTGAAGCTGGCTGCTTACAATTTTGCCTGATATTCCAAAGACCAAGTTGGTTCATTGACTGACAATTCTCATCTGTTTCCTTCTATGAAAATGAAGTTTGCAGAATGACCTCATGTGCTTATCAGGAAAATTTTCTAATATTTTCCAGTAAGCTTTACTGAGATCTGGAACCCAAAAAAAAAAAAAAAAGAAGAGGAATTTAAATGGCTCTTCCTCATTTAATATGGGACCATTTTATGCCTCTGGCTAGCTCATTTGGATGTGCACCACTGCAGAGGGAGTCCAAATTGCAAAAGGAAAAAAGAACATTAAAATGGAAAATTCGTTTGGAGGGACAGACCCATGGTAGCTGTCCTTTGGCAGCAAAACAGTGCGAGACCCAACTGGGTTAACACCAACAGAGAATTTGCCCAGAATCATTAAGAGTCTCCAGTGGAGACAGAGCAGCGGAGTGTGGAGGTGGGGAGGGGAAAGTCAGTGGCTGGGGACTTCACACGCAACCAGATCCACTCCTTTACGCTGGATCTGCTGAGAGCTGAAAGGATTTGAAGGCACCTTCGAGGTGCTGTGCCTTTCAGGATCCCCAGTCATCCCACCATGGTCTGTCACTTGCTTTTCAGCTGGCAGAAATGAAAGCAAAACTGGACGTGTCAGAGAGGAGAGTCAGTGAGCTGGAGGAAGAGAGACCTCAACGGCATCCAGAAGATGAGAGATTGCGAGCCCTGGGCAGAGAGAGGCCGTCGCAGGAAATGGTAGGAGGGTGCACTCTGTCACCCCGTTTGTGCTCAGTGTTGAACACTGTCTTGCCTTTCCTCTTTCTCTTCTCGCAAGTGGCAGGGCATGGGTTGTCGCAAAGCCATGAGATGAGATCGTGGTGTTGAGTGCTCTTCAGTATTGTACCCAAGGCAGTGCTTGATCTTCTGTCTGATCAGAGAACTATGTATAGGGAGAGAGTCATTTCAATAGAAATCGGCAGAGAGCACGATTAGTGTTGGGGGGGGAGTAAAGAACAGATTGATATGAATACTGCAGAGATTTCCTTCCTTGCTGTTCAGTTCGGGGTGGATTTCTTTGTGAACGAAAATGCTACAGTGATTTCAAATGGAATAGGAACGTCATTGCAGACGTTACACGAAGTGCTTGGCAATAAATACTTGAAGGAATGAATTCAGCTCCAGACACCCACGTTTTGCTATTGACAGTATAGGCTTTTATACGTGTGCTAGCTATCTCAGCTCCCCGTAAATATTAGTGATGTAGTCAGTGCAGTTATTAGGGCTGAAAGTGCCTGGGCTGATCAGCTGCTCTAGAGCGGCGTTCACCTCACCCTGAGAGTGTTTGGGCACCTCTCTCGGGACTCCTTACGCACTGGCTCTTGTGTAGGCATTCGCATCTAAAGCTAGATCCCTAAGCTGAATTCCCACCACAGTAAAACCACCAACCTGAGCGATCACCATATACATGCCCAACGTATACACAAAACTTTGTGCCCCGTTTTACAAGCACCACAGAGTGGTGCTTCCTACTCTCATTCTGCTTCATGGTATCACACGCTTCATAGCCTCTTGTAAGAGTTTCTGGATGGTGCTCTGACGGCTGAAGCCGGGCTTCTCTATTCGCTTGATAACATGAAACAAACCTGAAAACAAGTGGCAATCGCATCACTTCCAGGCTCAGATAAGATGTAAGGTAGCTGCTGCAGGAAAAGAAATGCAAAGCCCTTAGCTTTTATCTTCATGAGCAGAACATTCATCTTACTTGTTTATCAATTACGGTATGGTCTTAGCTAAGCACGTGCTTGACTTCCAACCAATAGGACCATTTACATGTTTTAAAGCAAACTATGTCGTTATGTACTTGCTGAATCATTGCCTTTATTTGCTCTGAGTGTGGATTCAACGCAAGACAATCCATCTTCCTGTTCATATTACTAAGGTTTTTACTGCCTGCCCTTTAATATATGATAGCTGTGAAAAATAGCCCTAGCTACCTTTCTGAAAAGGTAAGGATGAGGAGTGCACTCTCCCAATTTTTTTAATACATACATGAATAATGAACTAAATGACAATACAATCCAAAAATCTCTTACGGGGACAGGTTAACCTGCATGGAACTTCAGCCTTAGCTCAGCAATTTCTTTACAAATTATATACTCAGCCAGTAAGTGCTTCCTATTTACTCTGAATTTCTTCACTTTTTGGATGTCATGCAGGGATGCAGGAGATCTACACCTTTGCAGAGGTAGCTGCTAATAGTAGAGATTTTTGAATGAGCAACAAGGATTGTAACACCCATGTCAGCAGCTGTGTCAACTCAAGTTATGCTATGCTGCCCACGGGGCAGGATGAAGAAAAAGCGGTGCCAGGGGACGATTCAGAAAAATGCATAAAGATATGTTCAGCTTGAAAGCACGTGAGCAGGCTTGTTGCTTTGAAGTTCAGCAGATGCAGGAGAGGCCCAAGCTGACAGATCTACCAAGATTAGATTTCTAGGGGCTTTATGGTTTTTTTTCCTGCAGCAACTAACATTCTTCATACCTGCGTTTGGTTTTATATATATATATGTGTGTGTGTGTGTGTATATTTTTTTTTTCTTTTCTTGAAAGGTAACAACCCTTTCTTTTTTAAATGTTTTACTTACCCCCCTGTAGCCACAGAGCTGGGATGGGCTGTACAGGGCAATTGCCAGAGCAAAGTTCTCTATTTGCTTATCTAGTCCAGCAGCCTGACAGTACCTTTTAAATTTGTTTACTCAGAGTGGCAGTTCTCTGGGTGCTCTGCTGAGCCATTTAGGAAAACCAGCAGCACCGAACAACCCTGAGACAGATTACATGCTGTTGCTGTCTTGCAGAGCTTTTTTTTTTTAACGCACCTGGAGGTATGGCTCTTACAGAATGATAACGTTATGAACTTTATCTGTCCCCGTGTCCTCCATGGCCCCAGGAAAACTGACTGTTTTGGAGATTTAATGTTGGGTGGGTTTGTTTTGGGTTTTTTGTTCTCTCTGGGCGTGACTATGTACCCATAGGCAGGAATCAAAGACCAACCTAGTCACTGGAGAGTCTAGGTGCCATAACACCTAAGATTCAGTGTTGAATAAGAAGCAATAAGACATAAGAATTCAGATGGTTCAAAAACCTGAACAACCAGGAAATCTTTAGTTATAAATGGCCAAGTTCCCGGAGGTGTCAGCCTCCGAGAAGGAGAATGTGTGCTAGGAGCTAGGAAAAGAGGATGGCAACGGTGAAGAGAAGAGCATAGCTAAAAGCCTATATGGATTTTAGTGTTTTGGTTTGTTTTTCTTTAATATCTTCAAACATACATGCACATGCCAGCTTGAGCTAGTTCCTGGGTGAGTTCCTATACTTAATGCAGAGATACCCTACTAATCTTGCCCAGTTTTTGGAGAAAATGAAATGTTCCAACTAACTTAGAACAAAGGAAAATAAAGCTATCTCATGTGTAAGCAACAGTTTCTCAAGGGTGTTTTTCAGTGGCTCAATTAGCACACGGTGATGCACTTCTCATGAGCCTGAACAGTAAATGCCTAGTCGCTGGCTGCACAGAGATATGCCTGTTGCACAGAAAAAAAAAAGCATTCATATGGTGTTCTGTGCATGTGATTGTTGGATCTCATTTTTTTAATCACATAAAGCAGCTGCAGAAGAATATTTGAAATACTTTCTTTTTTTGTAGAACGGGCCATTCTGTTTAATATGTCTAAACAGCTTTGGTCTAAGACAGTCTGGCAAAAGCGGGCTAGCGAGGAATGCATTACCCTGGGAGAGAAGCTTACACAATGCCACTTGCTTCAGGGTCTGATTCAGATCTTAGCTTCCTTCGTTGTAAATTGAAAATAGCCGCGCTGAAAGCGATAGGAGGAGAGAATCAAACTTAAAGTTTGGCAAATCTGTCCTAATAATTCCTATAATAGCATCTTGAAAGACTAGCATATAAATCCTGTTGTGAGTAGGGACATCTTCCTGGTAGTTTGCTGGGGTGGCAACAGTGTTAGGCACATGCACTAGGAAGGGTCAAGCTCAAGTCAACAACAACTGTGATGGGGTCAAAGAAAGTGGATTTTTAAGCCTTGGTTGGTAGCTTGGTAATTCTTGAGCAGGCTGAGGCCTGCCTCAGTCTCTCGTGTAGTGGAAAAAGCCCTCAGACTATGTGATACTGAGATCTGGTTTTGTCTTTGATGTTGTGTGACACTGGGAATGTCTGGGACTCCACCAGCATTTAGCCCTGGCCTTACGCTACGAGTATGTACAAGTAATGCAGGTTTGTGATGATCATCTGTACAGTACTGATCTGCTTGGCCTGCCAGCTTTCTCATGGCTTTGTGCAACTGCAGAGCAGGGATTTAGTCTGGTATGTTGTCTCTGTCTCATCATATGGTGAGTGGTCAAAACAATTTCAACAGACTTTATCATATCTGGGTTTTACTAACCATCCGCCTTCCTGTTCCCTCCCTTCCCAGCTGTGTTTGGGACAACAAAAATGCAGCACATCTGCCAGACAGCAGATATTCTGAAAATTGTTCTTGAAAAATGGTTCCATCTGCATTTCAGCAGCATCTCTCTGTATTTTTGCGTCCCAGAAAGAAACAAAGGTCCTTAGTGAAGCTCTCCATGAAATGAAGGAAGAGAACAATCTCCTGAAGCAGAAGAATGCCTCAATGATCAGAAAGAAGGAACACTATGAGCGTGAAATAAGTCGTCTCAATAAGGTATGAACGAGAGTGAGCCACTGACCAGAACCTCTTCCTTTAATTCTAGCGTCTCTGTTGCCAAGCAGTGATACTGCCAGATGCCCATCTTTTCAATCCTGGGTGAAAAACATGTTCATGGTAGCAAACTCGTGATCACTGTTAGGGAGCTGAGGAAACAAGCAAGAACTTACTTTAGCTAATACCCGTGCATGCTGTTCTTAGTAGGTAGTAGGGTTGCACTGTAAAGAGGAAAGTTAGGTGAACCTTTTGGCTTCTGCTGTGAAGCCTCTCTACGTGTCATATCTAAGCTCTTTCTATGTTCTCCCTCCTTGGAACAAAAGGGAAATGGCACAAAGATGCTTTCATATGCATCCAGTGAAACACTGTGATTAAAAAAAAAAAAAAATTCAGACAGTTTAAAAAATGTTGGTTTACATATATTGTTTGAAAAAAATGGCTTCTTTTCACAAGACATGCTCCTGTCTTACTTTTCATATATATACATACATATATATATTCATACATATAAGTATGTATGTGTATATATGTCTCATTGAGGAAATTGCCATAAAATAGCTAAATGGGATTTATTTTTTTTAACTGAGGGAAAGTAATAAATGTAGCTTTGTTTAATCAAAAGATCACATAAAGCAGTGGGTGTTTTCTAACAATTTTGTATTTCATGGTGAACCACAAACACTTCCTGAGGAAATGCACTGCAGTAACCATTGCTGTGTAACTTTAAGTGATACACAAGCTAAAGGGCCATGATGTGCAAAAGTCAAGGCAAAAAAGTAATGTTGCCATATTCAAAAATTTGACGGAACGTATGATCTCTAACTCTTTTTGAAATGCGTTGACAGGACTTGCTCAAAGCCTCAGTGTAACTTTCATTCAAGGTCTTGTTTGTAGAACAACTTATTTCAATGTTTTATTTTGCTGTCTTTTCTTATGATGTGGTTGGAACTAAGACAGACGGGTAAATAGACCATACTTTTAAATGAAACATCAGTTTCATGTAAAACGCTTTCCCATGAGTAATACTTTACTGATTTTCTGTGTATTTGTGTTCTTCAAATCTCGTGTCATGAATGCATGTAAGACTGGAAGGGAACCTCTGTGCCCTTTTAAGTCTAGTCCCCTGCTATCACAAGTTCAGTGACTTGAAGTTCTTACGAATTCTCTGAAATCAAACAACTTTTTCCTTAAAATTACTTAAGCTCCTACTGTGCTTCTGTTGGAAGGCTGTTCTGGAACTGTAACCCTTCTTTCATTAGATGCTTTCATCTATTTCAACTGGGCTGAATTTATTCTGGCCAGATGATATTCATTTGTTCTTCTGGTAGCAGTGTCGAACAGATCTGCTTCATGCAAGGAGTGAAGCAGATCTGCCCTCTCGATGAAGCAGAACTGTCCTCTAGTGAAAATACGATTGCTCTCAGGGGCACTTGCTCCTTCCCTATAGCTACAGAGTGCAAGCCTATTTTCACTAGAGGACAGTTTAGCTAAGCTGACCCAGCTTTTTTGGTCTTTTAAAATACAACTATGCCTGCTAATATGCATGTTTTTTCATCTCGGTCATTTTAAACAGCTTAGTTCTCAGTTTATGGAAGGTACTACTACTTGTTTCTAAGTACGTTAACCTTTTTACTTTAAGTACATTGATCTTTTTACTTTTGGCTTTATCCCTCTTTGATCCTGTCATGCAGAGTACCCAAAGTATAGAGTCCGATCTGATCGTACTTTGAAGTCTGCAGCTTGAAACTGATGTTGCAATGCCATAATGGTTTGCCATGCTATATCCCAAGTTTGGCTTTCCTGTGGTTGTTTCCTTGTTCACCACGTAGGTCAAGTACAAGCCAAATTTCTGACTTATTTCATAACTTTGCTGCAGCACCATCTCAATTGTTATTTAAACATAGACTAATAAGTTCCAATGCATTTTATAGTGGGGAAAAAAATATTTTAGTTATATGTATATAATTCATAGTTCAGTTTCTTTTGCAACATATAGCTCAGTGTGACTGTCTCTCTTACCCTGCACTTTCATCTAAAAGCTGACAAAAGTGGTAGCTTTTGGGATCAAATCCTTTCTCCAGTCCCTAAAGGCACTTTAATTTTTCTTCTTGAAATTACTCATCTAGCTGTCCCTCGAGCATTTTCCTATACAATTTTTTTCAGCTTCCTTGAGATATGATTTTCTGGGGGTAGGGGAGTGGTTTGGTTTGGGTTTTTTGTACTTTGACTCTTAATGAAGTAGGAATAGCCAAATGATCTGCAAAAACTGCATATAGAACGAATTATAGAAGGTGCCTAAAAGTTTTGTCATTTCTCAAATTTACTAATTTGTATATTTCTAAAAGTTTTGTCATTTCTCAAATTTACTAATTTGTAATTACAAATCTTAGTTACATATTTAAAATAGCTTATTTCCTTTTAATTTGAAGTGTCTCATGATCATTTTATTCACAGTTGGTTTTTAAAACCAGTGGAACAATAATATCTTCATTTCTTCCATAAATGACTCTAAAACAGCCCCGCCTTTTGTCAGTTCAGTGTGATGGGAATTTTGAAAGAAAAATATTCCAGTTACATCTTTGAGTATTAGCTTCAGTAGTGTTTAGTCTCCATTTTATACTTGGGAACCAAAATCTCCTGTAATGACATAATTCTCAATAATTTGCTACTGATCTTATAGCAACATTACAAAACTTTACTCTTTTCCCCCCATACCTAGCACTTCTCAGCATGTCTCTTACAATCTTTCCTCAAAGATTTTGATCTGGGTTTAGTATGACCCTAAACCAATTCAGCTTCATTCATGCTACAGTTTGTTATTTTATTTGAAGTGATAAACGGGGTCTCACAGCATTGCTTCCAAATGCGGTCTAAAAAAATCCTCACCTTATTTTTCTCTACTATTAACCTTTTGAAGATTGAATTTTCTGGATTTTTCTGGGTTTTTCACCATAATCCTGGATGTAGAACCTCCTCAAAAAACCCCCAAATAAACAAAAAAACCCTGAAGAACTGCCCAAATACCTCATATGTCTATATCATGATATGATTCTAGGAAGTGAGCTGCAAGAAAAATAGTCAATATAGTGACGTTTGTTCAAGAATTAGGAGAACCGTCAACAGCTTATGACTATATGTACTTCAATTGTGAAGGTGCGTTACCATTTGGTAACGTCAGGATGGCCGTGATCAGTAAGATACGTTCCAGTGAAGGAGTTTGAACAGAAGACAGAGCCATATAAAAAGTAGGTGCAGCAGATGACTGGGAAAATGGTATGTTGTAAAGGAAGCAGGACACTCGGTTATCTTTGAATTAGGGCATCTGAAGCACTTTCTTTTGAGGGTGGTCAAATATTAGAAGAGGTTGCCTGGAGAGGCTGTGAAATCACCCTCCTTGGAGGTGCTCAATACTCAGCTGACAGGCCCTGAGCAACCTGACCTACCTGGCCTGGCTCTGAGCAGGGGCTTGGACCTCCAGAAGTCCCCTGCCACCCAAATGAGTCTTGTGATTCTGTGGTTGCCAGCAAGATCGAGATGTATCCCGCAAAGGCGGGAGGAAGAAGAAAAGGACGTTTCACTTGTCTTTGTCCTCAGCAGTACGCTTAACAAACCACACAGCTGGGAAAGGGTCTGGGTAGTAGTCAGCCAGGGAATGTATCACACGTACCTCAATACTGTCAAACTTCACTGACTCTTGCTGCTGCTGGCGATCCATGCCCAATCTAAACACCAGATTTTTTTAATTTGTTTTACTATTTGTGCAGAGCACTACAATGTCATAGCCTAAAAGGGATTAGCAGTGGCTCAAAGGGGCAAAAGGAGGATTAATCAGTAAGCTATCTGTATCTTCATCCTCCCATGTTTATGTTCAACCTTATTTATGTATTGACATGGCACACAAACTTTGCCACTGTTATACCAATTTCTCTTCTGCACAATTCTTAGGGACAGTAGCTCATCAGATAAAAAGCCTCCTTTTTCTCTTCTCTGCTTTCCATGGAAAGTGCTAATTTTTTTTTTAATTTTTTTTGTTGGCCTTCTGATAACTGATACTAATCCTTGTGTTACTTTAGATACTGGTTCTCCTGCTTGACCACTTCCCCCTCTGCCTCTTCCCCCTCCAAATTATCTTCCTTCCTTCCCTTACGGCATGAATGGAGTGTGGCCAGCAAGGGGGGAGCTGGGGATCATTAGCAGGAATTGAACTTACTAAAAATGGATGAAGTTAGCTGAGTCCATATCTTGTGTGAGAAACATTGAAAAGTACCGAATGGTGAATATTTGTGCTAAAGTAAATAAGAAATATGTAAGTGTAGTGTGTGGTCATTGATAGAGAGGGGTAAGAGTGATTTAAAAATTATCCCAGTCCAAGGGAGAGCTGTGTAATACTGTTAAAAATAAATAAAATCTGCAAAGAACTGTGGCAGAATTTGACTGAAAAATAGAGTAAGAGCATTATCAGTGCAGTGTGTGTATTCATAACTCCCTCTAGTGACAAGCTATAGAGACTACATAACTTCCTCTCAACCGGAGGGTTTACTTCGGTTCCAGTTGAAGAAATTTGTACTCTTAGTGCAAAAAAAGTTTCAGTCAGACTTTACTGTAGTCACATTTTTAGGCCATCTTTGAATATTGCTTTTATGTTCTTGGGGTTTTTGTTTGCTTTTTTTTGGCCTCAGCTGAGTTTAGACACCTGTCTTTGTTTTCCCAAATTGTGACTTGCACAGGGAAATGGTGTTTATGAATGAGATTTGCAGCTGTGATTTCCATAGGTAAATGTTGGTTATAGTTATAAGTAAAAGCACAGGCCCCTAAATGACACTGTCTCAAATTCATGGATGTAGTGTGAGCACTTTGAAAATTTGGACCTAGTCATGCATATATGTTATTCATGGGGTTTATATCCAAAGTATATAATTGAAGCAACTGCAAGTGAAGGGAAAACCCCCACAAGTCTGTGGCTCACTCTAATCTGTTTATGTAGAGGGCAAACAGTCTAATCATTTAAAAGGATTTTTTTTTTCATATAGTGAATCTCTGTTTAGTAATTTTGCTGTTTGATGTTGCAGGCCCTTCTGGATGTGTTGAAAAAGCAGCACTCACCTGTTGTTGGGACTCCTTCAGAGAAGGGTGACAGGAACAGCCTTGAGGACATGAGAACTCAGCTTGAAGTTCTCAGACAGCAGGTGAGAACAGCTGGAAGTAAGGATGGATTTCATACAGAATAATTTTGCCCTCTCTCCCAAGAATTGTGCCTGGTAGACTTGCTATGTAGAGTTTTTGAAAGGAAGAGCCAGTTTAGCTGTAGCCCATTCAAACGCTGTTTCCTAAGATGCTGTCACCACAGCAGTGTCCACGAAGTGAAACTGAGTCCTTGCAAAGGACTGGAGCAAGGACTTGTGTAGGACTCAGAGCAGCAGAATGGCTCTCCTGACTCTTGGAGACATCCTGTCAGCTGTCTGCTGGGGGCTGAATTTCATCCAGAGGGAATGCTAAACTTCATGAGTTACTGATTGTGTCTTCTGCTCCTTGTTTTGTAGAAGTTGAAAGTTCAGTGAATTATCTAAGAATTCCTAGTCTTGGAAAAGTAGAGTGTTGGCATTGCAGTTTTTCAAAGTGTGAGACAAAACATTTGCATCCGTAACCTGCATATCAATCACTATGGAGAAGTGTATTTTTTTTAATCTTTGTTCTGAGCAATTCAAGTGCTTTGTGCACTCTTTTGCTTTCCGTATGAAAGAATCTGTTTAAAAACATGATGCTTTTCAGATAATTTTACATTTTAGGTCTGTCATCCTGGACAGTGTTAGGGTTAACATTATTGACACACAAATGGATGTGATCAGAATGAGAATTTTATTCAATGGGAATAAAATACTTGTTTCTGTCACGTTTGACAGCAGAGCCAGATTTTGCTCTCTAATGTAATGCTTGCCACATGCTGGAGAATAAAATCCTGCACTTGATTGTACAGTAATGAGTTATTTCATTCTACACAATAAAATAGAGTAAACCAATTTTTTTCAGAATTCTCATGGGGTATCCATTTTATGAATGTCTTTTTCTAGTTGTATAAATCAGTACAGTGAGTCCAGACTTCCTTCTGCACGAAATGGAGCAGAAGGCTCTAACTGTACAGAGGAGGGACTCTTGGGACAAACAGCGACGTGACAGAGCCTCACCAGAGCTTGGCTGTCATCAGCCCATCCCTGGCCACAACAGAAGAGATGAAGGCATTCATTCCTTGGGAGGTGTCCCCCTCTTTCTCAGGGCAACAGACTATATGGCAAAACTGTGACGAAGTGGTTCCCTTGCAGCCTCAGCAGATCGTACAGCTGGAGAGTGGGAGGGAGGTGGGACAGCAGAGAGGGCATCGGGAAAGAAGAAATGAGGAAATACTGAGGAGAGAAGCGTGTAGATGGACAGGGATACAAGAGAACTAGATTTCCCCAAGCGACAGCTTTTCCTCTGCTTCGGAGGGTCAGGGGCGCGCATGCCTCCTCCAGGCACAGGCTGTGGATCTGAGTCCCCTCGCGGCCACACAGAAAGCCTTTGTTCCTTTTACACAGTGTTATTCAGGAAGGGGGTTATGTCTAGTGGGGGACCATCAGGTCCAAAAAAAAACCTTGCAAAAATTAGCTGCAACAGGCAAGTTGTGAAAATAATTTATAGAGCCCTGTGTTGACTTTTTTCTTCCCCTGAGGTATTAACATTTCTTTAGTCCTCCTGTGAAGCCATAGTGCTGCTGCCAGCAAAAAGAAAACTGGATCTGTACGACAGGCAGGGCATGAGCCACAGCAAGCAAGTTCTTTGGAAATAGACTGTCAGCGGGCTTTAGTGACCAACCAAGAGGACATGAAAGGACTTCTGAAAGTTCTGGTGGTGGTTCCCACCCCAACATGCTTTTGCTGTTATTTGTCAGTAGAAGTGCCACCAACCTCCAGCTTCTTACCAGGTGGATGCCTGCCCATTAGCTGAAGAATTAAGCCAGTCAGCTTAACAGCAATTAATTTACAGATTTGTGTTTTGCTTCTGAATCCGTGTGCTCGTTGCCTGTGCCTGGGGTGGTCAGATATTTTCTAATGGGATGAAGCGCTATGATTCCTGGCTACATATGAAGAGCTAAGACATTGCATCCTTCGGTATTTGAAAGGCAGTTTGTCTTCTAGGAACGGGGTCATACCTCTGTATTTCCATTTTGAATTGTGTACGTAACATTCCCCTCTGCTTCTATGTTGGGGCGGGTAGATACTTCGGGCTGCAGTTTGAGAGGATGAATTAGAAGTCCTATATTGCAGACAAAAGGTACATGGGCCAATTATTTTTTCCACACACAGTTTCTAACATCTGGGGCACGATAGCCTCCTAGAGTATTTTTTTTCCCCACAGTGCTCCAGCCAAGTTCTAAATTCCTTGACAGTCCTGACTAGTCCAAGTCTTCTGGTCGTTAATATGTGACCATGGCTCTAAATACTATCACTTATTCTGCACAGATTAGTCCTTTGGGCCACACCTTGGTTAGACAGCTAGTGCCGTGGGTAAGGTAAACCTGCAGACAACTATGAAAAGGTGTAAAGCAAAGCAGGCTTAAGGCCAATGGTATTCAGTGGGCCATAAAAAGGCAGGATGTTATTTGATGATAGTGGCTCATCTTTAGGTTGGATAAGGTGATAATGTTTTGTCAGACTGCATGCCAGAAGTCAGTTTTTCGTGCTGTGCCAGCACCTCCCGTCTCCACCGGGATGCTAACGGCCTGCATTTGAGATACAGGGGGGAGTTAAAAGTGCTCATAATTGAAGTGAAAACTGGAAAAAAAGTTGGTAAAATGTTCGTCCTACTACTGTTTATCCCTTAAAAAGATCGATGTCTTCAGTATTTGTTATCTTATTTATAATATTTAAAACTGATATCTGCCAGTCAGCCTTTTAAATTGCAAGGGTCTACAAATACTGAAGCTGTGGACTGTTTCGATTGACGGGTGCCATTGGAGAATAGCCATTACTTGTCAGTTTGGTCATAAAAAAGATGAGGGAAGCTTTTTGTTGCAGGATTGTAAAGAGGAGGGATCCTTTTGGAATGCACCCCGCTGCTTGGCCGGTGTTTAAAAAGCAACCAAACAACAAAGTGGATGCAAATGTCTGTTGTGGCTCTGCCGAAATTCACGTACTTGGTCATAATGATTGCAGGTACAAATATATGAAGAAGACTTCAGAAAGGAGAGATCTGACAGAGAAAGACTTAATGAGGAGAAAGAAGCATTGCAGAAAATTAACAAGAGATTACAGTCTCAACTGAGTAAACTAAACTCTCAGGTATGAGTCAAAAGAAAGTTACCATTGCCAGCACATGTGTATTTTAGTTTTATTTTCTCACTTTCCACACAACCCAAGGCTTTCTGGCTTCTATTAATTGACATTGGATTTTATATGAGGTCACCACCTGGGATGAAATCATTCTGAAGTAATGCAGTAAGAAGATGAGAAATGATTAGAGATGACTTCCAAATTAAGTAGATGAAGGGAGTATTTATTGCAAAAACTCTTCAAACATATCTTAAAATGGAGGGAGGGGAACCAAAAACAAATCCAGAGGACTGTTGATTGTTTCACTGGCACTTGATATAAGAGTTGTAACATCAAACCAACTTTTGAAATAAAAGCTTCTGTAATGAATCCTGACCTCTGCAGTGGAATTACAGAGTAATGTTAATATCACCGAGGAAAAAAAAAACTGTCTCCATCCAAATTAGCTGAGCAGCCACTGCAATAATTTTTTTGTTGCAACATCCTTTTTATCTCTTCACAGTAGTGTCAGTATTCTGTTCACAGACATTCAGGAAGCCATAGTAAAATAATGGCATGCAAAACTCCAAGCTTTCTTAATCCCCTTTAAAAATGATGAAATTTCGAGGTTTCCTGTCTTGACAAAATTGTGCAATGCTTTAAAAGAATGTTCTGAGATGATTTATTGTCCTCCCCAACATTGTTGTGAAACAGAAACTTCAGTATTGGCTTATTCTCAGCCAAGCCACGCATTGATACTAGTAGGGTCTTGCAGTAGTATCAGAGGCAAGGTGCTCTCAAGTGCCCCTCGCTCCCATCAGCTTCAGTGGGAGTGGAGAGCAGGTTGGGCACCCTGGCCGATGCTGGGCACTGCTGCAGTAAGGCCCCAGACTTGTCAGTGCTTTTATGGGTACTTGGAAGCATTTCATGCAAGTGTAAAAATAGTAATGCCCGAGGGAATGCCATGATTTGCCACTCAGGGCATCCCAGGCATATAGAAATACCTTGGACAAATCTGTTAGCATTGCATGCAATAACTTTCAGGTATATTTCCCCCACCCACCAGCCCACTCCTGGGTTCTTCAATAAGGTAAAGAAATTTTTTTGTAGGAGACAAGAGTACTCAAAGACACCTTCTTCCTATATATTTTTGCATTGTCTAGAGACTAAAAGACTAAATTTCTTGCACAACCCCAACCAGTCGATGGCTGCTCTGAGAACCTCTCACAACAGTGACAGTGAAGAGGGGGACTACAAATAGGGCTAAAAGGCCTTTCCCACTCCTCCCCAGCTGCTCTGGACCAGGAGAAATGCCAACAGCACTGCACATGTACAACACAACTGAAGGGCTGTACAAGTGCTGTATAAAGTGTATGTACAACTTGACTGTCCCTGCATTGTATCGACAGTTTACACTAGAGATCTTGTTTGTCTCTTCCTGCCTTGGGATTTGATTAAACAGAGCTTGTGAAGGATTTTAAACATGAGAGGAACCATATAGAATATTTATTAGTTTGTTTTCTTAAGTCAAATTATTTAGTTGTGACTCATCTTTTACCCCTCTTTGCTCTGTCCTTAGGCAAATTCTCATTGACTCTGCTGGGACACAGAGGGCCTAAGAAAAGGCAGATCCAAATCTTGAGGCTATTGACTTTGGTCTTTTACCAACATTATTTTTCTTGTTATGCAAGTGCCTGTCCATGTAGTTCTGCTTCAAACTATTGAAAGCTACTGTGTGTAAAGAAAATGTTTCTTGAATATAGAAAACACCCAGAAATGTGCTTGCCATATCTTTGAAACCAATATTTTCTCACGTAAAGTGTCAAGACTCTGGTGTGGCACAAGTCAGCTTTTTTAAATAATTTTTAAAATCATGAACAGTCTGAAGGGTCTAAACGAGCAGCATTGCGACCCATGCTGAGAGAGGAGGGTTTCTTCCCTGTTGCTTTTTACTGATGAATTTGTACGTGAATATTCTGTCGACATCGTATCCTGCTACTAATGCATTTCTTCTTGCTTTTCTTATTTTTTGATAGACAAAAGATCTCCCGGTACAGTCTGAGAGGCCCAGCTACCCACCTCCCCTCTTCCTCTCACCATGTGTTAATTGTGGGAATTGTGGGTTGGTTCTTCACTATCAAGATCCTCGAGTACATCCAACGTCTCGCAGGGCACATGAGCAGCAACAGCACTCAGTAAGGTTCCCACTGTCTCCCATTTCACAAGGGCGCTGATTTTCTCAAAGCATGGTGACCACCGGAGAATAACATGGTGCTATCACAGTGCCATCCTCACCAGTAACTAAATCTGTTGTTTCCCAGCTTGTTGTTGGTCCAGATCAAGATTTTGTACTGGGTTTAGAATTAGCCCTAGGTCTGGAAGAGCCTTCCTGATCTCTGTACGGTCTCTCTTCCGTTACCATCTGCCCCAAAATGTTGATTTTCTCTTGATAGTCGTGTTCTTTTCTTCCTTGCTGTTCCAGTGTCTTCGGCACTGAATTGCACAGAGTGCTACCATGTGCAAATCAAAGCATAACCAACAGAAATCTGTGCACAAAGAGGAAAAATTGCAGCAATTTAAATAAATGGTTGATGAGTTATACTTAAAGTATATATTCTTATATATTTTAAATTTACTTTGGCAAATACTGTTTATTTACAGAACCACTAAGAAGAAAAAGGGGATTATTATACATTTGTTTTCAATGATACTGGTGGTCATTCCTTAATTAAAAAAATAAGGTTGTTTGATTGGACTCTTGCTGATTTCTTAGATTAATTTACTTCCACAACACACATTCAGAGCCCTTTCTAGCTATATAGTTGCCCAAATTCATAAGTATGGATCTGCTCTCTGGAGCCCAATTCTGGGCCTTCAACATAAATGATAGTAACAAAAATGTGAATGTAGCTGTGGTCAGCATTATTCCGGTCTCTTCCCTCTATTTGGTCTAAGAAAGCTTGTTGACTAATATGTCTTATTTCCGTGTCTTACATTGGGTATTTCTTTCTCTGGCCCTGTCTTTGCAAAATGACTTTCCTTCTTCTTCACTTACGGCTTCTGCGTTCATAGGTAGTAAAACTGTCCTGCCGTCAGGCAATACCGCTGTAGCCAGACTGCACGATCCCAGGTTCCCTGTACACCTTCTGGGGCAGGCAGACAAGCTATCGGCGGGATTCACAACGTTGCTCTTAAACTGTAAGGGCAAAATCCCAGATGCTGTTGCTTGTACCCAGTAGTATCTTCCCTCTGGTACGCTGCTGTGAAACAGGATTACGTGAGGAATAAGGTTCTACTGAGGGTGAGATGCTCTGGCTGTGAATGCTTTAGGAATGCAATTTTCCCAAGCAAGCCTGTGTATTGCAAAAAAGTAAAATAAAAAAAAAAAAGAATCAGCGGAAGTGATCTGAGTGTGGCTAACACAATGGGAAATTTGCTTTTTTTCCTGGCAGACAACAGGGTCCTGTCTTCCTCAGCATGAAGAAGAACAGCTTTGCACTAGGGCAGGTTATGTGAGGGGGAGTTTCTATTTCAAGGAAAATACTGCTTCAAAGAATGATATTTTTGAAGTGCTTTGGGTTATCTAAGTGGGCTGTGCTTGTTCAAATCTAGTGAGAATGCATTTAAACATGGTGAATGTCATTTTAAATACACAGTATCTGTTTCTGGCTATAAAGATGTCACATATGGAAAGATGCTTATTATTTGAGAAATTATAGCCGAATTTTTGCAAAATGCATATAAGGCTTTCAGAGTGTAGAAATCCAACGGAAAAGCTGTGGTCAAACAAGTCATTTCTATGTTTCAGGAGTGTGCTTATCTGCCTATTTATCAGAGTTGGACGTATTGCAGAATGTTTTTTTCACTGCAATTTGGACACTGTCCCAGATTATTTTGGCTCTTCTCCCTGAACTTTCATCATCTGGGTTTCTAATTCTGTGAGGGATCACTGGGTTTACAACTTTGCCATTCCTGCCGGAGCGCTGGGGTCAGTTTGACTGGTTGCTTTGTAACTCCCAGTTTCATTCTGAGTTTTCTTTGAAATTCTTTGTCTGTGTGAGCGCAGCGTTGCTGCTCTGAGCTTTGGATACCTCCCTGAGCAATTTGTTTAGCAATGAAGAAAGGTGCTAGAATTTAATGAGTGTCCTGAGTTAACATACGTAATCCTGTGTGTTTAGTCTGTGCTTTTGCTTTTTCATTTTTTTTATACCTTGCACCTTTTTGTTCCTTTTTACGTTTAGTAGAAACACTTTGTTTAGTCTGACATGAAATACACCTCTTGTTTCTGAAATTCATTCAAGTTTGCATAGTGCAAGCACATGTGAAAGAGAAGAGTAGGTCAGAGAACAGAAAATTCAACAGAAACTCAAAAAAGCAATGCAAATAAGTGTATTTTGAACCACTGGTGGAAAAACTACCTCTGCTTAAAGCAAAGCAGAGTCTTGCTTTGTATCAAAGCCTATTTTGTTTGCCCACAAGCACAGAATTAGTTAATAATTCCTGTGGATGGTATAATTTCAGTGAAAATAGGATAGCTCCTTTTTTCCTGACAGTGTATGAGAGTGATTACTGCTATGTAACTATAAATGACAGCATACATAAAAGTTAAATCTGTTTTCTGTATCCACAGCTTCATCCTGCCATCTTAATTTAGGCAGAACTTCTTTAAAAGTCTATGAAATTTCTTCCCTACAAGTTGAAATCTGTAAGAGTCTCCTTGGGACTACTCAGGATTTTGTCAGAGTAATTTCTGCAAAACAAGAATTATTTTCCCAGTTTAACTAATTTGAAGCAGTAATTACCTGAAATTTGACAAGCTTGCATGTGCTACTTAAACCAGATAGACAGCTTAATACAGCTTCAACTGAAACGTCTGGTCCCAAAATCATTTTCTCTAGCGGTAATTTGCTCCTCATTTACCACCGTGTGTGGTATAAGCTATAATGCAGTATGTATTTCTCCCAGGATTTCCCTGGACAAAACTATGTTTGCATGGACATAACCTTCCCAATACTTCCTCTTATAAGAAAGATGGGAATTTTTCCCATCCCACAGAATTTTCAAGAAGTTATTTGATAACAACTAATGTTATAGTAACACTAATGCTAACCTGTGGGGAAGGGAGGAGGGCAGAGAACTTTATTAAATGGGTTATTCCTGTCACACTGCAACATGTTACAGGTGTTACACATATTCAAACTGGAACAGCTTCACCTGTCAGGTCGATGTGTAGCAGGTTTCTCTGGGGTTCTTTAGCACAGAGGATGTGATGCCTTCTAGTGTCTTCTGGTGCACTTTATTCCTTAGCCCTTTTAAAATCTGATTTGTTTCTGTTAATGTTTCTTTTGATTTGTGGGATCTAGAAAGGTTTACACCAATATTTCTAATGAGTGCAGCATCTAAACCACATGTCATAAAAAAGGAAGCAAGCTGAAAGACTCGATCAGTGGAAATATAAAGCTAAATATAAGATTTTTTTGTAAACTACTTTTGTATGACTAATAAAAAACTTCACAGCACAATTATATTTTTATCATGTCACTATTCTTTTGTTTGAAGTGTCTATGAAGTCCATATTGCTGTAATAATGTTTTATTGTTCTGTGCAGCCAGACTATCAGTGGTATGTTCCTGACCAGTTTCCGCCAGATGTGCAGCACAAGGCAAATGGTAAGACAACAGCTGTACAGAGCATATTTAAATGTACTTTTTTTTAAATGGGAGCCTTTGAGGGATGTAGGGTAAACTTTCCTATTTATCTGTTGAGTGCTTACGTGACAGCTTTGCCTCAGAGAGCCGAGGTTGGTGTATGTGCAACACAGGTGAGGTTTCTAATGTAATACCATCTACATTACGGCTTTCAGCTTTGTTGCAATTCGTAAAATGTCTCTATTACACGTTACAGGAGCACACATTTGCCTCATTAAACACCTAGTAATAGTCCTAAAGAAAAGGTATCCTCAGAGTTGTCCTTAGAGCTTCTGTTGCTCCAGCTAAGGCTAAATTTAACGATGTGCCGAACCTGGGGGCCAAGATGGGGCAGATTTTAGAAGTCCTTGGTAACAAAGTACAGGCTTTAGGATGTTGTTTCACCTTAAAGGCAAAATGCCCATTGCTATTCTTGATCTGCTCTGATAGTTCAAGGCGCCAGGTCTGAAAATAAAACCATGTAAATGGACAAAGTTAATTAGTTGCCAAAGTGTCGGTGCAAACTATCTTTTGGAAACCAGGAGGAGTACTTAATATTTGTACCTGGATTTGAAATTGTGCCAAGTTCCTGGGTGTTTCGACGTACTTGTTTCAGACCACTCAAAAGATGGATGCCAGAGAGCACAGGGAAGAATGGACGTTGTTCTGGGTGGGAATCCGCCCCTCCGGATCTTCTCCTTCAGAAACTCCCCTAAACCACCCTTTTTCTCTCAAAAGTGGTTGAGAATTATGGCACCTAAAGTTTTGTGTTTTGCTGTTCTCATGTCTCGTAGCCCTTTTGTAGAGATACCTTCTCAGATGAATGATGCGTCATCCTGGTCTGCAGGGGGACCAGCAAAGTTTGCTGGTGTTTACTGCAGGAGTGTGTGTGCTTCATGTGTCTGCCATTTCACGGTGCGAGTGGGTACCATATGGGGTGGCAGGGGCAGGGACTCATCACCAAAAGCTGTTTTGTAACATCTAGAAGAAGATGATGGCTACAGAGGAGCTATTCCATTATTTATTGTCATCCACATTTGCACAGAAGAGAGGGCAGGGTGGGAACGTAGCTCGCCGAAATGGAGGGTGAGCTTCCCATAATTACATGGCAACTGTTTGGAGGGTTCTGATGTGGTCGTAGGGAAAGTAGTGCTGTGACTGCAGGAGAGGACAGGAGATTAATTTTGTAGTGCCTCCCACTTAAACTCAAAGTGATTTACTGCACCAGAGAATATAGGGAGGATGTTTATAACAGTGAATGAAACAAGTCCGGCCACCAACTGCAGCTGTGGTCCAGGGCAGTACACTTAGGGGATCTGAAGAAAGAGAGTTCTTCTTTTACCCTGTTTGATTATATGACTCAACTTCTGGCTCCCTGAAAAAACTTTTTTTAAATCCATGCTCTGTCTTTCTGTTACTGTTCCTTGTCCAGAATATCCGAATACCTCCTTCTCAATGGGACAGTGAGTAGGACACTTGGAGACTTTTCCCTTCCCTTTTTTCTTCAGTCCCCATAAAGAGGAATTCTCAACGAGTCCCGTCATAGCGCTGTGTAGGATGTCTGCTTTAACATCTTCGGGGCTCTTATTCTTTTTATCTTTGCTGATGAAGATTATTTTATTAGCTGTTGATCACAGAGAAGTCCAACTGCAACTATCAGTTAAAAGGCACTAGCCTGGGTTTATGTATTATATATAGTCACCTATATTAAATCTGCATTTAAGTGTTTTGAGAAAGATTTCAAAGATAGAAACTCCAAGAACACACAATGAAAGTATTCTTGATGTTCCAATTTCTTTGTTCTATTTTGTAAGAGTGCTAATTACAATGGTGGGTTTAAATGAGCTAGTATGTGCAGCAGCATTCCCGAGTCTCATTTCTCATCTTTCATTTCTTCATTAGGCGATAAACTGACCAATAAATTTTACCTCTTCTGAGATAGGGCTTCATTATGGAAAAACAAAACAGCAGTGCAGCAACTTTTAGTCATGAGGCAGTTTCCTTTAGGAAAGCTATTTCAGTAGATTGATGTTTGTAGGGAAAACCCTTAAGTTTTCCTTAACTGAACAAATTTTCCTTTGACACTGGGTATTTTTTCTTAAGGAGTAATTTCAAAATACAGGTCACACATTGTAACTTCAGAGCTGAACACAGGTGAAATGAATTGGGAAACTGATTTTTTTTATGACATACCATCAAAAAAAGCCTGTTTTAAAGATATCTGAAATCTATGAGAGTCTCTACATCAACTCTAACTAGTTTGCTATAATGTCTTTGGGACTGCAAAGGCATATTGTCATCAAGGAGGATTTATTACTTTTTCCTGCAGTTTTGTATAGATGTTCCTAGACTGTGTTTTCCTCCCTCTCTCCCCTCCTTTGTGAGGGAGGAAGTTATTTGCACCCAGGTGCTTTGGCATTAGACTTAGGTCCTTCTGTAACCAGCTGTAATCTCATGTTTTCTGCTTCTCATGTAACCATATCTGTACTTTTGTTCTGACTGGCACCACTTTTCTTAGCTTCTCCCATGTCCAAAGAAGGCTGTCTTAAAGGACTGCTGCCTCTTTGAAGCCTAGTTTCTCTTTCTGTTTTCTGTAAGAAACACCTCTGTGCCTGTATCTGCAGAAATAGGATAATCACTGAAATATTTTTAAAATTTAAAACAGAAATCTGCTACAGAAATTTGATCAGTCCTATTTGATCCTATTTTCCAAAGTTTCTACTCCAGTCTATTATTTTCCCCACAGATCTATGTTTTGGTAGTTGGCAGAGGATCACTTATGCACAAGTCTGAGGAGCGCTGTTGCCTCTAGCACTGCACTTTCATGGTAGTGTGATGGTTTGGATCTGGCACTTTTTGATTTGAGCCTTTTCTAATTAGCCTGGAAATAACTTCATCAGAATACAGGAAGAATGAGAGGAATAAGGGGGCAAAATGAGAGAAAAAAAACCAAACAAAACCACCAACCCTCTCAAAAAACTTTGTTCTTTTTTCCATTAAGCCTTTCTTTCCAAAATGAGACTGAACAAGATATGTTCCACGGTAGCAAGGCAATGGTAATTATCTAAATGAAATCCTTGCAATTTAGCTTTATGAAGAGAGTGAAGCTAAAGGGAGCTGCTAAGATTACAGCTATAAAGTATGGCTTTATGCAAAAACCTTACGTGTCTGTTCAGAGTTTGGAGTAGTGAACACCACTTGTTACTTAATCAGAGCTACATCAGCTCCCTCTTTCCCAAGAAATTTGGCAGTTAAGTGAGGTTCAGCGATGTGCTGAGCAGTCCTCGGTTCCTTGACTAAAACACCTCAGAGCTACCCTACACTTCTTGTTGGTGAAGTAATCTGTGTGTCTCTGTATTTTGCAGCTAGAGTATCTAGGAGCCATTTAAGGATTTAACTCTACTGAAAAGAGCATAAGGAGTTGGTTTTAGTGATCTGCCTTTCTGTTTTACAGCTAAGTATCTATGGACCAGTTAAGAATCTGGATGAAGAGAAGGGTCTTGTAGCCCTTGTGGTACATAAGGCTGAAGTTGCTCTCTAGAGAGAGACAGTTATTCCCAGCATGGCCACAGGCTGGCTGCTGCGGCTTGAGAGACCAGTCCTCAGCCTTGAAATCACATCAGTGTGCCCTTGAACACAGAGTTCAGAGCGTGATGCAACAGCATGCTCGAGTATCTTATCCCTGCCTTGGTTCATGGAGGGCATGGAAATGTGACGGTGGTAGTGTGTGCCTATGAATATGTGGAGGTGACCAAACACAACTAGCAGTCCTGGTATGTGTGTTTGATTACATTTATTTAACATATTTACTTCTCTGTACGCCTAAATAAGTAAAATAAAAACTACTGGCTGGATGTAGACATTCTGGCATCCAGGAAGGGATTCTGTGGATAAGATTTGGCCTTTCTTTATATTTTTGATTCAGTAATCAAGATTTAAATTATTTTCTCAATTATTTTTTTATTTGTCCACAGTTGCCCACAGTTATTGTTGAATTGCCTTCTTTAACTGGAATTTGATGATCCCCCTGGCTGCATAAAGCCACTCAACTTGTTTTCAAAAACATGTCTCTGGCTTTAGGGAGTTTACTTAAAAGTAAACAAAGAACCATTCAGGCCCCTCTGGCTTTGGGACCCTAGAAACAGTTTTAGTAGGCTTCATAGGTTAAAAAACACAGCCTCTCCGTTAGTAAGCACAGAGACAGCTTTGACCTGCCAGGGGTTGCATGGGACAGTGAAGAATTACTAACCATGTAAAATACAATTTTCCAAAAAGGATGGGAAAAAACATTATGTCCTTGATGATGTGTTTAGTGAGTTGATGTATTCCATCAATATGGAATTGCACATTTGCAGTGCAACCGGTACCGAAGGCATGCCCGTGGTTTGGGGTGGCTTTCATGCCAGGCTGCACCGCACGATGCAGTTGCCTGCCATCTGTATGTCTGCACGGCCACAGGAAGGTAAGGGTTTAACCCGGTTCTTCTCCTCCTGCTCTTTCATGCTGCAGTCTCGTCAAGAGTTCAATTTTCCACGCCACCACTGGGATCCGAACTGAATCCAGAAATATTCAATATTCAGGCGGTTTGCAAATAGGAGGGTGCGGGCTGTATTCAGGTTTATTGGTCTGGTTTTACTAGCATTTTCTTCCCATTTGTATCCAGAAAGTTTCATGTTGCACCTCTTGTTAAACTCCTTAAAAACTCAGATAACTCATACCAGAGTTCAGCTTGTCTGTGAACATAAGCATTTCTTCTCCCTATTTTCTCAAACATTAAATACTCCAGCTGAAAGCAGGCAGGGCAGAGAGATGGATAGGAACGTTTTGTGTCCAGCCGTGCTCCGTAGGTGGGCTGCAATGGAGATGAGGCTGCCAGGGAAAGACCACTCAGGTAGACCTCACAGGGCAACCGCCTGTCTGCAAAGCAGGATTAGGGGAAACCGTCAGGCTTCCAAAAAAGCAAAGGTGTTTCCTTGAAGGTCACAATAGAGAAGGGCAATGTGGAAAGGTAAGCGATGGGAGGCAGGTAGAGATTAAGGAAGATGATGAGATGAGATGTTGTCTCGCTGCACCGGCAATGTATTTCCAAGAGAATAACTCTTCCTGCCCACCTCTGGGCTGGTCCCTCCCCAGGTACTTTGCTGTGCAGAAAGCCTGAGCCTAAACTGTGCGTAAATTCTTCTAACTTAGCCTTGTCTGACCAGCAATGCTGCCTTTGGAGGAACATTATCTCCTAAGTCTCTCCGTGCTCTGTCACTCAGTGTTCCTGGAATGAGTTTCCGATCTTTTTGTTCTTGGTTGTGGGTTTTTTTGGTTTTTGTTGTTTGTTTGGGGTTTTTTTCTTTTTAAGGAGCAAGGCAGAAAGATTTCCAGCAAGTGTACTTAATGGCACTTTATTTGGCAAGCAGTGTTGACTTCCTTCCTTATCCAACTGTGCAAAATTGAAAAGACAGTTGAAAAAAAGATTGATTTTGGAGATTTTCCCTGAACCCAGTTTTTTAATGAAAAATTCTCTGGAAAAGAGGTTTATTGCTCAAAGCCTACTCAGAGCAAGAACCCTTTTGCATGCCACAGCTGCTGGCATGTATTGCCTTTTTCACTTCCAAAATTAATCTTACTGTATTTGTTTCCTTGGCAGAAAGATTCTCGGTACATGTATTTAAGAACCCCAGTTACTCCTTCAGAACATCAGCTATAACTACTGGATTTCTTTGACCTAAACTGTACGTTTTTATTTTGGATCCAGTTATGCCAGGCACAGGGAGAAGCCAAAATGTAGCCCTTCAGCTACCTCTCAGTTCACGGGGTAGCTCTGGCGGCTTGTGGGAGAGGCGAGAGCAGCTGGTCACCCCCTCGCCTTGGCATGCCTAGGGAAAGCAGAAATCAACCTGCAAAAAGCCCTAGGGATGCCCAGATGAGCACACGAAGAAGCATGATGTGTCCGCTTACTTTCATTATAACATCATCTCTTGTTCCCTTCCACACTCTGCTGCTTTCCAGATTTTTGCCCTCAAGGTACCTGCTCTGCTGCTAATGTTGTTATAATTACAGCTAACTGGAAGAAGAGGAGGGAGAAGTGTGGGGTTTTCCACTGAAAATAATGACATCTGTAGGGAGGGGGGGAAAAAATGAAAAACTGAAAAATGGATTTGTGGAGGTCTTCAATGAAAACCAGACAGAAAAAAAGTTAATTAACTGACGTCTTAATTTTCCTGGAAAAAATCCCAGACCCTAAACGTTTTTGGTATTAGCTTGTCCTCAGTGCATACATTACATTAGAAATTATCAGTGCTCGCAACTAGTCAAGACAGATTTAATTAGCAGCTTGCCATCCCCACTGGGAATGAAAATGGGATTATTTTCAGAATTTTTACTGATACTACTTGGTTTCTGCTGCTGCAATGTAACAAAAAGGCTGTTAGCACACCTTTAATTTCTAACTCCAGAACATGAGAAGTTGCCTTTTTTAGAAAGGTATTGCTTTTAAAAGTCAGCTTGAGCTAAAGATCACAGAACGTGTTGTAGTTTTTCAGTGTACCAGGCAGAAAAGTCTCATGTGAAGAGGAACAGGATATGTAATTTAAACAGCTGCATGATTTGATACATTGTTTCACAGAAATAAAGTTATCAGGATTTATCATTCAGTACCTGTTAGATTTTTAAATGGCTTCACAGACACTGGCTTTTTTTTTTTTTTCCTTTGAGAATGAAACATAGGGAAGAATCGAGGCTTTTAAGGGAACTTGCCTGAAGGGGGATGTTGATGGTGGTCTTCTGGTGATAGGTGACGTGGTGGCTCTTTTCATTAAACCATTCTCTTTCCTGGTCACTTGATGAAGCATCCATCTGCTATCTGGAAATAGCCTTAGTTCCTCATTGGTCATCTAAGGAAGTGATGTAAAAATTCATTCCGTGCCATTTGCTTGTTAAAGTAGCAGCCAAGGGCTACCTACCCTCGTTGTATGGAGTCCACCTTCCTTTGCCTGTTGTGTTTTAAGTGTACGAGGATTCTGTGCTGGGCTCTGAAGCCTGCTTGTACTGCGAAATATCCAGAAGGTTTTCTGTACGGTTAGTGCCGTCCTAGGTGGGAGAGACTCTTTGGTTTTAGGAACTAACATGTTATATTATGTTTGCCTTTCTTCTCTGGCAGACCACGCCTGCAACGCTGTGGTATCTGCTGGTTTGCACCAGCTGCGCAAGAACTTTAGGAGCCAAAAGCATCTTGGCATAAGCAGGGTGACCTCAGTGTGTCCCAGTGGGACTCGGGACTGGGAAGGAACAAAAATAATTGAAGGACATCCCCACTGTACAGCTGCCTGAGGTGTTTGAATATCCAAGTCCTCTCTTTTTTCTTCCAGATTATATTGTTATATGAATATCAACATTTGATGCGAAGCTTGGAAGCACATTTCTTGTTAGCAAAGTTTTTTTCCACCGCCTTTGTTGTTACAGGGGGCTATTTGCATGAAGTGAAATGAACACAGAAATATCTATATTTATCTACCTTGCACAAAGAACCAGTCTGCTAGTTGTTGCTCTTCCTGGCTTTTGTGAACAAATAACATGAATTTTAGCTCTGATACTACCTGCAAGGAAAAGGTGTCACCAAAATCAGTGATTCACGGTACTGCTGCTTGCTATAAACGTGGACCTTTTGGATCAAGTTTTCTTTCATATACATTTGGATATCATCAGCACTGTGGGTTTGGAAGTGAATGATGGGGTTACTTTGTAGCAGCTGCAGAGCAATTCTCCTAGGCAAATTCAAAACCCTGCTGGAAATATTTCACTCTTAATGTTTCTCTTGTAAGCGAAATACTATGTGCACTTGTGTGTGTGCTACTAGCGATGTGTTACAGCATTTCCAGAGTCTTTTGAAACTTCAGGAAGGAAGTATGTGTTACACTGGCAATAGCGTATTTCCTTTCTTAGGTTTTATTTTGTTTTCCTAGCTCGAGTGAGTTACTATCAAACACATCTTTGAACCACAGACACCTACTTAGCAGTAGGTACTACTACCTAATTCTTCCCTCTGTCATATTTACCTACTCTCTTGGGTGCACCTAAAGCTAATGTATACCCGTGAACACTGCTGAATGTCAGCTGTTCTTTTTAGAGGTCTAGAAAGATTTTACGCGGTGGCTTTAGGTTACTAGACCCTACTGTTTGCTCTGTATCAACAATCAGGACTAGATGAAAGTCGAGAGAGAGAGACTGCTAGGGCACTGTATGACATCCCTACCTTCTTTTGCTTCTTCACACTTACTGTCATTTGTGTTGGATTGATTACAGGCTTGTAATGATGTACAGTATTGGCTCCAGGGGTGTGTGTATGTCTTACAAAACAGAGGGAAATTAATCATAAGCGAGTTGTATTTCTCAATGTCAAAATAACTTGTATTGATATACTTTTGCAGATTCATCCTCGGAGAAGGGAGCCCATCGCTGACAGCCTATGACCTGGAGAAGTGTAGACCAAAGGCGGCAAGCTAGTCTTGCAACTTCGTTATTCTGTTTTGTTCTGGTTTTTTTGCCCCTAGCTCCTTATCTCTTCAGTGCATGTTATTTATGCCTGGTGAAATCCCTGCGAGGACAATAGAAAAGCAGATCATACAGGCTAGTGACTCTCAGGATCCAGTTAAACTGTGCTGGGAAGCATTATTGCCCTTTGTTCTGAAGATGCTGTTTGTGCTGCCTATGAGAATCTGTTAAAAAGCCGTACGAGAAAAGATGCAGCTATTGCTGGGGATTCAGACAGTCACATCTGGTTTGAATTCAAGAGCTTAAAAGCCCAATAGTGTTGTGATTTTTTTTTTTTTTTGTTTGAGAATTATAGTCTTTTTTTATTTGATTCCAGGGAATGATTTGTTGATATACCATCTTGAATTCTGTACTCTTTTTCTTGATTGTTTGGTAAAGCGGAAATCTGCTTCACTGTTCTAAGACGTGTAATTGTAAGCAGGGTACCGCTGATACCAGGGCAGGTAGAAGGTGCCTACTCCCCTTTTTGAGTCAAGGCCAGCTCTCCTTTTGTTTTGGCTCCGAAATGATATGAAAAATGTAATCACATTTTTTTTCTGTGTGTACTTATTTGTATCAGAAGTATTTTAGTAGAAATACTTAATGGGTTTAACTTCTCAGTAAAAATGGCTTTATATTTCCAAACGATTCTTGTAATTAATCTGAACGTCATTGTGTAACCTCTACCTTGAGAATAAAACCTGGCTTTTTAAATGAAATTGTATTTAGACCATGAAATTTTTTCAGAAAATTGTGGTGAGTGGATGTTCAGCAAACATTACCTGATAATCTACTTGCAAGATTGTCGCTTCCCTTCAGGCAGGTACCTGCACCTGCTGGGATCCCACCTGAAAGAAGGAACTGAGATTTTTGCACCATAAGGCCGCATGAGATGTCCTGTGTGCTTTCCTCATAGCTCAGAAGTAGTTAATATGAGTTTAAGTTCCCACACAAACAGCTTTTTGAGCTGTACAAGGACAGAATCATCAGTTAGAGATCGCCTGCGTGTGTCACTTCTGCTTTTAGAACAGGTATTTGCATTCCTATCAATATGCAAAGGCCTGTGTACTAAAATAATGACATTATAGGATTAAACATGTTCAGCATTTGATTTTGGGACACAATGGGGAACAGTCCATGGGAAAGGATTTTTCTGCTGTTACATTTTACAGCGATGCTGCTTTTGCCTACACTGATCAAAGAAACGACACTCCTAACTTATAATACGGACTCAGGAAGAACATGAGCAAAGCACCGAGCGAACCGGCCTCTGGAAAGAAATTGCTTTTTCATGAACTATTGAAAATTAGAGTTTGACTGCAACATTAGCTACAGAATAAATTCCCGAGTCTCTGGTAGAGAGAGAGGAGTTTTTATCTCTGCATGAATTTGGAACTGGCTTACAGACACTATAGCAGCAGATAGTTTAACCAGCAAACAATATAACCGCGCTACTCCTGATTAGTGATTTGGCTAATAAGGGTGAGATCATGGAAAATGCTAATGCAGTGCCTTCGGAAAATCCAATTATAATGTAACCTAATTCAATGTGAGCTCTCAGCAGGTGACCAGAGCTGTGGGCAGAGCACCCCGCACTCAAAGATGTCGTGAATCCTCAAAACAGACGAGCTTCTGTGTGGTTG
Source organism: Aptenodytes forsteri (assembly GCF_000699145.1). Classification (NCBI taxonomy): domain Eukaryota; kingdom Metazoa; phylum Chordata; class Aves; order Sphenisciformes; family Spheniscidae; genus Aptenodytes; species Aptenodytes forsteri. The sequence continues at coordinate 860,444 of NW_008794415.1, read as the reverse complement.
GTGTGGGAGGCAACAAACCCCCGCTTCATTCATTTCCACTGTTTTCCCCAACTAACTGCGAAGGCTTGCGCCTTCTATTTGTGGCGCTTAACTCATTATCTGACAGCTTGTGCAAGAACTATCTGGCCCAAGCGGATGATTCAACGCGAGCCATTCACAGTAAGAAAATAGAGTTTGCTGGGCTATCTTCCCCCCACTCTGTTTAGTCACAGGCTTTTAACGTTTGGCTGGCTTGGGCACAAGACTGGAAACCTTGACTCTCACAGATCCTAAGCGTGCTAAGTGTGGGGTATTCCTTGTATTACATGATAGAAAATTTGTATCTTTTAAAATGCATATAAAATGCCTGTACAGTTGATTTTCCTCTTGATTTTCTTGTAATGATGTATGTTTCCCAAATGCAGGTGCTGTCATCTATTTGAATTAGCATTGTCAGACTCAAACACCCCCAAAGGATACGCTTTCTGCAGTGACCCAGACAAGTTTGAGGGGGGTGAGTTATTTTATCTAAAATCACCCATAGTACTCATAACAGGCATTTTTCCTTTCTCGAGCTTTGCTGAAACTGGGTATTGGCACTCCCAGTTTTCCTCTGGCCTTTTAAAGAACCTTCTGGCATTTCCCGATCTCTATTACATACTTTATTTCCAAACACTTGCCAAATTTTCCATCTGATTCTTCCTATTCAGCTTTCTTCGATATTTTTGTGTATCAGTGGTGAGTGGACCAATTTCACAGTAAGGGCTGTAAATGTGTTTGTGAAAGGCCTTTTCTTTTTTCTTTCCTTTTCTTGTAGGAACTGCTCAGGGTTTGGGAATATTGGAATTACTACGCGCATTGCAAGAGGAGCAATTCATATACAGAGAGTAACTTTCTTTTCATACCGGACCAGGCACTTACTTGAATACCTGAAGCTGTAGCAGCAGTGATGAGCTACACCCGTGGTTTGTGGCCCCCAATTTCCTCTCTCACGGTGGCTTGGGGACAAGCACAAAGTGATTTTCTGTCAAAACTTTTCAGCAGTTTAAGGGGATGTGTTTTCACTCATCCAGCAGAAAGACCAATGTGACCTGGCCATGTTTGTCCTGCATCGGTGCTGGCCAGTCTGCCCACCAGGTGAGGTGTATCAGGAGCGCTTGACTCGTATCCCGGTGTGACCGACTCAACTGCCGTATTAAAAATGCTTACAAGGTGATGAACGTTCAGGTATACAATAAGGAACTGACCCATAATGAAGCTGATTACTCAGCCTGTTAAAATGATGGGGGAGGTCCAGGCGTTGGTCATGATCAGCCCTTGGAAAGCCTTGTTATTTCTGGTGGGAGCGTGCGTGTTGACGCGTGTTTGTATGGATTCTGAACGATGAGTTATGACAACTAATAGACACACAAAAATGTGTGGGGGGGAACATCTTATGTATGTTTTGGCATGGGTTTCTGTAGACTTTTCTTCTAAACTGAACTTTTTCCATTTGGTTGCAGTGTTATATACTAAACATGTTATGGAGAAATTTTCATTACTATGAATGAGAGCAAGTCTTCCTATGTCAAGTTAAATTAGCTGCTTACAATATAATCTTACATTATTTTCAACATGATATGCTGAATTCACTAAATGATGTTTTGATTACCATAACAGTAATTACCCAACATTAAAATAGGAGCACGTTAACTCATGGAATCGTTAACACAAATGAGGTACTTAAAAGCTTGGGGCCTTTGGGGAATTTTTGTCCCAGCCTTTATTTTTTTCTCTTTTATTTTTTTTTTTCCCCCCTCCTTGTGGAGCTGGCAGATGTGACACCAGCATTTTGCTGACTTGAAGTTTTTTGTTTTGATTCACCACTATTTTACTTCCCAGGTGATTTAAGCTCTGTGTCTTGTCAAAAATGTATGTTGTTTTAAAATTGTCTTTTTCTTCTAAAGGCCTGAAGTGCTATTGGTGACAGTCATGCCAATGCTTATTCCGTTCTATTTCTATAGGTATTTCTTTCTACTCTTATACGTAGATAATGTGTGGCGTGATATGAAGATTTCATTGGTGCTAAGTAAGTTGTCTGTCTTTATAAATCACTGAATAGCATCCCTCCTTAGTTTCAGGCTGTCATTTGTTTTAGGAAGGAAAAATTGTTACTTTGAAATTGCTGGTAAAAGCTGGGAGCTGTTTTAATTGCCTCAGAAACTCTGGATACCAGGGGAAGTGGATTCATGATAATGCTGCAGGCAAAGCACATGGGGTGCCCCAAATACACACCTATGCTATCCTATAATAGGAAAGCTGGATATCACAGCTGAGGATGATTTGATACATTACAAGCAAAATCCTGGACCACATTACTTTCCTTCTTGAATCCATTCACTATTTTTTTATCTTTTACTGCATCAATATTAGATTTCTTGTCCAAATAATAAACCTTTATCTCTCATTCATCTCCCACATAACATTTCACTCTCTTGGGCTCTCCCAATTTCTTATCTTTCCTCTTGCCTTCCAGAGCACGGCTTTTGCATCCTATATAAGATGATGTTGCTATGGCAGAGTCTTCAGCTTCTGCCTGTCAGAAACACTTCTGTCTTCCTTCAGATCCCTCCTGTAACCCCACTTCCCAACTTCTTCTCTGTATGACTGATTTCTAAACCTTCTTTACTTGCAATGGTCTTTCAAATTCTGGCGTATCATTCTTGTTTGTCTTTTGATAATATCTAGGAGAAGGTCAGGGCTTTGTTTTCTAGATCCACGGGCAAGGAACGCCATTCTACAATCCCGTAAGAGGGATTAATGTGTTATCCGCTGCAATGCAAAGTGTTACGTTGTTATATGTAGTCTCATGAATTATAGTAAGAACACATGGTCACCGAAAATATTTTCTTCTGAGATGAAATGTATTATATAAATAGTAGAACTAGAAATGCGTGGTGAATGCTGCGGATGAAAGAATGCACTGTACCCTTTGGCTCTGGTTCCCCGCACCCAAAGACTTGCACTTCATTAGCTTCACGTCATACTCCCAAGCTCCTACCAGTCATTGCTCTGTCAGCATTTCACTTTCCATGACAACATGTTTTGGGGGAATTAGGATTATGAGATGCCCAAAATTTCCGGTCTTCAGCCCCCTCTCCCTTTCTGTAGTCTAGAATACAATGAGAAAAAGCTGGTGTTGTATGACGATACCTTTTGGTGAAGCAAAGCTCAGCTGCTCCAGCTCCCCCTCTTCTTCCCCCTATAATAGACTGGGAATGCAGCCCCTACCCTAATGAGCTGGAAATTCTGCCCCCATACCACCCTGTGCTAAGCTTAGAAAGTATTTCTAATCATCTTGAAGTTCTCTCTCTTGTTTAAAAAAAATCCTCAAGTTTTAAAAATGGTTTCTGTATTTTAACTTTGTTGTGAGAATGACAGAAGAATTCTCTGATTTTTGCAGATGCAAGTTTAAAGGTCTGCAAGACACCACAGGGTGGAAAGTATTTTTTTGATTAATAAAACACTTTCCCACCAGGAGCCAGGATGCTGATCATCTTGAAGTTCTCTCTCTTGTTTAAAAAAAATCCTCAAGTTTTAAAAATGGTTTCTGTATTTTAACTTTGTTGTGAGAATGACAGAAGAATTCTCTGATTTTTGCAGATGCAAGTTTAAAGGTCTGCAAGACACCACAGGGTGGAAAGTATTTTTTTGATTAATAAAACACTTTCCCACCAGGAGCCAGGATGCTGGCTAGTGCTGGGTTTTCACTGCTGGCTAGTGCTGTGTTTTCTCTCAGGGCAGCACCAGCCTCGCTGCCACCTGCCCTATAAATGGGGAACACACAGGTGCTTCCTGTTCAAGGGCTGCTTATGCGAGAGCAAAGGGTCCACGCTGGCCACCGACCATGAAATGGGCTGGTGGTGGTGAGAGCAGGGCTGAGGGCGACGAGGGCAGGCAGGTAGGGTACGTGATGGGGCACGGTTCCTGAGACAATCTGTTGATCGCTGTAGGAGTTAAGATCTTGCAAGACTGAGACAGTAGATTGCAACTTTGTTGGTGTAATGGGAGGTATCAGACCAAGGGGGGTCTGCGGCTCTTTCCAGGGCCAAGGGAAAGGATTTGGAGAAGGGAAATCTCGTGGAGCGAAAGCAGGATGTGTGCCGCTAATGTTTGTATCTCATGACCCGATTAAGAGAGAGGTTACAGCTTTGACGAAGGGTGAAGCTCCTTTGTTGGCATTTTCATCCTCATCAGGTTGGTTTCTTTCATTTAATTATTTGGTTTAGTTGAGAAGAGAGAGGGAGATATTTTAATTTTCTTGGAGGAAGTTTTCATTTTGTGCCTTCCTGTGTTCAGGCATCCTGTATCTCAGCTCTTAGTCGTGTAAATCCCAAGTTAATCCATTTAAGGCAATGGCATTACCCTGTAGAGCTGGCACATGCATAGGTCCTTTGCAAGTTATTCACAAAACCAGCTATCTCTTTGACTAAATATAGCAGTCACTTAAAACTGTTACTTAAGGCTAGGCATAAAGCACCAGCCAGATTATTTCCCTATGCTAAAAGTTGGGAGAGCGCTGCATTTTTCTGAAGATTGAAATAAGAGCTGGTCTTTTTGTAATTCCTATTCTCTTTCCCTCTTTCTCCGCAATGCCAAATTTGCAGCCTGTCCTTTCTAGTCGTGACCCAACACGGAATCCGTAGAAATAAAGTGTCAGAAGAAACAATCCTAGTTGTGCTGAATGGAAGAACTAGCAATGGTACCAGAAAAACACGGTCATCAACACCAAAGAGCAGGCTATTTCAAATAAAATTATTTCTGCATAAATGACTTGTTCAGACACCAAAACAGCTTTGGAGGGGCAGTCAATCTCCCCATATTTTCAGCTTTCTTTTAGGAAGGAACATTATGGCCCTACAGGAGAACCGATCACTTATGAACTGGTGTAACAACGCGCTCTTACATTGGCAGTAGCAAGGGAGGGATTACTTTATCCCCTGTTACAATTCCCCTGTGGTCAAGAGTTAGTGAGGGTGGGGATACCAAACAGGGGACTTGGAGCATCCAGTGATGTACTTGCTCTAGAAGGGAAGGGGACTCGCTAAAATCAGGTTTGAGGCATGAATATTGCATTACAGTTAGCTAAAAGCAGGCTTGAGTCTGGCTCAGTAATGCCAGCAAAATTGGTTGCTCACAGGGATTGTTCCTAATCCTTAATAGTGACAATTAAAATTCAAAGCGTGTGTGATGTTGTTATCTCACTGTTCATGACTTCTGAAGAGATATCTGACTTCCCTGAGGATTTGGGTGTGGTTGGGTCAGAGCGCTGTAGCCGCTTTTCTATTTCTGTCTGATAAATTAATAACTTGGGACTTTGAAACACAGCTAAGAAAAAGCTGTAAAACCAGAAAACCTCACTACCAAATGAAACCCACTGCGTTACAGGGTGACCTCTGTGAACCACAATTCTGCATTACAAGATACCTGTTGGGCAACTGAAAAAAAAAAAATCCCCAGAAAAAAAAAAAGCAATTAATCTGAATGTGCTGTTAATTTAATAGTATTCCCACAGGGAGCTTTAGACAGTGCTACTATTCACAAGCTTACCATAACTTCCTACTGTTCCACAGATGCTTGTGACAGGCTCCACTTTTCACGCTCGTTCCTCTGAAGTCCTTTACTTTGGAGTCACAGCAATCCATCTATTTGTATTTTATGAGTCAAACGAGGTTTATGGAAAGTAAAATTCCCATTGGAAGTGAATTTAGAAAGGTGGTGCTGTACCGCCAGGAAACTTTTCCAAATAATTGGATTCTTATTAATAGAAGTTTTCACTTTGATGAATGCAAACATTCAAGCTATAGCATGTTGTGAGGCTCTCCGTATCTGAAAGCACAGATAAGAGACGTGGGAAAGGCAAACAAAAAAACCTCTGAGTAGTACCAGGGAGGGGGAGGATGTTAATAAGGAAGGAACATCCCTTACGAGTTTCTTGTTTGTTCTGATTCATTCAGCCTATTCCACCCCATTTTGTTTAGTTTCTGTATGTAAACATCACTACTGTTTACGAGCAGTATTTCATTTTGTTTCAGAACAGCTTAATCTTATGAAGACTGTAAGCCTTTCTTCACCTGAGAAGAAAATGATACAGACATTGCACCTTGATTTCTGTATGCCAGTAGGGCCTAACACTGACACAGTTTCATGACTACTAAGCGGATGTCATTCATCTCGGTCAATCATTCTCAAAAATGCTACATTTCAGTTGCAGGCGTCTAAATCTCCATTAAATTCTTCAGGCTACTTTAAACTTCTACAGATTATTCCCTGAAATTCTGCAGACTTTCTGCCTCTGAAGCCCCCGGTAACCCGGTGGGGCTCTACAGAGCCAGGCTGATTCTGGCTTTGCTAAACTGCACGGGTTTTCCTTGCTTTATAGGAAAAATGTGTGTAGATAACTCAGGTTCTTCCAGGTGGTCTAAGGACGGTACGTGCAGGTGGTGACGTTCATGCACACGTGAACACATCCCAGTTTGTGCTCATGTGCGTACTTGCATATTTATATTATACACATAGAAAATAAGTGTTGGGTTATGAAGGTTTGAGTGTAAGAGCTAAATACATAAATATACATGCTCTTTCCTCTAGGAAAGAAATCTAGCAGGATTGCTAAAACTTTTAACCTGGCCACATAACAAGTCAGTAGGCCGTGTCCCCAGGGGAGAGCGTTGTAGTAAGAGAAAATGAAGATTTCTTTTTAACCTGGAGTTCAAGCTTCACCAGGGTCTAATTTTTGAAGTCTTCCCAGGCTGAGAAGCTTTGCCTGTGTTAATGACGTGTTGTATTCAGGGCTGGCAGGGTCCACTCCCTGCCACCACGCTTGCTTTCTCAGCGCCGGCTTTCTGTTCATACACCAGTGAGGGAAAAGTGCGTTTCCATTGATTTTTATTTACTCTTTTATAAGAGTACTTTGAGTTTACTAGAACAGTTTAATTGGGCTCCAAAGCAGTCTGTCCCGCTCACAAAAGCCTACTGTTGTTCTACTTCTGTTTTTCCTTTCGGGATGAGGGGCCTCCAGAGCTAAACCACCGTCTCCTCTCTCCCCGCAGGCTGCGGAAAGGCTCGTGGTGCACCTCTGTGAGCATTGCTGGAGCGGCGATGGGCAGCGGACACCTTTCCTCTCCTCAGCCTCCTTCACCCAGCGGCGTGTGGTGTTTCAGCAGGAGGGAGAAAGTCAGTGCCTCTCCAGCAGAGCTGTGCTCGCAGCCGAGAGGAAGGCTGGATTTGTTTGAAATTACCTGATTTTAGACAAGCCTGAAAAACCACTCCTGGCAATTTAAACACCTTTCCTTTGTAGTGAGAAAGTACAGTATAAAAACTGGCTTCTCCAAAGGCTTCCTGGGCCATTCCCTCACCTCACAGAGCTGGTTTCCATTGTGCAAGGCACAAGCTCTTCATTACAGGGAGTGGATTATTTTTAGGAGTTTCCAAACACAGGTACGACCCTGCCTTACCTTTGCACGGAGGGGAAGGGGCCCAGGCAGAACGGGTCCGTGCTCTTTGCCTCATTTCCTATGGAGCAGTGTTTATGAAGCTGTGCTGGCTGCGTGCATGCATGCACCTAAGAGTGCATGCAAGTGTCTGCCAGGCCTTCCCAGTGACTTTGTAACATCTACGAAATGTCGTATTTGCCAGCTTCAGTCAAACTTCATAGAAAGCCAGCAGGTCCCAAGGGCGTTAGCTTCGTAGAGGTGGGCAGGTAGAAGAGAGGGGAACCTCTTAGCTCAAGGAAATCGCAGCGTGAACGCTGGGCTTATTAGACAACAGAGAATCCACACAGGACCACAGCCAGGTGAGACCTGTCCCTAGCAGACCCAGCTTCAGCCACCCAGGGCCATGCTGCCTGTTTGGTCTCCGTCCCTGGTCCCGCAGGTTGCAGACCTGGTGAGATTTTTCTGAGGGAGAGAATATATAATATTATAATACGTAAATACATAAATAATAATACATAACAAATAAATGTGGGATGTGTATGTTATGCACTGTGGGCACTCAGATAATGATGGCATTAGTGTGACGTTTTTCTTGATATTACAGTCTGCATGATCTGAATCTTGCAGAGTTAGGCAAGCCATCAACTTCTGCCTGAGTGGTTATACTACAGACCCTACAGACATTTTTCTGATATATGTATCGTTTCCGTAAGAGTATTTTGTTTCATACTCTTCATTTTGTATAGGAACAGCTGTCTTTCAGAAGGCTGTCTGATAAAGCCATGAAAGGCAGATAGGTGGGTAAGAGTGATCAATCTTTATTTCCATTACGGTCATATAACACAAGGCAGGGTTACCTAAGGTTACACTCATTAACATGATAGGTTGGTTTTCCAGTGTTTCCAGTTGACTACTATTTCAGTGAAAGAAAGCTCCATCTTTATTCAGCACCCTGAAGATGTATCACAACAGGAGTGCACACCAAAATGGCGTAACCTTACGTGTAAAATTAAGCCTGGTGCATTCCTCTATTCAGGGAACTGAAGCTTTTATATTTAATATTTTTGGTAGTCATTCATTGATGAAATTGTACGTCAGCAGAACAGTAAAATGTCAGTAATATATGTGCACACTCATATATGTATACCTAAATCATAGAATCATAGAATGGTTTGGGTTGGAAGGGACCTTAAAGATCAGGTAGTTCCAACCCCCCTGCCATGGGCAGGGACACCTTCCACTGGACCAGGTTGCTCAAAGCCCTGTCCAATCCGGCCTTGAACGCTTCCAGGGATGGGGCACCCACAACTTCTCTGGGCAACCTGCTCCAGTGCCTCACCACCCTCATAGGGAAGAAATTCTTCCTTGTATCTAATCTCAATCTACCCTCTTTCAGTTTAAAGCCATTACCCCTTCTCCTATCACTACATGCCCTTGTAAAAAGTCCCTCTCCAGCTTTCTTGTAGGCCCCCTTCAGGTACTGGAAGGCTGCTAGAAGGTCTCCCTGGAGCCTTCTCTTCTCCAGGCTGAACAACCCCAACTCTCTCAGCCTTTC
>NW_008794415.1:839841-850321 GCF_000699145.1 Aptenodytes forsteri | reverse complement strand
CCAGGTAACCAGGTCTCCCGTTTCCTTCCGGAGAGGGCCCACATTTTCCCTAGTCTTCCTTTTCTCACCGACATACCTATAGAAGCTTTTCTTGTTGCCCTTGACGTCCCTGGACAGATTTAATTCTGTCAGAAAAATCAGGAGATGTTCAGAAGAATGGAGTCCAACCTGTCTGTTTTCATTAGTGGGAACTTCGTCTGAATAAGGGTATCAAAATATAGTCGCTGCTGTACAGATTCATCTCTGCTTCGGAGATCATAAAATTCTTCAAACAACTGCGTATGTGACTTTACGCTGGGAAGGAGTTTTATTGACTATAGAGGGAGTGAGCACGTAAAATGTAGAACATTTGTAATGCAGATCCAGGCCAATTCAGAGGAAATCTGTAACGTTATCAATAAAGCAGGAGAACTTTACAAATTAGTGCATGATAAATGAGTTGATGGGCTGGCAGCCAATCTAGACAATAAAATTGAAATGTCATTATTGATGCCAGGCTGAAGTTAGCGCAGCTGGTCTTCCCTTGATTTGGCAATGGGATTTTTGTGGACATGGTCATCATCTTGATGGTTTCACAGAGAAACCACGCTATCTTCTGTGGAAAAGTGGGACGTAACAAGCAGCACCTGAGGATGCTGCCTTGTCTGCGTAGTGCCAGACCTTTACTGAAGCGGCATTGCGTTGCTGTGGCTAAGCTGTAGCTGGTGCTAATGCTGTCTCCCCCTTTAGTTCTCCATCATCCCATTTCTTTCTTAACAAGAGTAAAATATCATTTGAAAACAAATGTGCTGCCTCTTATCCCGCTTTCAAAGATTATGATGGTGGTGGGGAAAATGAGTGGCTTCTAAGCCGTACGTTTCCTATTTGGCTTTTGCTTGGTTTTAAAATGCTGTTTCCTTTCCCTTTCTCCTTGCTGAGCCAACACTCACAAATCTTAAAAAGCGACCCTGCACCCTTGAAAGACCTGTTCTCTCAGCAACACTGGGGATATTGCCAGGTAGGGGCTGTCCTTACTTTTTGGGACTTGTCCCTGGGACAACTGGTAGCATCAACTGTTGGTTGTACACGAAGGCATCGCATGACTTTGCCCTCTCTGCCTGTGTTAGCTGGTTAGCACTGTGCAAATACTCTGTATGCAGCGTGATGGAGCGCTTTCCTCTCCCAGGGGGTACACGTTTGCCACGGGGACCTCCTTTTCCAAGTTTGGATTCTGATTATCCCCAGAAACATTAGCAAAAGAGGAAGAAAAAAAGAGCAGCTACCCATGGACCCCAGGAGAAAGTAGATTCCAAGAAGAAACCTGGGGCTTGTGAAATTTTTGCCTGCACATTTCTTGTATTCAGTGTAAGAGGGTTTTTTTAAGCAGTGGTCTTAGTAACATTTCTCAGAGCCTTCCAGCAAAGCAGGTCGTGGTGTTTACAGACAATAAATGCCGGTCCTGTGTAGAGGGGTGGGAGAAGAAACTGGGGTTGGAAAATATTTCATTGGCTTGTACGAAAAACCTTAAAGCTGGTGCTGAGAAAAATAATTATTTTTAAAAAAAACTTGTATTCAGTGTAAGAGGGTTTTTTTAAGCAGTGGTCTTAGTAACATTTCTCAGAGCCTTCCAGCAAAGCAGGTCGTGGTGTTTACAGACAATAAATGCCGGTCCTGTGTAGAGGGGTGGGAGAAGAAACTGGGGTGGGGAAATATATTATTTGCTTGTATGAAAAAAATTAAAGCTGGGGTGGTGAAAAATAATTATTTTTAAGCAAACAATTCCATTTGGAATAGTAATACCCCAAATGTATTTCCAGCCACTTAATTCAGGGGTGCTCTCTCCACTCTGACTCTCTGGTTTAGTTGACTCCCTGTGTTCCTCCAGCCAGTGTTGTAAAAATGAGAGGAAAGATTAAATAAATGTATCCCATCGATTCCTCCTTGGCCCGTACGGCTTTGGTAGTAAGCTCATCTGCAGAGATTTCTTAATGTCCTGAGGCAAGCTCTCCCATGGGCTTTCCTGAGGACCACACACAGACATTCAGTTCTCTTGCATTTTTCTGTTAATTGCTCATCTTCTAACAAGCAGTCCTTGGGCTTATCGAGAGTCGCAAATAACTGCTTTTGAATAGCTCTGATGTGCCTAGCTACAAGGAAATTTTAAATAGAAAGCGTCTCTGTTGTGCCTTTTGCTCCTCACAACATATGAATACTATGAGAAAACAGACAAACTAGTCGGGCTTGTTGACTACACACGCACATCTGAGGCTATGTGCAAGCCGTTCACACAGCCATATGAATCCTGCTACCCTGCCCAATTTGTGGAGGCTCCTACCAGAGACAACACAGCGAGTGCTTCTGAAGGCAAACAAGTTACGTGTGTTCCCACATGCCGTATTCTTTAGTCAGAGACAAATTTCTGCTGTTATATAAGATGTTGGTTTTTAAGCTTTGCATAATTGTGTTTATATCATTTCGATCTTGTGTGTTTTTCAATTTTGCCTTCCTGGCCAATGCAATTTATTACAATTAACTTTTAATCTTCTGCATTGGTCTTTATCATCCGTTCACTTGAGACGGGAAGCAATTATAGATCTTTGAAATAGATGTCCTACTTAGACTTAGCAAAGTATCTTTAACAGGATCCGGCGTTTAATAAGAGAGGATTGAAAACTGTGGTAACATCCTAAAGTGCAAACTTGGGAACTTTGTAGTTCCTGAGCTGTGCTGTCTCCCATCCATGCAGTCAGGTGCAGTAGCTGGAGAAGGTGCTTAGGGATCAGGGCTCCTGTCACTTATTTGCTGTGCGACCAGAAACAAGTCCCACCTGGCTCAGTTTGTTGTCTAAAGATGGTCACCTAGTGCCACCTGAGATGCCACTGGGTATCCAAAACACCTGCAGATACGGTACTGGGCAATGGGAGGCTTATGCCCTTCAGTATGGGCAGCTATGACCAAATAGGACCCCCAGAGACATCTCAGAGGGTGTTAGGTGCCTCTCTTCAGGGAACTGAAGTAGCCTTTAGTCTCCCTGTGTCTTGTTTTCTCCTTCAGTAAAAACCGTGATACTGGTTGCACAAGGATGTTGTAAGGCTTGACATCAGAAAATGCATTTAAGATAACGCCATAGGTTATCTTCAGAGCACAGAAAGACACAGACTCTGACACAAATTTGGTTTCCTCTGCGAGAGCTCAACAGCCAGGCAGGGTGAGCTTTTGGTTAGTTGTCCTTCGAACGCACGGGTCAGGGTGGACCAAAGCAAGACCAACTCTGTGGCAAAGCGCTGACGCTGGACGGCTGGCCCCGCCAATTCCCGTTGGAGCGGTTTGTAACTCTGGGTTTGACCCTGAGGACCAAAATCAATCCCCTGAAGTGGGTTATGGCATTATGTGTCGTTGTGGCACCTGAATTTGGCCCCGGGAGGGCTGGATGGATGCTTCGACGTTTTGGGAAAGTCCACCAGATGGAGCTCTTGTTTGAGGGATAAAGCTCCGGCAGGCTGCCGCGAACGCCGAGGAAATGGGACATAGACCTCGGTTTTATTGGATTGTTTCATGTAACGGGGTTGAATTGAGCAAGCCTGGCTTCCCCAGCGCTTGCTTTTAACGGGACACGTTTGACGCTAAAGATGTGGAAAAAGGAAATCTATTTTTGCGGCTAAAAGTGCTTGAAGCTTTCATTGAAGTTTTCATTTTCTTGTCACCAACTTATTTTGCAGAGCTGTTTTAGCACTCATTCCCTCAAATCTTTCTGTCCCTTAATATGCTTCCCCTATTTAATTACAATAATTACACCCCTTAGCTACTAAACCCATATAAAAATCAAAGCACCAGAAAACTTGCTTAATGGTTTAGAGGAAAAAAAAAATACGATTGGGGTGTGAGAAGGAAAAGTATTCAACCTTAAACTTAGTTACCTGAAAGACAGCTAATAAAACTTTGGAGCGTGGCAAAGAAAGCAGAATTAAGCATGTCTTGGTCTGTGAAGTTTTCTGAAAGATGTAATCCGTGAATTCAGAGGTCCAGCTACACGCCATTGCCACCGGGACCACGCTGGTTTGGTATGCACGTCACCTCTCAGATTTGTGCCTCGAAAGCTTTTAAAAACACATTTTTGGAGGCACATTTGTTATTCATGTAATCAAACAACTACACTAATACATCAGAGAGCAATGTAAACACTCTGGCTACAAGGACATTATGCTTATCTTCAACATGGGTGGTACGAGCACCGGTGAGATTTGGCCCCTGCTCCATGCAGCGTGAAGTAGTAATAAGCCACGTTCTTCATGGAAAGCAAAATGAATGGGTATCACTAATTTCACCTTCTAATGAGACAGTCAGGCCATTGCAGCCCACCTCTGTTCTCCGTAACGCAACGTAGCCATCCTGATGGCACCGGGGATGTCCTGGGGGTAACGTAAACCTGAATTTGACTCACTTGCTATCGGATTTATTTTAAGCTCCACCAACCAACCAAGAAAATGTGTTCGTACCGAACAGCCTCTAGTTTCAGACAACACGAAGCAGGCCTACTGCCTTGTACCATGGGATTTCTGGGTTTGTGAGGAAAAAACCAAACAGTCAGATGATCTTTTATTCTAAATAATGTAGGACGAGCTTCCCTTCAATAATGCCTTTAGAAGAACCATTTTGTAGCTTGCCATCCCGCTCTGTTGTTGCCTGGAGCTCTCCTCTGCTCTGTATAAGTGAATGCCAGCACACAAAACATCGCTGCTAATTGCTGGGTGCTATTAGGTACGCTTGGATAAGAAAAAAGGAGCATACATGAGTTAACGTAGCTGGATGTATACTTCAAGTGCTGTTGGCGGCTAGTTGTAGTTTTACAGTAGCCAGATGTTGTACCGTGCTTAATTTAACCTCTTTTCGTATTGTTACAGCCCATAGTGCAGACTTTGAAAATGGATAAAGTTGAAACCTGGGGCTCCCCAGAGGAGAAAGTTTAAGAGTTCATTTCCTCATTGGTCCTTATCAGTAATTACGGAGAATCAAATCTTAGCTCCGATATATTTCAGATTCTCCCAGCAATGGTGTCATCTGGTCAATGACTGACAATTTCCCTTTGGCTCTTTCTTTCTCAGTGTTTTCTGTCTATTAAGTAAATTGCATATGCGGATTTCCTAGGAATCAGGGGTGTCTGCTGATTAAATACACTCAGCGACATGGGTCAACGCTTATTTAGGGCTATTCGATCAAGAGAGAGCCATGCCTACTGCACACAGCAATGTTATGTGCCATAGATGTACAAAAATGCTAAGAATTCCAAGCATCTTTGTGCTACACTCAGCTTGGGATCTTCTGGGAAAGTCCAAAGGGAAAAATGTTGTCATGAGGGTGATTTGGGTGTTTCTGCTGAGAAGAGTTGTAATTTTTTTTTTTTCTTCTTGTCATTGGTTAACCAGAAGGGAAGAAGTCTCACTCTTGAAATGGGAGCTGAGGATGTCGAAGGCTGGTCTTCACCTTGAGGGAGAAAGGAGAAGAAGAGGAGGAGGAGGTTGACGCCAGGGATTTTTCACTGGCCTGGAAGGAATTAGGACACTACAGACTCCCCTTGTCTGTCATGTGTGAAGGCAAATCCTTCTCAGTCAGTTGTCGTCAGATAAACCCAAAATCAGTTCTTCAAATCGGTTCTAGTTTTCTGCCACGTAAGTCTCAATCTTGTATTTCACAGGTAAGTCCTTACGGACTCCTCAGATCGGCCCTAAAAATTGCAATTACTACTTTGGCACTGGGGTTTTATGAGGAGCAGAATGTCCTGTTTGTCCACGTGTGTGCAGAAGCTGTATGTACAGCTGAAGCTTAGGGCACGTGAAGCATTAAATGCAAAAAAAAAAAAAAGGTTAGTGTTTAGTTTTAAGTACCATTTTTGAACAGCTTCTTCTTGTTGCCAAGGAAAGAATTTGTTGCTCCACTGTGTGAGCGTGTAATACTGCGGTCGAAAATAGTGACTTGAATAAACACTTTGTAGTGACATGTCTAAAACAACTATTCTTTGAAGACAGGAATATAACAAGAATTCAGGTCTGGCCTGTGTCTGTGGGAACACCTAGTCACGTAAGAATTAAAGGGTGAGTGTTCTAGATCAAAGTAGCCTATACTTCATAATTTGTTTAATTATCATACCATTCTCCTTTATTAAATTCATTTGTTTTAATTAGAGGAATAGATATTTTGCATCAGAGTTTAAGGGGTCTATTGGGCACTTGAGATTAAATCAATGGTTTGTTAACAATTTTATCTGGAAAGTAGATTAGATTATTTAAATTCTGCGAAATAGCATCATTTTTCTTTTCTCAGTAGAATGAAGTTATGATTAAGAAATAATGCTTGGAGCACGAGAGCTTTGCTTGTCATTATTTTTACATGCGGATTTGGGATTTTACAGTAAAATCATTCATCTTTAATCTGCTTTTATAACATTATATCAAATTTGGCAAAATAAAACAAGTGCTACAGTAGTGTCTAACAGCAGGTGTTTTCCAGTGACGATATGGGAAATGCCAATGCTGGCTACCTGGACCACATTTTAGATTTCTGTTTTATTTTTGTGCTGTTGGAGCAAAAAATCTTGTTAATCAGTTCATAAAACAGTCGGATTAAAAAGAATGCACTGGAGGTGTAAAACAGTCAACACCGAGAGATTTTAAAGATTAGCTTAATAAATAAAACATAATTGGGTAAAATAGGCAAGTAATGAGTTAAGGGCAGCCCAAATGTGTAATTTCTTGGGGTCAGCGGCAATGCGTCATTTTACACCGCAGCTGGGTAAAGCCTAGAGGGCACGTAACAGGGTGTCGCAAAATTGTATTAACCACGCTCTGCTGTTGAGGTGTCTCGTTTTATCCTTCTCCCACCAGCACTTTTAAGTGACGCAGGAGAAATATTGAGTTAAATCCCAAGTTGCACGCCAACTGCTGCACGTGCTTTTGATTTTTCTCAAGATAGGGTAAAGAAAACGTCTCTTATTAAAACAAGAAACCGTAATTGAGGCGAGAAGGGAGCCGGCAGAGCTCTTGCAGGATACTCACGCTGCCCTGCTGCAGGTCGCAGTAGCTCCAGGTTTTCGGTGGAAGTGTGCCGGGCATGCTGCTCCTTGCCTGCCTGCCCGCCCGGGCTGTGCTTGGTGAAGCAGCAGTGCACCAGGGGAAGACGTTCTCACAGGCTCGTTCTTTGCCCAGCCCTGAAAGACCGTCGCCTCTCACGCACAGGTCACTCTGCTTCAAGCAGCACCCGCTTGCTGCCTAACGGGCAGAAGAAAAACTCAACCTCTTGCTCAAATGAAACCTGTGGCTCAGCCTCAGGCAAGCAAAACCCGGCAAGCAACATCAGCGTTTCTACTGAAAGTAGGAGCATCGTCTCTATGCTTACAGCAAAGGATTTCGGTTTTATCGCTTACCTGCACGCTGTCGCTGCTCGGACTCCACCTGGGCATTCGTGTCTTGCTCTGCTGGGGAAGGCAGCGGCAGCTACCGAGCCAGACGCTTCCTAGATGCCTCTCGAGGCCCCTGCTGCCCAGCCCATTCCTCTTCTGAGAGAGTGAGCACTGTGTGATGCTGCATAACTAAAACCCATCATGGCCTATGAGGCATAACTGATTGATAAGTCCAGTTTCGCATCTCAGTTTCTGAGGTTAATAAATAATGATACCCTCTCCCTAGCAACAAATGTTAATCGATGGATTGATGATAACAGATCTTCAGATCTGCGTCACAATGAGAACCACATAACTGGGTGAAAAAAATCATATATACACGCAATTAAACACACACACGCAAGCACACACAGTGTCATCTGTCCTCCATACCAAATGCACAGCAGCACTGGGTGCTAAAATTCGCAATGAATTATTTATATGATGAATTATCCCTCTTTCTCTCCTCCTAGAATATCCAATTGCCCATTTCCATTTTTGTTTTGGAAAGATTTATTATTCAGATTTATTCACTGGAGAGCTTATTAAACATTTCCTCCTCTTTTTCTCCATAATACATAACATGCATCTTGTTTTCTGGTAGCACCTATCCATCCGCTCTAATAGGGTCTCCCAGCGTGGTGAAACCGTGAAGAGCGCAATTGTTGCCCAGACAGTTTACAGTCGCCTTTGTGAACCAATTACAGATGTTCCAAATTTTGGATATTTATTTGCTCACTTAAGTCAAAACAGTTTCAGCCCCCGAGTAAACGATCCACAGCTACAGGCAAAGATCGCGACTGCATGCGAATGAATAATTTGGTTCTCATCAGTGTTTAGCGTGCAGCTCTTGAAATCCACCCTTGCGCCCATTTTTGCTGGTAAAACTCAGTTCCCTGGAAGCCTTTGAGAGGGTGGAAGGAGAAGACGAGTGCCCAAAGCCAAGTCATTTAGAGGTTTGCCGATCTTCTTCCCCTTCAGTTTCTCAGTTTTGCCGCATCGGCATAAGGAACGGCATTTTACAGTCAAAGACTTCTCGCCCTGGGTGTTGTACGCTGCCGTGCCTGGGACCTGCTCCGGTGAAGACTGTACAAACACGAATCATCTCTGGATTCAGGGGGTAGCATTTCAATACCGATTTCCTAGGTGCTGGGATAGTACCTGGGACAGTTAAATGGATTTAAAGGGAATCACCTACCCACAAGAATTTTCCGTATTTTGGGCTTTCGTCGTTTGGCTGCCATTTAACTGGCTGCCCGAGGACCTCCCAGGCATTCACCTAACTTTCAGCGTGTAAATCCCAAATCCGCCTGCCATACCTGTGCTTAATATTTTTGTACCTTGTAAATTTTGAGAACGGCGAATCTTGTTCTGAAAGGATTTTAACCGTTCCTCTGGCTGGGAGTCACTCTGTGCTACGCTTTAAATCACGATAGAGATTTACAGTCGCGATAGGGGTGGAACTGCAAGCATCCAAATAAAGAGTTATCTATACGCAGAGGAGTCGGTATTCACATAATTCAGTAAATAATATCCCAGGGATGTCATCTTGCTTCCCCTGAAATCACAAACAGTAATACCCTCTAAGAACAATAGCACTAAAACTGTCCTCGGGTTAAAAATAATCGGTTTGCCTGCGTGTGAAGCGCACAGTCTCAAGAGCTCTTTGGCTGGGTAGCAATATTTTACCTCTAATGACCTCAAACCGGAGCCAGCCATTTTTGCAGGCTCTACAGAATACTGTTGTGCCATGAATCGTACCCGAAGGTAGCTGCCTGCCTTCACCTGCGCGCATCCCTCTCTGCTGGCTCCCGCACGCTCCAAAGGCTTGGGGAAAAACTAGTGAGATTGCACCGGGTTTTCTTTACTAATTTTGGCTTTCTTACTTAGTCAGACTCTCCCATTTTTGGATGATTGAATCTCTGCGTCTTCTGCAGCAGAAGAGGAGCACGTGTAGTTTGCTGAGGTTTTTTTTTTTTATTGAGGCGTTGCAGTTGGAGGCAAACGATCCTCTAGAAAGGAAGAAGTCGGGATGCAGCCTGCGAATACCAGGTATTTTTAGGTTCTCCTTAAACATACATAAATTAATTCTAAACTTCTGTGTCTTTCCTCCCTTCCCCAAACTCCTACCCTTGAACCTATTTGAAAACGATAAATGTAGTTGTGAAATATGGAAAAATAGGGTCGTAAATATGTAAAAACAGAGGGATAACTGGATGGGGGCTCCCATGGGGCTCTTCTTCTTAATCCAGGGTTTCTTTCGGTGAACTTGTATTTTTGAGCAGACCCTTGGGCAGAGTGCTCTCTGGCTTGCAGTGAGCGACCCGGCTACTCTGAGAGTTGGCAGAGTGGGAGGTAAGTGGCAGTGACTAATGGCAATTAGCAGAGGTCTGGACAGCTACGTGTCCCCGAAGACAGGAGCTCTTCTGGGGTTTGTGTCTTCAGAGAGTGAAGCTGATCGTCGCCCTACAGAGTATGACAATTTGTAGCCCTCCACTGAGGCTTCGCTGTCAGATCAGCTCAGCAGTCTTGCAAAAAAAGGAGGTTTTATTTTATTTTTGCTCCCCAAATCTATTGAAGTAGTAGGGAAGGAATGATTACCTTCAGGGAAATTACCCATCGGCTGCTAGTGCTAATAACTCGTCTAATGCTTATGTAGCACTTGACGTTTTTATGACTGATGTGCCAAAAAAGAAACAAAAAGAGAGAGGGGGTTGTTTTGAAATGGCAAAGGATACGTTCCGCTTTTCTGTTTGCAGCTCCCAGGTAATAGTAAGAAAAACGTCCCTCGCTCCCCGAACCTGAACGCTGCCTCCGATAAAACGTAACGAGGGAGAGGGTGAGAGGTTGCATATGCAGCTGCGAGACCCATTTGCTAAATTGCGGGCGGGTTTAATAAATCCCATTTCTCACGCATCCTTGGCCATCTCTCCAGCCCTCCCTCCCGCGTCCATCGCCGTTGGGATGTTCCGCAGCATCCCCGCGAACCCCAACCCCTTCAAGCAGGGGCTGCGCGAAAAAGAGACGCGGGAGCGCTGCCCCCCCTCTTTCTCCCACCGCGTACACCCC
>NW_008794415.1:827010-838630 GCF_000699145.1 Aptenodytes forsteri | reverse complement strand
TACCAAAAAAAGCAGACGGAAAACTCAACGGCGGGATGTAGGTGCTGAGATTTGCTACGTGCAGCTTGGGTCGTGTTTTTATATCCACGGCGCAGAGACAATGGCTACAAAGCGTTGCTTAATCACTTGCAGATATAACTTTTATGTATTTAAACCTTCACAGTTAAAGGTTAGCACAGATTTTTGAAAAGCAGTGATTCTCTGAACGTTTTTGTTCTGGACGCATTTAACACTTGAGCGGTAACATGCCCCGATTCCTCGGAGCGGTTAGCTTGGTGCCAGGGATGAGCGTGATCTTGTCCGTGCCGTGCTGCCCGGGGCTGCTCTGGAAATCATCCCGGTGGGCACCTACGTGAGCGAGGCAGCCTCTGGAAGGCTGGTTTCAGAGAGCGGGTTGTGAAGCTTGTAGCGTCCCTTGGACTTTCCCTCCCCACCGAAGGATCTGGTTAGCATCTAGTTACAATCTTTAATTAAAACGCTTAAACAGTATCGCTGTTCTTGTGGCTTGACTGAGCTGCAGGAGGCGAGCTCAGAGGGGAGGCAAGGTCCCCAGCGTAAATACGCAGATCTCCCTGGCCCGGCTGGCTGTTTGCGAGCAGATACCAGGCGACGTTCAGTGACACAAGCGTGGCACCGTGTCTCCATCGGAGCATCCTACAGACAGCCTGCATTGGCAGCCCCATCCAACACCGTCTTACGATGGGCTTCCAGCCTAGGTGCACCGATTTCGTGCTTGGTCGAGCCGGTGGAGTTGTATCTGTTTAAAACTGGAGGGATGGGGATGGGCTTCCAGCCTAGGTGCACCGATTTCGTGCTTGGTCGAGCCGGTGGAGTTGTATGTGTTTAAAACTGGAAGAGACGAGAGCGATTTGAGGGTGAATTCCTCCCTGGGCAGTTGGCGGCGAGTGATTTATACGCTGGTGACCCTGGCAAGGCACTGCTGGCTTGGCCATAACCTGGTTTCCGTAAAAATAGCGCTTGGGTGTTAGACATCGTCAGCACCCTTAGCTGTGCTGTAAGGGAGCAGGGAGGAAAACTTTGTGATTCTGTTCAGACTACTTCGAAAATCGCTGATTCTTAGCTATTTTAGGAATGGCATTTCGGATTGCTTCTTGTCAGGAATGCCTCATCCTCCCGGCCCCGCTCTCCTACCTTGTAACAAAACGCATACCTGCAAGAGGAGAGCTGCCGAGGTCAGCTTTCTAGTACCGCTAAAAGTCTCTGTGAGTACTTAGAGTAATGTCTAGAATTTAAAACTTGTTAATATTTGAAGGAGGAGAGGACTAAAACAGAGAGATTTTTATGTTCTGGTTCGACCATTAAAGATGTGATGAAGCAGAAGTGCGCAGTAGTGCATCACATGTGGGTACTGTATGGATGTATTTGGGGTCCCGTGCCTGTGTTTCATCCTGCTGTGAGGCGAACGATACCTGTTCCTTGTGGACTTTCTGTGTCAGCAGATAACGAGCCCCTCAATTTGAAAGAGCTTTATAATACGTCTGAAAAATCCCTTCAGCCTTGTCACATTTCTGTGATGAGGACTGCGGGTGCATCACGCTGTCCCTGTCTCTGCGTGGCCCTGGACAGAAAACCCCTTGATTTTTCTGCTCTGGAGGGTGGGCACTGCAGCGTGTCACCGCAGCCCTGCCAGCGAGGCGACATGACGCCCGTGTCCTGCGCCCGCCCGGGGACGTGCCGTGCTCCGCGGCGCCTGTGGCGGCGCTGGTCCCTGGCGCGAGCCACACCTGGCAGGTGGTGGCACACGTGTGACGTGCTGCTGGCGTCATCGGCCGGCAGGTTACCTCACGCCCCAGCCCCCCTGGGGGAGTTCGGGGTTTGGTGTTCAGACGCGCAGTTTGAGAGGGAATTTGAATGCCGTGTAGGATGCTGATCCCACAGAGATTAATACGGGCCCCCTTTTTTTAACGTGAAGAAGGTTGTCACGGAGGTGAGGCAGAGCTGCGCAGGATCGCCCTGCGCGCCTGTTTTGTTGTGGATGACTACTTCGGAAACACCAAGGAAAAGCATTTAGGTTTCCCCAATGTTTATAAATACAATATGGTGCAAACTGTCAAGCAAGCTGTTCAAAATCACGTAACGCCTGTGCTGCCTTCCCTGTTCGGCTCAAATGCCTTCACCACATACTCGGCGTTCATCCGACGTTTAAAGCTCCCGGCACGCAGCTCCAGCCCATCTGCCGTGGTTTTTCCAGCGCGCCTCTCCTCCTCCTGCGAGCTGGGCTGGGGACGTGGCGGTGCGGGCAGGGTCGGTGCCGTGGCTCCGCTTGCACCACGACCCGCTCATTGGAGCCCTGGGCCTCCGTCGGCGCTGCGCTGCTCCCGGCCGGCTCGGCGAGAGGCCGGGCTGCCCCGAAACGTCCCGGCTCGTACGCCAAAACTGCGTGTAGGGGCAGAAACGGCGTCTTCAAGTCCGCTTTGTCCTCCTTAGAAGGTTTGTCCACCTTAGAAGTCCCCTGAAAACGAAGGGATAAACCCTTTCCTGGGAAGTGCCCTGAGAGCTGAAGCTAGTGATGGGTGGGTTAATGGTGCCGGGGGAGCCGGGGCTCACCTTGGCTGCGCAACGTGGTTTCGAGCCTCCAGCCGCGCGATGGCCTTCCGCTCCCCGTCCCGCGGCTTCGGTAGGGCTGGATGGAGCCTGTTCACTGGACGTTTCGCTCTGAAGCGTGCCAGGGTCTTCTGCCTTAATATATATAAAAAGATGAGATGTTTATTAAACTCAGACCCTGCTTTTTCTTCTACAATTTATGTTCTGAAAGGCTGGTAATAAACAGTTTATTAAAAAGAAATCCTGATTTATTTCTGCAAATGGTTACATTTCAAGCTGGTACCAAACGGTTTTGTAGGAGACCACCTTTTATGCTTCCCATGGCAGTTTAAAAGATTGCTAGAAAAATAACCCAGAACCTAAGTAGGTTTGGATAAAGGCAAGCCAGGACTGTACGTCAGGGTATGTGGTGCTTTTATGCAGCGAAGGGGCGGATTTTACCACAGAACATCTGGGTACTGGCTTCAGTTACAGCACAGATTTTAGTGGGATAACAAGTCTTGTTTGGCTTCGCATTCATTTTGAAGTCACTAAACTTTATATGAATAATAAAACTGTAAGCCCATTACTTCGCTATTTTCAAGGGGCTATTTCAGTCCTCCTTCGGGGTCTTGCATCTTTCTAGAGCTGGTTTTATTTTGTTTTACGAAGTGGGTATTTAT
Source organism: Aptenodytes forsteri (assembly GCF_000699145.1). Lineage (NCBI taxonomy): Eukaryota > Metazoa > Chordata > Aves > Sphenisciformes > Spheniscidae > Aptenodytes > Aptenodytes forsteri. The sequence continues at coordinate 835,403 of NW_008794415.1, read as the reverse complement.
CTTTTCAGTCCCCGGCTTGCTTTCACAGGAGGCAGATTTACTAATTTGTACCGATGGACACACCAGAGATGGCGGGTTTCCATTTGACCTTGCCGAACGTGCACGTTTTCTGCATTAAGGGCAGTCTAATGAAAACTGCACGTTTCTCGTTCAGTGCATTCGAAGGGGCTGATGTTATTAACGTGGAAGACTATATAGCTGCTCTGGGCTACCAGCTCAACCACTCGTGAGAGTTAAAATAACGGGGGAGGTTTTGCTTTCTTTTTCTGTTTGATTACAAAACGCGGAGGAGAAGGGGAGACCTGACTGAAGGAGTGAAGGGCCTCCTCCTTCACGGAAGAAAACAAGCCTGCAAGCCCTTACAAAAGGGTGCACGTCCTGGCGGGAATGGCCAGCGTCGGGGATGATAGCCTTGGCTAATTATGTATCAAGAAATACGTGTTTGGAATATAAGGCTTGCATGAGAGTGTACAGACAGCCCATAAGAGTAATGTTTACCTTGCTTACGGAGAACCCGGTGTGATACCGGGTGCTGTTGAGCTCTGTATTTTGGTGTCGCTGACTGTGCAGGCAGGAGAGAAAGGAGAATAAATCAGAACTGTATTAAAGGAAAGAGAGTATCTTAGGTAAGACCAGTGAGAAGGGACGCAAGTACCGCTTGAGCTCTGTTAAATAACGAGCGGTGCAGTGAGGGAGCATTGCCTTGGAGAAAAGGCAGGCTACAGAAGCTGCGTTCCCCACGCTTTGTTTTACATCGTGACTGAGAATACGCTGCGTCTACAACAAAAATCTTTGTGAGATCAAACAGGGATAGCTTCTGCCTGAGAAAACGACTCAAATAAGCTAATGCCTATGGATGGATGGAAGGAGCTTTGAAGGCTGAGGAGATGTTATGTTTGAAAACTTTCACAAGATGTCATTAGGAGAGGAAGTATTTGCCCTTAGATCGGGAAATAGGTCAGGGTAATAAATCATAACTCCGGGAGAATGTGCTTAAAGCTGGAAATAAATTCAGAGGGACAGAGAGAGTAAATATTAAAAAGAAGTGTGTTCTTTCAGAATTAATTTTCTTCTTTGCGGTATGCAAGGACACCCACTGAACGGGAGAAAGATAAATGTTAACACAGAGCTGTAACAGGAACCAGCCGAAAATCTCGTGGCTGCGTGGATGGCTTTGATTGCACCCCGGGGAGCACGTCGGTCGCACGGGACACGTCAGAAGCAGGCAAAGCGTCGTCTTTTTCAGTTCATGTGCGAGATAGCTGACACCGTAACTTCAGTTGTGTGATCTTCTGGGGGACGTTTTACAGGATGGGTTTTAAATGCCGTTTGAGTAATCAGCAACACGAGCGGTCTGAGAACCCAGCCCCCAGTCCATGACTGCTTCGATAAACGAAAATATACCCGAGTTACAGAGCGATGCAGGCGAATCCTGCGCCGAGCATCTTTCGGCGGGCTGTGTCCTTCCACCCGGGCAGGGGTGAGCGCTCAGGTAACCGCAGCATTTTCAGCATTTCTCACAGATTGCTCAAGAGCACGCGGGGTTGTTCGGGTTTTGGCCCGAATCGGGACCGCTCTGGTTTTAGGGTGATTAAATTCGGTAGTTGGAGAGATGTTTGTGGCTTGCGTGACAGCTGAGATAAGAAGCAGTGGGTACTTACTGCGAGCACCTGGAAATCTGAAAAACAAAGGGCAATAATTTATCTTTCCTACTTCATTCCCCCCTCCGCGGGTCCGGATATGAGTGCCCCTCCAGCGTGACCCTCACACGCTCACAACATGACACACCACCGAGGCCGACACTTCCCCTGTGATTTACAGGGGAAAAGCATTGTTCGCCTAATTGAGCGTATTTCTTTCTTTTTTAAAATTTTTTATTTAAGGAAAAGTAACTTTAAAGGGGTTGAGACTTTATTAGGGTGTGAGAAAAATGCTGCTTTTCATCTTTCGCACTTTTAACTTGCTCAGTACCAAAATAAAGCGGCAGGGGCGCAGCCCAGCCCGCCGCTCCTGCTGCAAAGGCTGGTGGGGAGGCGGGAGGCACGACGGCATCGCAGGTTCTTCGCACACGTCTGCAGGGGTTATTAAACAGGGTAGGTGGTTTTTACAAAGCAACCAGAATATCGTGAAGACATGAGTGCGTGCGCGCGCTCTCTCTCTCTCGCTACTTTGTTTAGGTGCAGCAAATTTACCGCCAATTTGTTTATAGTCAAACTGTCTAAATGTGTCTCAGCATTTTGAAATCCAGAAACCTGATGCAAATTAAGCAGTTTACAGATCGGGATGATGATGGTGCGGGAAAGCCAAGTGTCTCGGAGCTGCCAGCTGGTCTCTGGATGCGAAGGAAAACATCAGTGAGCAGCGTTAAGGGTTTCTACTTCCCATTCTTTCTCTTCTTTTGGCTGCTAAATCTGCATTTAATTCCCCGTGGGCTTTTTCTCCTGGGTAAGAATTACTTACTTGAGTATGATTTGTAGGACTAATAGGAACTTATCCTTATTTGGGGAAGACCCCAGGGGCTCTCTCAAACTGATCTTTCAGTAATGAGAAATAATAAATAAAAAGCTAATAGTCCTAGGGGGTATTAAAGTTACAATTTTGCAGGGAAGATTTAATGTCAGTCAATTAAAACTTTTATAATCCTGTTACAGTACAATAGTTGAAAAAAATTCATAGCAGGAAAAATAAGTAGGTTTTAAGACCCTTTCACGTCACGTGAACAAGTCTAACTTAAATTAACATTTGAATTAAGCAGGTATTTCAAAGCGAGAGTATAAGACATCTCTTGCAAGCGTGTGATAGCAGGGCGGCAGGCTCAGGGAAAGAAATACGCCATGTTAACTTACAGAGCGCGTTCCAATTCCCACTCGTTTAAGAAAAAGCAGTTGCAAAGCGTTTATAAGAAAATCCAGGCAATTAGGGCTTTCACTAGAAAATGCAAAATTCATACACGTCAGCGAGACGTACTTCCAGCAGGCCAAAACACGCTTCTGGCTCAACCGTTTGCTCACTGGGTTCATGGCCATCCCCACTCGGCACTGCGGGCTCGGCGTGGTTTTGTTCAGCCGGGGACTGTGCGGACCCCGACTCGTGGCCCTCGGCGAAATGTGCATGTGGGGAGCCAAGCGGGACCCGGAGGCATCGTCCCCGCGGGCAGAGCCCCCCGCCTGGCTCCAGCCCAAACCTCTTGGGCCTGCTGAAATGCCTTGAGGGACCAAAGAACAGATACTTTTTTTGAATTTACAGCTTTTTGGCTTTTGCAATGCAATATTAACGGTGATGTTGAAATGACACTTTGTCCTTTAGCAGTAACTTTCATCCAAGGATCTCGCAGCCATTTCCAGTTGCTAGCGAAGGGACACCCCCAGAAGGCAGCGCTGGGTCCCACGCCACAGCTCTCACCACGTCTTCCCCCTTTGGGAAAGGAAATGCCCTTGGCACGCCTGTCAGCCATCTCTGAATGCAGAAATTGCCTTCTTTTCCCTTCTTTTCCCTTCTTTTCCCTTCTTTTCCCTTCTTTTCCCTTCTTTTCCCTTCTTTTCCCTGCTGTCAACCGAGGATGTATGGTTACCATAAGAAGGCCTGAAGGTTTTGGGGTTGTTTGGATGTTCGCTCACCCATGACAGTCTGACCTATCCGCCCGTATGTGTTCCCTCCGCTTTTGTTCGCAGTAACTAAAGGACTAACCTTTCGCCTGCCAGCCTGGACAAATAAACACTGGCCCAGCAGTAGAGTGGAGCTGAAACGGACCCTTTTGATAAGCTGATTTTTGAGATCCCTTATCACAGCTCTGCATTTGACCCTGGCAGGTTTGAAACTCTTGCGGCACGTCCCTTCAGAGCGCCCATCGTTTCACACTCGGGAAACGTCATTTCACAGCTTGGTCATGCAGAAGTCCACCGCTTGGAAAACCCCAAAAGTGTTAGAAAGCCACCCCGAAGACTGGCAGCTCCCAAACACGCTCCTACCCTGCGTTGGTATGATGGGCTGGTGGCTGGCGAGCTGTGGTTGCACTCGCGGTGTCTTGTAACCTCTTCAGACAGTTGCGTGTGTCAGCTCTGACCGTAGGCCCACCTCTGGCAGCAATCTCCGTGGCCGTGCTTCACCGTCTCTCTGGGCACGTACCGTTTTGCCCTTTGGAGGCGAATCCTTTCTCCATCGCATGGCTCCTTAGCCCTGGAGACGTTCAGTGATGCTGGGTGAGCGGTGCCCCGCAGCGCCCGCTGAGCGGCTCAGGGCAGGCATGCGGGCTGCGTGGGTCCGTAGCTCCTCCAGCGCCTGGCCACGCTTGTCCCGAATCTTTCCTCTGCTTCTCAGCAGCTGCAACAGCCTTGGGTAACCTTGGGAGCCAGCCCACACCATACGGGCGCTCTCCTCCTGCGAGGGTCCCCGCTCCCTCATGAACATCGGGCGCGCTCGCTGATGCAATTTGTCCCAGTGACTAGTGGGAGGATTAGGAAATGGGGGCCGGAGCCTCCACGCGCGGGTCTGGGCAGGATGAATCTCCCCTAGCTCTCCGTGCAAAGGTCGGGCCGTTGGGGGAAGCAGAAGTTCGGATTTTCTCTGGAGGCGGTGGGAAGTGTCAGGCACCGCAGGTAGCTGCGTCGAGAAATTCGGAGCAGCTAACGTCCTTCGCTAACAATTTTCACCAATTTACTGAGTTGCCCTCTCTAGGAATCTGTGTCTTTTTTAAAGCAGGATGCTAAGGAAATAAATGCTGGTAGGCAAAATTTAGCCAGCGTGAGCATTCCTGCTTTTTCTCGTCCCTACCCACGTAGCGTATAGAAGCGAGCATGGGAAAGAGGTAATCTTCTGAATGACACACAGGAGAAGTGGCGAGTCCTCCCTGTGACGTGGTTCACTTGCGATGGGCCACCCTGTGCTCTCAGCCACCGCAGCCTCTGAGGAAGTCACCACAGCTAACGGTGTGGCTAAGAAATTGTGTGTGCAGCTTTCTAGGGACGGTGGGGATCCGCCTGGGTCTTGGAAAGTCTTTGCTGCTGTAACTGTGGCTGAGGTCTGCCAGCTCTAACGCTGAGCACGCTGGTAGAAATATGTAAATATCAATATCTTTCGCACTACATTTGATACTTTCCATTTTCAAACACTTGACAAATGTTTACATATTTCAGCAACCCTTTTCCAACTCGGGAAAATGAGACACAGCATCTGTGAATTACCGTGATACGTAACAAATCATTATGAGAGAGCACCTTAAGGGTTCATTAAGGACTTCTAGGGCCTAAGATTTCCTTTGCATGCCTTTAAAGCTGAAGGCAGATAATATTAAAACTGAATCCAATTTTGGACAGTAAGTTCAGTCAGAAAAATTTGGATGATAATTAAGGAATTGGAAATTTTGGGGGTTCCCCTATCAGCATAACATGTATTACTGTGGTCACAAGTAATATGGGCTAGACTCTCGATTCGGTAGAAAAAGTCATAGTTTCTTTGAAGTCAGCTGGGGATCTGGATTACATGATTCAGGTGTAACCAAAAGCAACACAGGGATAAGATTGAAAACATATAGGAAAGAACAGAATAAAATACAGATAACTTTTTTCCCCCCGTTCATATAAATTGTATTTTCTCCTTGTCCCACATCTAGTTAACTACGAGTGTTCCTGGATTGGAAAAACCTAGAATCCAACCTTACAGTTGCATTTGGTGCCAGACGCCTGCTACAGTTTCTATTTGAGTTCCCGTTGCTGTGTCTTTGCTCCGAGATATCCACCACCCCTGCAGACCACTGCAGGACACCGTCCTGGCGGCAGCGCAGGGATGCAGTCGCCTCCCCGGGGGTCGGAGAATCGCCTCTTGGGCACGAGCACCGTAAGAGGGGTTGTTACTGGAGCTGCTGTCCGGCTTCGCTCTTCCAGCTGCCAGAGGGCTTTCTGGAGAGCTGCTGCTGTTACTGTCCGTGCTATTGCAGGCATTACTGGTCGTTACCGGTTAGCCTGGAAGCTCTGAGAAACCCTAGGCAGTAGAAAGGAAGATACGGTAAAATTGCAAATGAGAATCTCTGAGTAGCCGTTGCAGGAAAACCGTGCGTGTAGAGGTAGGGAAGCGGGCGTGAATGCTAATGTACTTGGGCTGGCTGTGGTTTGTAATCCTATGTACGTGTGGTGGTGTTCCTGACGCTGAAGAAAACCGCGCGTCCGATGGAAGCTGAGGGAATCGGCCTCTGTGCACTTAAAAGGGTTTCAAAGTAGTCAGCAATTTTCCCTTTTTTAATCATCCACCAAAAAGTAGAAGGGAAGAAGCGCATAAGCAATTCCAGTGTGCTCACGGCACAGCTCTCCACAAAACGCGAGCGCTCCGGTTGTTGCTGGAGCCGCCGGAGGCTCGGCTTCCCCCTGCTCCTGCCCTGCAAGTCGCGCCGGTGACCCGCAGCCCTTCTTTGCCTGTCACTGCCTCTCCCCCCTCTCCCTGCCCTGCGCGAGCCCCTTATTTTCTCCCCTTTAACAAACACCTTGTTGGCCACGGGCAGCTGCCAGGAATGGCAGCTAGGAACAGCGCGAGCAACTTTAACTCCTTCGGTAGTTAATGCAGTTAATGACTTTGGTTTTATGTTTTAGCGCTTTCCAAAGGTCTTTCTGACCTCCAGCCGCAAGCCCCCACGGTTTGAGGATGCGACGGCAGGATGCACGGACCCCGGTTCTGCTCCTGCCCTTTATCATACCCTGACACTTCAGTCATCCCTCTCCCTCATGGGTTTTGGCAAGGGCTCTTGCTCATAATGTCATTCAGAAGTATTCCAGAGAAACAGTGGGAAACTCCGTACCAAATACCAACGTGCTTGTGTTGGTTGTAATTTGTAATTGTTCGTATGTGTTTCTCCCCGCCAATCCCCTTGCTGAAATTCATTACGGAGAGACAGTAACATACGCTCAGAGAGCTGTGCTGAAGGCAGAATGACTTGGCCGAGGAAAGTAGCTATTGTTTTATGATTAAAGGAAGGGATTATATTGGGATTTCCTTGAACAAGGAAAGTCACTGCCCCACTTTTATTGCTTGTAACAAGGGGATAATAATTACTCTCTGTTATAAAACACCTCCAGATCTTGCGATGAAAGATTTGTGGTAAAGCTGCGTAGCATTCAGGGTTGGTTATCTTAAATGGCCCGGAGTTACGCAAACTAAGATTTCTCTGCCTTATCTTATTTCTCCTACTGGGGCTCAAACCCTGCTGAGACCATGGAAGAAATTCCCCTTCTCTGAGTTGGGCGCCTGACATGAGGTTTTCCTCTGGAAGAGCTGGTACCAGTCACCCGTCCCGTGGCGCTTGCCCTCTCCCTGAGCGACGTCCAGCCGCCTGGGGATTTTGTACCGGCTTGGGAGGATGAGCAAGTACGACGGTAAGGACACAGGCCAGCCCCTGCCGGAGCGGCCAAGGGAAGCGGAGCTCGGCACGGGGCGGGGGGCGAGCCGCCAGCTGGCTGCCACCCAGCGCTCCAGCACATCGCTTCTTCCCGTGCCGCTGCCATCCCCTCGCAAGGAGAGGTATGAGAGAACAACTGAGCATTCTAACAGAGGTCGCTGGGGACCCGCTGTTTGTTTGGTTTTGAGACTCACCGCTGAGTCGCATGGGTCGAGATGGCGGTGAAGGAGAGAAGCGCTGGTATGTGGTCTCTGATTAAAAAAAGAAAAACTACGAGGCATTTCCTCAAGTGTCCCAAATGGCACCTCCTGGCTCAGCTGGTTTTTGAAGCATCCAGCTACCACCAGCTCCAGGATGGCGATTTCGATGTAATCAGAGTTTAATCTGTTTCCACTAAAAGTGGAAAAACAAATAAGGCTCAGTTTAGAAACAAAATAGTCCATGTAAAATTTGATTTTTGATACCATATCTCCTTGAGTATGTTTGCTTTTCAACATGTCTAATTTGAGACAGCTCCACATTTTACAATCTTACCCCTTCGGAGTTAACCTCTCCCCTAAGTTGTAGTTTGTTGCCACTGTGGTTCATTAAGATTTGGTGGAGACGTACCCTTATTTCTTCATACCTTCTTGTTTTTACATAGTTGGATTTTCTCCCCACGCTACTGTGATTTGCTTTGCTAAAACTCCCAGCAGAGGAAGATCGCGGGTTGAATTGGAATTGCAAGAGGCGGCCGGTTAATCCACAGATTATTGACACGGTGGACCTTAAATGCTTCAAAGGCACCATTATAGTCCATCGTGTCCGTGCGTACTTAGGGAGCTTTAATCCACGGATTACAGGTCCGTAAATGCTCCCGCCCTCCCAGTTCCAGCTGGTCCTGCCAACGGGAGCTGCCATGTCAAGCCGGCTGCGGTGCTGCACAAAAATATTTCTGTTTAAAATCCACGGCGACAGCGATACACCCCCGCGTCCCTGTCGGGGCTGTGTTTCTCGCCCCCCCCCGCCCTGT
>NW_008794415.1:824715-826792 GCF_000699145.1 Aptenodytes forsteri | reverse complement strand
CCGTTCCTCAGGGGAAGGCTTTGGGCTGGTGCACGTCTCCGGCGGAGGGGCTGGCTGGGGCTGCGCTGGCCGAGCTCCTGGCGAGGTTCCCGCAGCCCTGCGTGGCCCGTGCTTTTCCCCAGGCAGGAGGCAGGACCAGGCAACAAGTTTTCAAGAGCGCTGCTTTTTTAAAAAAAACCCAAGAACAACACAACAAACAAACAAATGGAAAGCATACCAAACATTTTCCAGATCCTTTAGGGAATGGCAAGTATTAAATGGCAGGCCTTCGCTTTTCCCTTCTGGTCTCCCCCTAAACAAACAAACCGAGCAGCTCCCAGTAAATACTTAAAATTTCAAAGGCATTATTTTTCCTTGTGTGCACATTAAAAATAACTGATTGTATTACAATCGAAATTGGTAGGCGCTTTTAAACTCCTCTGATGCTGAGGTGATAACCCTGTATGCTGAGGTGACATATTTGTTGTTATATATCTCTGGAAATGAAGTGTATAATGGAAAAGCTCACAGCCTCTTTACTTGCGGCATTCCTATAAGTCAAAGAAGTCACACAGTGCCCTTTTATTTCCGAAGCTGGACTTAAATCACGTCAATAAATCTACAGACGACTTATGAGATGCAGCATGGGTAAAGTAAACAACCAAAAAACCCCCCCAACACACCAGAGTTTAAAAATAGGGCGTAAGGAGGAAAAAGAGTTAACCATTCATACAATAAAAAGAGAAGAAATGCAAAACAAAAACACCGTGGCAGGCAGTGCCTTGAAATTATCCTCACTAAATTACAGCCATGCACTTTCCACTCTCTGTAATTAAACATTAGGGTTTATTTATTCCAGATGCATTTGCTTCAGGTAAACCCAGATCTTCTTTTTGTGTGTTTTGTTTCATTACTGTAAATCCTTTACAGGTCTCTGTGACCTGCAGACAGTTGAGAAGTAAAGCAAATGATTTCCATAGATGAAGGCACTTGAAGATGACTTGTGAATAGTACTGGCATTGCACGGGGTGAATCTAATGCTCTTGCTCCCTTTTTACGGAGCGTAGGTATATTCGGTGACATGGAGCCTTCCTGTGAGCGCGCGTGCCTGGGCGTGAAAAAAATGCACAATGAAGTCCGAACAGGAGTACACAACTGCTTTGATCCCAAACGGCCAAACAAAATGGATTCTCGGCTTGCTGGGTGGGATTTCTGTGATGGGATGTAAGCGGGGAGCCTCTGATCCCTTGTGGGGTACACCCTGCGCAACGGCTGTATTTTGCTGGAAAAAAACGGCTTCCTTAGGGCAGACAGAAAATACCGTAGGCTTGATCGGCAAAATCAAAAATGGGGTGATTTTATCTGCCCCCGAGGCCGCCCATTTCTGGCTTCGGTTGAGGGTGTGCCCACCCCGCTGATCCCGCAGCCTGCGGGAAGAGCCCGCGAGGTGCTGCCGCAGCTCCGGCTAATTTGTCCCCCGACTCGGAACCTAAGCCAGTTGCAAATGCCGTTATCCTTTCCATTTCTGCTTATAATTGCAGTTTACCTAGCTATTTGTAGGCCTTTCGTATAGATGAAGTTTGTTAACGCAAAGGTCTTAAAAGGGCTTGTGTACGTGGGATTTTGGAAAGGTCAGGTAAGGCTCGCTGCCCGAGTGGAAATCATTAAAAAGATAGGAATGAATTGTAATCATCATAAAATCTATGATCCAATTTAATGATAATTTTCATGGATGTGCTTATAGCTCAAAATTTATAAAATGGCCAGACTGCCGCTTTTGTTCATTTATACTTTCTGAAGGAAAAAAACCCCAAACCTCTGGCAAGGTGGTAAATTTTGAGGTGTTTAAAGTAATTTATATCCCACTCCAAATGTACAGCACGCATTTTTCATCTGTTGATCTATGTAGATAAATACATATAGGTTCATTAAGTAAACCTCTTCCGAGGCGTGGCTGTTGCTGCCGGAGTGTTTGTGCAGCCCGGGAGCTGCTCCCCTGGGGACAGGACCGCCGCCTTCCAGGTTAAAATAAAAGGAAAACCCGGCCACCTGCCACGACTGCCGCTGCCCCGGCACCGCTCACCCTGCCCGGGCCCCG
>NW_008794415.1:787280-824616 GCF_000699145.1 Aptenodytes forsteri | reverse complement strand
GCAGGAGGGGAAGAAGGGGAAGGGGGGGGGGGGAGAAAAGGAAGAAAAAAGAAAACTTTTTTCCCTTTTCTTTTGGAAATGAGAGAATGTACGAGCAAGTCGTATTTTCTCGAGGACGTTTTTCAGTGTTGCTCTTGTTGCTGGTCTAGAGCCGCTGGCGTCTGCATGTGCCATCCTGGTCCCTCCAAGCTGCGGCGGGTTTTTACTTCTCCTTTCGTGCCGTGCTCGTGGTTGCTGCATGGGCTCTCCCTCTCCTCTAAGCAATGCCGGGAAGGTCGGCGTCCTGGCACAGCCGGGCTGGCCACCAATCCCTTTCCCCTGTGCCAGGGGGTGACCTCCTGGGGACCAGGGGTGCCAGCTTTGCCCCGTACCCGCCGCTCTGCCCCCGCTCCTGGCCCCGCAGCCAGCGGCAGCCTGGCCCAGGGGGACGGGGCGGGAGGTTTACCTTCGCGCTTGGGTTTAAGGCTCGGTTTAGAGAGTTTGGGGAAAAAGCGAGAGGTAAAGATGGGCCATTAGAGGGCACTTTTGCAATCCTGGAGAAGGAAAACGGTGCTTATTATTTCACTTAGGACTGTTTATTTTGGCGCTCTCTTAAATTCAGTGATAAACAGCAGGCAAATCCCTCCAGTCAGCAGGAATATATCAATAAAATATTGACTCAGAGTTTAAAAGAAAAGAAAACAAGACGAACTTGTAGAAAAGGGAATAAAAGGCATTTAGGAGGTGGCACAGTCTGGAGAATAAAAAATCACACAACATATTTCACGTAATTTGTATGGCTTTACAGTGTAGCGCTTAGGCCTCAGCTTGTACCTGGCTTCTAAAAATGAAACCGGCTCGGAGCAGGGCACACCGAGAGACAAGAAAATCGTTTGTTGGAAGTTTCCGAGGGCTGGGTGGGAGAGCACGAATTCACGTGCTCACATCTAGCAAGTGCATTTTCTGAGGGACTCTGTCAAAGTCATTGCCCAGCGGTGAACTTGCCCAGAAAGAAACACGGGACGAATAAATGATTTTTTTGCTTTCCTCTTGATGTTCTGCATGAGTAAACTATAGAGGATTTAGCTTAAAACTCTGCCAAATTATAATGAGTGCACTGCAAAACATAAAATCTGTTTATTAACTGGTGTGAAAGGGTGATATAACACTGACAGCACGGTTTCCAAAAACTGTGAGTGAGTTTTGGATGCCTCTTTGCTGTTGAGGTGTCCCGCTTTTGGAAGTGTCGTGCGTGAAAATTGGGCCCATTTTAAGCCTCTGAGGTTGGATATGTGAAAATGAAAGCCCTCAAAATCCTATTTGCTTGTAAAGGAACAAAGATTATAAAACTTTTCTTTTTCAGTAACAGTTGACAACTTTGCAAGCTATTCCATGTGTGGGATGGGCCGGTGCTGCCTGCCCAGGCTGGGCAGGGATCACAGAACTAACCTTAATGTGCCTTTTGTAGTTATTTTTAAGCCTAAATGCTTTTACAATTAGATAAAGAAATCGGAGACAAATCTGTACCTTGTCGCTACACCGCAGTTGTTAACGGGGACAGAGACGCTGTCTACAGGAGTTTTTTAAGTCAATTAGCTAGTGAAATTGTTTATGAAGTGAAGCTTAGCCTGGGTAGTCCTATAATCAAAAATCGTTTATTTTAATAGAGGTTCCATTGCACTGGAACTGACTATGGGAATATACAAGATTGCAATTTCAAGGGGTTCATGTGGAGGACGCTGTCTGCAGAAAGTGTCAGAGTTTCTTACCTAACCAAATAATCTGCTGTAACTGTTGTGATTAAGTTGGAAAGAATTTCTTCCCTGTTGGCCAATGATAATACTTGAAAAATCAATAAACAGCATGTTAGAGCACACGAGACTCATCCTGCTTTGTGTGAGAGGAGGTTTCTGCTGACTTTGGTGACTCAAGTCAGCAAGTATTTTGACTTACGATCTTTGCTCCAAAAGGTCAAATGTCATTAACTTTGGTGATAAGTATCAACACTTCAGTCTGAATTCGAGGAAATATGTCTGTTGTCATCAAAAGCTGAGTCAGGACCTGGTTGGGATAAATTTTGACAAACACTGGGAAAGCTAAATCAGGATTTAACTATAAGTAGCAATTGCATGTCTTAGGTAAAGCTCTTCTCTCCTTTCCCTTCCGTGGGGCACAGCACTGCAGTAACCTGTTGTTAAAACATCCCAAACAATAACGAAGCGCACAATTTGAGACCTGTGAGTGCCAGAGATGAAGCGTTACAAGCCCTGCAAATGGGGAACCGCGGCCGTGTGTTCCTGTCACCAGGTTATCGCCGAATAAATAAGGGCGCAGCCTTCTCCAACTGCAAAACAGCTTTTGGCAGCCTCGGCACAGGCAGGGCTTCCCCACAAGACGGCGGGGCCATTGACCGGCAAGCTTGCCGCAGGGCTCCCCGGCATGCTTGCTGCTTGCTCACAGAGGGCATGGGGCTCCTCCACGGTCTCCGTGCCCACCTGGGACACGACCGCAGGAGAAACTCTGCCAGGTGAACCTCAAGCATTCACTTTCATCTTTCCCGTGGGTTTCCACTCAGGAAGGGGAGGATCTGGCTGCAAATACAAGAATATGCAGGGGGCCGGGGAGAGAGGAAGCTGAGGAAGGCATAACAGCCCTTGGTGGAGGGAAGGCACGAGCAAAAGGAGGCGAAGATAAAATTGCATCCTGGAGAGGGATTTTTCAGTACGCGTCACTTGTGGCTTACTGTTACTTCGGGGTTTGCTAGATATTTTCTCTTCCCTCTTGCATCACCAGTTTCAGTGGGAAAACAGAGAGATGAAGGACAGAGACCGAGCTGGACAGCTCGAGTGGGAGAAAGCAGTAGAAAGGTAACGGGGCCAGGGACAGCGGAGAGGAGGGGAGGGCTTGAGCCGAGGGGGAACCTGCGCTGTTGGTGGAAGGAACAATTAAATAGCAATGCTGTTAGAGGCAGAGGAAGCAACATGTGGGCGAAAACAGCCCTCCGTGGGCCTTGCTGGTGTCAGGAGACCTGCTGTCCTACATGTGGACGGCTGTGTTTAGCCATACTGGGAGCAGGATGGACTGCAGGACAGGCAGATGCCGCAGCCTCCTCTCTGCGCACAGTGGAAGGGGAGCTAGAGGCAGCAGGGAGGGGGGATTTGGGAAGAGTCTGTCAGGAGCTCGGAGGTGAAAAAGAGGACAAGACCCCATGCTGCCCGCGACGAATTCCCTTGTTCGGGATGCCAGTGCCCACAGTGAGGTTCGGCAGGGACGTGGTGATGACAAGAGGGGCAGAGGCTGGCAGGCTGCTGGCCGCTTGCCTCTGTGAAGAGGAGAGCAGGAAGGGGCATGTGGGGATTTTGGGGCTGCTGAAGAGTGGGTCTTGCTGAAAGCTCCCGAAGGGCCAGAGGGGGTGGGCTGGGGTGAGGAGGAGGGTCCCGCACTGTGACCGCACCAGCCTCCAGTGGCTCCTCTGGGGTTTTTGGAAGGTAAAGCCATGGGAGGGGGAAGGAGGAGGCTGCTCGGGCTTCCCTCAGCGGCGCCTGTTTATATTTTCATGAAGTGCTTGTAGGGGAAGAGCAATTTTATTCATGGCTTAGACTACATCATGGCACTTCTCAAGGAGCTTTATGTTTGCTATTTTTACATAGTGGAGGGAAAAAAAAACAATCTCAGCAGCAGAATTGATCTTACAGGTAAAAAGAAAGAGTTTGTTACAAAGCCATAGTTAACTTACAGTGCAGTACAAGGAGCGGTGCACAACTGCACATTCAGCCAAGTAACAAGATAAAACTGTTGCTGCCAGCTCAGCTTTTTATCATGCTTCTCCCCAAAGCCAATGGCTAACACAATTTAGGTAATGGCCTAAACCTCTCTTTTCTAATTTTAAAAAATGTTATCATTTAGCAGTTTAAACTCACTATACTCATACCAGAAATGGGGCTTTGTTTCCCCCCTACCTACCCCCCCATACCAGAGCCATTACATATGAGATCATCTACTGTACTGAAAGGAGATTTCCAGCCTGTCCCACTGTATATGTTAGGGTAGTCATTACTGACCTAGTTGTAGACATAATAATGAAAGGCTGAGATTATGAAATATTATGCCTAATTTGTAAGGGATTCTCTGCTTTTATGTTTTGCAATTCCCATCAGGTTTGAGGATTAAGCCCTGCTGAATTGCATGCTAATACCAATGTGCTCTGAATATGTGTGGGTTTATATCACGTTTTCCTAATTCACTATTTTTATAAAGAACAATTTCACTGGAAATATTTACTTTTCAAAGGATTGTTGGAAGCCCAACCAGAATCTCCTAAGGAAAGTGAAGTCGATGTACCTTCCATCTGCTCTGTGCTTACTCTAGCTCCCATGTCCAGCGAGCATTATTTCTGCTATGGCAAAACATCAAACTGTAGCTCTACCAAAGTATGTGGAAGGCTTTTGCTCTTTGTTAATGAGAGGGAGAGATACCAATTTGCAACCAGTGCGTGGGCTTGCTTTCAATTACAGTTCAAGATGGAAAAATCTTATTTACATACTTTATCCAAGCACTGTGACGATGCGAGCTTAGTCCTTACAATATGTATTCCTAGTGCTTGTACGGCAGTACAGTGAAGGTGCCTGCAAAACATAAAGTGCACGAGATGTTGTTACAGGTATGCTCGGGTTTCAGCAGTAAATCAGCCCACAAGAGCCACACAAGTTTGCAGCGAGCCGAGTCAGTGAGCGCGGGTCACAAATAAAGCGGTGCTTTGCCACGGTCTTGCCCACCAGTGTGGGACGAGCTGGCGGCAGCTCCTGCTGCGTGTGGTGCAGCCCTCCTCAGGTGGGACTCCCTGTCGTTGCTGTAGGATGCTCCTGCTGCGCTGCCCGCTGCTGCTGCTGCTGCTGCCGCTCAGCTCCAGGCCCCAGAAGTTACCTACCAGAGATGAGGAGCTCTTCCAAATGCAGATCCGGGACAAAGCATTTTTTCATGACTCAACAGTCATCCCAGATGGAGCCGAAATTAGCAGCTACCTCTTCCGAGACACCCCTAAAAGGTATTTCTGTCTGGCTCCGGTGAGGAAGTTGTACTTTGAAGATACTAGCTTTATTTGCTGGGTGTTTTGAAATAAAAATTGGATC
Source organism: Aptenodytes forsteri (assembly GCF_000699145.1). Lineage (NCBI taxonomy): Eukaryota > Metazoa > Chordata > Aves > Sphenisciformes > Spheniscidae > Aptenodytes > Aptenodytes forsteri. The sequence goes on along the minus strand of NW_008794415.1, from coordinate 819,508 downwards.
CAAACCAGAAAAATACAAATGCTAGTGTTCTGTCTGGTGAAGTAAGTAACTATGCTAGTTTCCATCCCAGTCTGGCCTCCCCGGCTGAGGGTCTGTCCAATTTATTTGATTTCTGGGATAAGCCCAGAGCTTCCACAGACCGCAGAAGTTCCCTGAAGTGGGGCCACTAACCATGTCTGGAGGCAAAGGGAGAGGGAAGGAAATTAGAAACTACAGGCTTATCCCACCACACTTGTTTCTCTTCATTATTTCATATTGTGCTTTAAAGAAGCAGCACAAGCCAGTCTGATCTGAACTCCCCACTTCCCAACCTTGACCCTATGGGTCAGAAAATACGGAGGTTAGACTGGGGAAGAACCTGAGGCTCTAAAGAGTTCAGGGAAGACCAGCATTGCCACCTTCCTCCTCATATCATATGCCTCCTTCAGCCTTCATCGGTAAGAAACATTTTACAATAAATGGCGTGATGCAGGAAGACAGCTGAATGTGTATGTATCTATATGTGCTGCTAGGGCCCTTACCTGGACATAGCATAAAATGTGTCCTGCTTTGAACAGCATGACCCTAAATTCCAGGAAAGATCCCGTTTCCCTCATTTATACCTTTGTGACCATTTATACTGTATATAGTTAGTGTAGGGGTAAAAAGTGAAGCTAATGGAGGGGAGCGCAGGAGGCCAGAAACCCCTCTGCCATGTCTTGACAAGCAAAGTGTGAACTCTGCAGCCCCGTGTTAGTGGGGGGGTCTCCCCTCACCTCCTTAGCTCTCACCCACCGACCTTTCCATATTCCCTCTGCACACACTTGCCTGTAAGCAACGCTTTTGTCTCTGTTGCCCCACCCAGATCAACCTTGATCATGTCAAGTCAGTCCCTGCCGGTTGGCTGCCATCAGGATTTATTGACGTATGGGTCTGTTAACCTTCCCCTAGGTATTTCTTTGTGGTTGAAGAGGACAACACTCCCTTAGCAGTGACAGTGACACCATGCGATGCCCCTCTGGAGTGGAAACTGAGTGTGCAAGAGCTCCCAGAGGAAGCCAGTGGAGAAGGTTCAGGTAACAAACCGTCAACGACTTCCCTTGCGCCTCAGAGACCTGCTTTTCTCCTGGATTCGAAGCTCCTCAAACCAGTCTCGGTGTGACGCTGAGTCTCGCAGCAGGCCCATCTTTATGATCTCCTGCTGTTTGGATCTTCAGCCCCAGTCCTGCCGTTGTGCAGGAAACTGGCAGCAGGTAGCAACATGACAAGGAAAAGGGCTGTAAAAAAATCAAAGCAAAAGCTGAGGTTATAGTTACAGAGTGCACTGGATGGTGCCACAACAGACTGTGTTTGCCCAGAGTAACTCGGTTTCACGGGGGCTTTGCTGTGAGCTGTGTAGACGAGATAAGAACTGGAGAGACAGGGCTGGCATTGCAGCAGGGCTGAGCTCGCCCCTTTTGAGGGGACTCGTCTGTAGACATGGACCTTATTTGGAAATAGCCATATAACTGCTACGCAAAAGAGAAAAGATCTTTGGCTTCCAGAGCCTCTCACAGAAGTGCTGAAATGTCATACACACCACATTGTATGGTATGCACACCTTTGGCCCCCACTGTATTTAGGCACAAAATTTTAGCGTGACTCAGAAGGCCAAAGCTAAGGGCCCAAGTCCAGAAACAGGCAGCCGAGTCAGTTCCTCCTGGGGAACTGTATGGCATCTCCAAGTTCGGTGCTTGAAGTAGTCTAGTGGAAGGTATTAGCTGCCATTCACGAGACTCCGTTAATACTGGTCAGGTGCAATTTCTATTGCATTTGGTTTTAACCTGAGTGCCAAACCAATTTCCCTCTCTGATTTGACAGAAGTATTGACTACATCTTCCTCAGAAGATAGAACCCTCCTTTTTCATCTCGCTTTTGTATTTTATGTAGAAGTGTCTGTTAGAGTTTTATTTTCTCATATTCGCAGATTGTGTCTGTACAGATGTTTTTCTTTGCTTGTAATCTAGGTGAACCAGAACCCCTTGAGCAACAGAAACAGCAGATTACTAATGAGGAAGGCACAGAGCTGTTCTCTTACAAAGGCAATGATGTTGAGTACTTTGTGTCCTCTAGTTCCCCATCTGGTTTGTACCAACTAGATCTGCTGTCAACAGAGAAAGATACACATTTTAAAGTGTATGCAACCACTACTCCAGAGTCGGACCAACCTTATCCCGAATTACCTTACGATCCCAGAATCGATGTCACTTCTCTGGGACGTACAACAGTGACGCTGGCGTGGAAACCAAGTCCCACCGCCTCCTTACTGAAACAGCCAATTCAGTATTGCATAGTCATCAATAAAGAACACAATTTCAAAAGCCTCTGTGCTGTTGAAGCCAAGCTCAGTTCTGATGATGCCTTCATGATGGCTCCAAAACCAGGTCTGGATTTCAGTCCATTTGACTTTGCCCATTTTGGCTTCCCCTCAGAGAACAACTCTGGTAAAGAACGTGGTTTCCTAAAATCATCATCAAAGTTTGGGCGCCAAACATCTTCAAAGCCGAGAGTTGACCTGCATAAAGTTTGTATCAGGAACAAGAACATCTTCACAGTGTCTGACCTGAAGCCCGATACGCAGTACTACTTTGACATGTTTGCAGTAAATACCAACACTAACATGAGCACCGCATACGTTGGCACCTTTGCCAGAACGAAGGAGGAGGCTAAACAGAAAACAGTCGAACTGAAGGACGGAAAAGTTACAGATGTATTCATCAAGAGAAAGGGAGCCAAATTTCTACGGTTTGCTCCTGTGTCATCTCACCAAAAAGTCACCTTCTCCGTTCATTCATGCCTGGATGCTGTTCAGATCCAAGTTAGAAGAGATGGAAAACTTCTCTTGTCTCAAAACGTGGAGGGTGTGCGGCAGTTCCAGCTTCGGGGAAAAGCAAAAGCTAAATACCTCATTAGGCTGAAAGGAAGCAAAAAAGGTGCTTCTATGCTGAAGATCCTGGCTACAACAAGGCCTAACAAGCAGTCGTTTCCTTCTCTTCCTGAAGATACACGAATCAAAGCCTTTGACAAACTCCGCACGTGTTCTTCGGTCACGGTGGCATGGCTGGGCACGCAGGAGAGAAACAAATTCTGCATCTACAAAAGGGAAGTAGATGACAGTTACAACGAAGAGCAGAAGAAAAGAGAGCAGAACCAGTGCTTGGGTCCAGACACAAGGAAGAAATCGGACAAGGTTCTCTGTAAATACTTCCACAGCCAGAACATCCAGAAAGCAGTGACCACAGAGACAATCAGAGGTCTGCAGCCTGGCAAGTCCTACCTGCTGGATGTTTATGTGATAGGGCACGGCGGGCACTCCGTGAAATATCAGAGCAAATTGGTGAAAACGAGGAAGTTCTGTTAGTGCCCCTGTACATAGAAATACATGGAACTTCGGTCTGAACATTATCCTACTTCCCAGTATACAGATTGACTACTTGCACAGCTGAGAAGTTGTGACCTGTATTTGTACTGTGTAGAAAAGATATCAACTTGTATATTTATGTTTACATAAGTAATTGTTTGGAGGAACTGAGGCTGGTGCTTTCTGGTAGCATCTGGCAATGGTATTATCATGTGTCCGGTGACCCACATGTGATGCTCAGTAGATGTCCAAGGTAGCAGGAAACCTCGAAGGAACTGGCACTCCTTTGCTTCCATATTGCATGAACTGCTTCTAAATTATTTTATACTTAAAAGGCCGAGATACATCATTCGTCCACCTTGTTATTCACACACAAAACTCACAGACATACACCCTTTCTCTCAGTGTAGATGGTAGGGTTTCTGTAAATTATTTTATAGAGTCTTGTTTTAAATGTTTATGTTTCTATGATTGTAAACTATTAAAATATCTCCCCAATAAAATACAGATCTAAACTAAGTATTAACTGGGCTGCACATGAAGCAGTTTCATTGCTAATGTAAATTCTTACCTAGCTGATTTTCATGTTTAAATACTGTATGTATTTCATGTACAAAGTTGCCATAACGTTATATTCCTGTACATAAAATTAAAAATATTAGATTATATATTGTTTCTTTTTTCTTGACATTCTAAGGGGGCAAACAGACTTGGGGACAGAAGAGGCATGCCGAAACTTGGAACTGAATTCAGCTAGGACATGCCTCTTTTGTTGTTCTTCATCTTTTTGGGCAAGGTGACTGAAGTCCAGTAGAATTACTGCTGTTACTGAGTCAGTTAAGATCTGCAAGGGAGCACGGGCCACTGAAGGAGGGGTATTTGTGGCATACTCTGGGTCTACAGTGATAGAAGCACTAAAGGAGCAGGACAGCACAGAGGAGCTTCAGTTGTCCCGGGTGAGGATGGATCCTGTTTCGTCGTGGTTGCGAGTGCCACCAGCACTTTGCAAGGAGCTCGCAGTCTGAGTTAGAGAGACCATACAACTCAAACAAACAACACACCAGAGAACCAGTTGTTGTTTTTGTTAGATTATCATTGAAAACATTTGCTTTCTGGATGCTGCTGGTTTTGACCGCAGTAATAATAAGCTGAGAGGAGGGGTTTTTTTTTCCATTAACAAGAATGGTAGTGCTAAGAAAAAAACATGTACTTTCATTTAAATTGCAGTTATTTCCATTGTGTAGGTTTCTTTAAAATATTAAATGTCTGGATCTCATATTTTCTAAATTTTCTTATTTGTTTTTCCACATGTCACCTTCATTGACTCAAAAACTTGCATAGAGCTGCTTAATGGAAAACACACTTCTGAGAAGCAACTAGACCAGCCCCATTTCAAGCGGCTAAGAGCAGGATACATACTGCCTCAGTCCCAATATTATAGTATGGGTCAGGGCCTCAGGACAGGTAACTGAGACCTTTTTTTCTTGGTCCCATCGTATGTATCGGTCCACAGTACTCGGGCAGTGGATGTTGGGGCTTATTCAAAAACAGTCTCTGTCTCTTCCTTAGGTGCCTGTCCACAAAACATCTCGCTGCGGTGACTTTAGCACTTGCGGTGCACTCCAGTTTTCCTTGGCCCCATAGTGCTGAGCTGTTCAGGTTTTCCTTTCTGCTGCCCCCAGCACATTCCAGTTTGCAGACTGGTGGGTGGCAGCAGGGTTTCGTGGCTGCACAAGCTCCCACGCTGTTCCACATGCCGAGTTTGCTGTGACGATTCTCCAAGAAAGAGGCAGATACCGTATGAAGACTGATCAGAGGTCGCCTGCTGTGTTTAATGTAATTATATAATAAACCTAATAATTGAAATTTAGATTTCTCCAGAGATGATCTCCTCTCCTCATTTGAAAACACCTCTCTGGTTTCTTAAAGCGAATGGCTTCAGTAACACACGCCTGCTAGATTACCGTGCCAGGGCACAGGTGAGCAGTAGATGACTACAGCTGGGAATCCCTCAAGAACGGTACTGTGGTACCACTATTAGATCACCAGTTGCCAGAGAGATACTTTCCCTACATTTCACCGTCCAAAAAGCTACTGAATCCTTCAGTTAAAGGCAACACTTGCATTTTTTAAGCATTTCTCTGTTCACTGCTGCCATTTTTGTAGGGAACGGTACTCCTTCCATTGGCCTATTTTGATGTTTGCTCAAAAACATGTGTTTCATCACCATTCCAGCTCTATTTGTTCCCTTTAGCCAGATTTCTCTGTTTGGATATTCATCCAGCTCACTTGGCTTTTCTGCCTGCTAACCACTTATGTTTGCAGTATGTCACAAAATGAAAAAAATCCCCAAGATGCGTGCATCTTCTATTTCTGAACACTACATTTTCAAAGAAACATGTCACAATATTTGTCTTTATTCCCACTGGAATTCTTCTTTTTCCAAACAACTAGCTCTATTTATTCTTCTGGATGAAACTGAGACCATGCTAGTACCACATCTATTAATCATCTCATTATTATTCAGGTCTTAATGGAGTCAAGTGGATCTGAGAGCAGCTGTTCTTATTTTGAAGGATGGAGTAAAAATAAGGGCACCAGTCTTTATACAGTGCAAATATAAGTCACCCTTAAGTGGGAGGTGACTGAAGCGGGTACTAAAGTAAAATAGGTATCATCTACTGGGAAGGCTCCAGACTGAGTGTTTGTGAAGCACAGAGCCCACGTAAGGAGTCATAGCATGGGCAACTGAAGAGCTTTCCTCATGCCCATCGCTGCCAGTCAGCCTGGCCATGAATGCAGTTCAGATTATATGTGTCTTCATCCTCTGGCGTACCTCATCACCAATTTACAGCTTTCTGTCTACCGAGAAATAAAACAAATCTACAGACTCATTTCACATGGGCCACAGAACAACAGTCACTTTGAACTGCTGCCCTGCATTGGGTCTGACTTAGTCACAGGTCTGGATCCTGTTATTAATCCACTGTCACATCTGAATCCCTAGTTTCACATCAAAACATATATGAAAAACTTCTTAAAGAATATAATAGATGGATATCTGGCATAAAAGGTCAAAAAAAGCGAGTATAGAAATACACATACAAATATATATAACATAAAAGGTTTTTTAAGCACAAGGCTGGAGAGGTAATTAAAATAGAAACATAAGCTTGGAAACAGAAGGTTAAATGGAGTTCAGCATTCGTATTGATGGTATGTGTCCCTTCGGGAAAAAAATGCCATGCTGGAATATGCAGTTGAGGAAAATGCAGGGCTATAGCAAAGCAGTATATGGTGGCCCACCCTGGTGGCAGCGCCTCGTTAAGGTGTACCTACTGCAGAACTGTGTACAGAGAAGAAAAAATGCCATGCTGGAATATGCAGTTGAGGAAAATGCAGGGCTATAGCAAAGCAGTATATGGTGGCCCACCCTGGTGGCAGCGCCTCGTTAAGGTGTACCTACTGCAGAACTGTGTAACAGAGAAGAAATCCTCAACAGATTTTTTGTTGTTGTTGGTGGTTTCAAAATGTGTAAAGAGCCATTGAGCCACTGTATACCACAGCAAGATAATCTTCAACACCTTCATCAATCAAAGTGGAGCTTATCTAATATTACTGATTTACTTACTGACAAATCTGGCAGCAGCCTTACAATGTAAGCTTCAAAGAGCCCAAAGGACAAAATGGTCTGTGAGTTACAGAACACAAGTTAAGGTTATGATGGTGGCAAAACTGCAATCAGTTATACACACAGACACACAATTTCATTTCAAGAACTCCACTTGTAAAAACAACGTATGGGTCTCAGAGCCGTATTTGTTTGGGTTCTAAGTAGCAATTTGAAGACTGATAACATACCAGGGAGAAAGAAAATCCTTATTCGGAACAGCAAACAAGTTTTTACCTTAGCACTTGGCAAAAAAATGCAATAGTTGTGGTTGCTCAAAGTCTTTTGAATATGTAGCTTTGAAGTTACCATGTTTGAATACATTCAGTTAAATGGGATGTGAAAATGCATGTTATCTAGTTCAGTACATAAACAATGATGAGCAACTGCGTACCAGGAACTTTGACCTCTTCTTTCTCTCCCTCTCTCTGCTTGGAAACCTATTCATAAACCTTTGTGATAGCAAAGATCAGCCCTCAAGTTTTGTGGCAATACACACATCTTTGGTCTGACTGACCACACAGAGATTGTCCCAGATCTGCACAGCACAGCCAGTAATTTGGGTTCTTAGTACTACATCTATTAATTCAAATTACTGTGACTTCAGAGTTATTTAGAAGTAAAGGCACATTTCAGTAAAGCATATCATTTACACTGGGCTTGTACTGAGTAGAGAACATGAGGCTGAAGGCTGGTGTACACTATGAAAAGCTTTTATCATAGGTTAAAGACTGGCAGTCATCAGATGTTACTCATATACTAGTAAGCTGTTAGTCTTTGACAGAGCCTTAGGAAAAGTCAGTATTCACCCACCCCTGTTTGGCTCAGTCAGAGAAGCCGTCTCTTCCATTTTCTACAAGTAGTACTCATTTTTATCTTGTAATGTAAAAAATATACTGCTACTAATAAAAACAGCAACAAACCTTGTACTTGTGAGTGCAGTGTTTAGTTCCAAATGCCAATTGTCATGTAGTTCTGCTAATCTGGCCAGCGAGCCTTCTCAGGTTTTAAGGCCACTTTCAACAAGCAGTTCAGGTCAAAGAGTTACTCCAGGGAGACCTTCCTTTTAAGTCTCAGATAAAAGAATTCAAACCCACGGTTTCGGCATGAATGCATATTTTATCTTCTCGCTTGGCCAGCACCAGGAACATAATTCATGTTTGAAAAGTGTGGCGTCTCCTTGCAGTGTTTTTGTCTGCTTCAGACGTGCAAGCCCATTTCCCAGAGAAGTCAAACAAACTCACTCTCGGCATAATGAATGAAATTAGCAAACGGAGAAACTATGCTGGGAAGGGTTACTTTGCTGAAAGCACTGCATACTGGCTTTTGGTCCGGAGGACTATTCTCAAAGCAGTCTGTCTAGCAACTTCCCCCAGTTTGTGTATCGACTTAATTAGTAGCTACCTGGTACAATTAATGTCAGTTGGGTCCCTGTCTTGTAACGTGATGCTCTGTGTCCACACAGGGACCTGCTGTGGCTGGTAGTGCAGGGGCAGGGGTTCCCCTAAGCAGATCTCATTTCAGGATTTGGGCTTTAAACTATGAGGCCCTCTAGAGAGTACAAGGACCGTGTGAATTGACAGCATTTGATAAATAATGTGTGCAGACTAATTCAAATTGTTTCTTTGGCCAAGAATATATTTTACTATTTGGGAAAAGGAGGTTGGTTGGCTTCTTTTTCCACCAATAGTAATCTATATTCTTCTTAACCACAAACTAATTGCTTATGGTGGAATAAAGTGGAGAATTTAACTGTGTATTTCCACTCTTTGTTGCTCTTTTCCAATTTCATTTTGCAAGCATTCCTGCAGGTCCAAGCTAAAATGAACAGATGAAGTCTTGACATATGCAAAGAAAATATTTTATAAGATTCCGGATGCCAAAGTATACATGGCATTCTTGCCCTCGTGTGGAAAGTTAGGAAGGACCGGAGTACTCCTGAGGTATTAACATTTTCTTTTATGTCCTCTTCCATTTCATAATGTTTGCTATTACTTAAAAGGTCTCCTGGCATTCCAGCGATGTTAGAAGGAGGCTAAAGGAATGTGAATGTTTTTTTCTTGCCTATTATACACTTTTTTTTTGCCTGTTACTTCTTGCCGCTGGTTTTCATTCAAACACATCTGCTTAGAAGGTACAGCAAAGATGCACAGTTTTGCCCAATAAACAAACTCAGAGCAATTTCACTTCCTCTTCTGGGAGGCAAGTAACAATGATCGTGTTAAAAACCACGGGGCTGTGGCACATCAGCAAAGCCACCTACTGAGGCCATAGAAACCTGAGGAACACCCTGTAAAAACCCCTTTCTCTGCTGGCCTTCCCACTTACAAAGACTTTTTATGGCGATATGGGTACAAAATAAAACCACACCAAAGAAGATGGCTTTTTCCATCTGCTTTTACCTCGCTTTCACTGATTTGAGCGGCTACACAAAGTGCAAGCCAGTTCCACAGGGAAATGTCAGCCTGCTCTCCAGAGCGTGTGGCTCCCCCTCAGCCCCGCAGAGCCTGGGAGGATGCAGCTGGGCTTCATTACTAGCCCCATCACTGGGGCCAAGTGACCCTGCTTCCTTTAACAAGCCTTTTAACATGAACTATAAAAGATGCCTGTCCTGCCTTAGGAGAAGGGAAGATAACAGTAAGTTGTTAGAGGTGGGCTGTCTTTGCCTTTTTAAGTTTGTGGGGGGTTTTTTGTTTTGTTTTTTAAGTAAAAGGAGAATTTTCAGATCTGTAGGGCTTTAGTTTTGTTTTTTAGCTCTGCCAGGGAGAATTATTTTTTTCTTATTGTGATAGTGGAATTTCAGTCAGTTGTTTGTGAGTGATTTGTACATGTGGCCCTATTAAAGAAAATATTTCTCTCTTCTTCCCTCCTTCTGTCTGAAAAGTGTATTACTTCTTACTTGTATTAGGTCTCCTGAACCAGCTAACTTCATGCATAAGAGGTTTAATATAAGCTATGATGTCTTAGTTTAGAAAATAAACAACAAAAGAATTCTGGAAGTCTTTCTCTGCTCTCTGAGTAAACAATGACTGAGTCTTCATATCATAAATGTGTGTTGATAATATAATGGCAAAGCTGTTAAAAGGCTGATACAGAGGAAATAATTGCTAGGTTTTGGGGGTATTAATGCTGTGTTGATACACATGTTGATTCTCATTACCTGTTTTGTCCACCCCTGCTATGCCTGTATTTTAATGCTGGGTTCAGATGGTAATTCAGACTTTTCTTACGTGGCAGTAAGGGTAGGCTCTAGGCTGCTTAATGCTACAGGTATTCAGGGGCTTAATTTGTTTTGATCTGAATAGGAACTAAACATCTGTATGATCTGCGTACATGTATTCATATTGCTTAGTTTAATTACAATGCTAGCTATGTATTTAGTGCTTGAAATAAGATAGAAAAATGTGAAGTAAATTTTCTTAAAAATACAAAATTTGTCTCAACTTTTGCTGTATCAGGCAGAGGTGTGAGCATTTTTATCTGATGCTGTTACAGCCTCTAAGTATTTCTGGGAAACAATCTCTTGCTCCAGACAGCTAAAATGAAATCTTCAGCCTTTTGAAGTCAATGGATTGCTTTCTTGACTACATTAGTCTTGCATTTCTATAAATTGTCTCAGTGCAGGCAATCTAAAAAGGCCATATCTTAGATTCAGCAGATGCTAATGCATCTTCCCACTACAGCAAATCATGTTTGGTATGTGAGAACTAGTTTTACGCGAGGCTTTTCCAGAAGGCATTAGTTCTCATCAAACTTAATCCTACTAATTTTGATGATAGGAGGGTCCAGCCATCATGGAACACTTTTGAAAAACCTGCCCTAGGTACCCTGGATGCCAAGTAAGTGATGGCAGATACAGAATTTGACAGGATGGTTTTGACAGGAGAGGTTACACACTATTTGCGTTATGTTGCAAGTGAAACCTCTCAGTTATTAGTAATATATAGTATAACACCTACTAGAAGTAAGCAGGCATATGCTTAGTTGTTTCACTTTATTAAGAGAAATGTGCGTTTGTAGCAACAGGCAGCTGAAATAACTGTAAATTTCTGCTCCAATGGCTTAGCTTAAATAAATGTTGACAGGATTATTAACTATTAATCTTATAATGCATACTTTCCTAAAGGACCTGAATTCTCATTTTAATTGTGTCAAAATTCTTTTTCTAAGTCTAGCAAGTCTGGTAGTGAAGGGTCTGACTGACCATGTGAAATCTGGTTGTAAGATGGGAGTAGGACTGCTTCTTCATTAAATCACAAATGGGAAACACTGCTTTAGCTTGCTTTGCTTGAAGTATGAGAGACAAGAAATTATTCTGCTTATCCTTAAAGTAAAAGTATGGGGTTTTTGGATGGGGGAAAAAAGATCAGAGAGTCTGGATTAGAAAATGATCTGATGTCTGGTGCTCAGTGGTTTAACTTAATTCCTAAATCATACCTATTTGGTTACATGTGCTGTTCCACACCTAGGATTGCACACTATTTCAGGTGAAACAGATACAGAACAAAAACTGAGATTTAAATGTTTTGTAAAGTAAAAGATTTTAATTCCCCCCCCAATTTCTTTAAGTGTTAATGTTTGCAGCACACTCATTTCTACTTGACTTCCCCACCCCCCTGCCTTTTCAAGCTGCTGTCTTACAAATGTTGTATTCTCCTATTGAGCTGCAGCAGCTGTTTCTGGCTGTGTAATTTAAACCTATATGTAGAGGAGAAGCTGGGCTTTTCACATCATTTCCATATTAAACCTTTTCCCCAGTAGCTCCATGTTACTGAGGAGAACCCTTCATTTGTTGTCTTTAGGTACTCTACAGATTTTTAGAGTCTGTTTAGAGTTTCAGTGAATCTGTGAAAGGCTACAATAGCAACTGCTAAAATTCAGAGATGGTTTAGTCTTCTAAATAAGTGTCTAGGCTGGTTTATAAACTTGTGGTATTAATCCTGTCAGAGATGCAAGTTCTTACTTCATTTCATCTGTTCAATGGATCCAAAGCCTACTTTGGAAGAATGCTTGTATCGCTTCTCTAAAGTCCACATAACTGTTATAATAATCATAATCCACCGCTTGCCTAGACAACCACTGCTGATACCAGGGTATGTGGGACATACTCCCCCCCCTTTTTTTTAAAGCCATTTCTCTTAAAGAGAAATGTGTATAAATGCAAGTTTAAGTGACCTGATAACACTGATAGGTTTTTTGAACGCAGCTAGTTATTACTTTCCAGCACAACTTGCTCTTTAATGGTAGGTATATGTCTGTTTAACACAAAAGGGACTTGTCTATATCATAATAGGCATGAGTGAATAATGAACGTATAGTTGACACAATGGCTGCAAGATCAGAATGCATTTTGGAAAGTCCACTGATTTACAATTTGATTTCTGCCTGCTGAAAGGCGTAGAGTTGAGGTACCTTTTGATGAACTGTTAGATAAATGTTTATCATTCACTTCAAAAAGATATCCTCTCCTCCTCTGAAGCCTCTCCTTACTGATCCTATCTACTGTGAGGAAAACTGAAAAAGAACAGGTGGAAATGTTATTACTTGAATACTCGCTGTTTATAGACACAAAACAGTATGCCTATTAAAAAGGTTGTTACATCTTAAAGCCAGATAACTTATCAGGGCGGGATGATGTTGGTGGGAGGGTGTTTCCTTTCAGACAGTCAAGCATGGTTCTTACTTTGCTCCTTGGTGGAATCAGGACTTATTCATCCTCTGTGTCCTGGGGAATTAATTAATTCTTTGAGGACACAAGGATGAAGACCCTGCTGAGTGTAGGCAGGGCTTGCACAGAGGCTGTGGGCACTCTTGGTATTTTTCCTCCCACACACCCATGCATATGCCAGCTGCAATCTGGCCCCATTATTATTACTATGTTTATTCTCCTCAATTTCCCATCACACAACTAGGAGGTTGAATGTGAAATAAACACAAATACATTTGCTTCAAGTTGTTTTGCATAGTGTTATAATTAGCAGCTGGAGACAACTCTCTCCCTTTGTTGTTCAACAGCAAGGTATTGTTCCTCCTCTTGTTTTTTCTTTTCCCAAGTACTGTCTCTTCATAGCCATTCTTTCACAGACCAAAAGTTTTGGTTTTTTCAATGTCTGCCATGTTTAAAACTAATGGGCAGGTACACTAAGCTAATGCATATACTGTGCTGTTCTAGAGAACTGGTTTAGTCTGCCTTGAGAGCAGGAGGAGCTGCAGGCGGCCTGCAGATACTGATTGGACAGACAGTTGCTCATCAGTGATTCCATTATGTTTCCTCAGATCCCTTTTTGAGTCATGGTGGGCAACTGCTCCTAACCTCTAATGGCTTCCTTATGTTCTTTCACCCCCTCTTGTTCAAACTGTGCAGCTAGCTGCTGGGGAGGACAGCACGGTGACAATGGCTGGTGCAACACAGTTTGCAGGCAGATGACATATGACAGTGTATAGACAATACAGTGGTTCTGTTTCCTCTGTAATTGGTGACTGCTGAGTGCTGGGTAATTCATCTCATGCCCTCTCCAGAGAGGGTGGAGCAGACCTAAAGGACACGGAGAAAACAGTGCCTGCTGCTTTGGTTTGAGCAGTAGGTTAAAGCAAGTTACAACTGTTTCTGGATCCTGTTTAGTCATAGGTTCCCTGTTGGTATTGACAATCAAAGCCCCTTTTCTCATCGTGTTTTGGAGATTTGATCACTCTCCTGTGGCATTACAGCTGATTGTATAATAACTCAGTCTAGCATTCATGGCATGCTTTGCAGGAGGCTCTGTCCAGAGGTTTTGATCAGCAGCTCCTAGTTCAGATGAAGTATGGGAGAAGTGGAGAAAGACTGGAAGGTTATGAAATCCTTTGTACCAGTGCCTCATGCTGCCTTTATATCCAAGTGTGAAGGAATTGCTTCTGAGATCATCGCTGTTTCTGAGCTCAAATTGTGTCCTTGTGCGTAGCTTGTGATGCTGTCAGTCACTCACCCTTCTCTTAGAGGTACGGCTTGACAAAGCCACTACTTATATGCTGCACATAGTAGCTATATATTTGTCATCATAATTAAACGAAACACCAAAATACCTCTGTCAGTAAAAAAAGTCTCTGACCAGAGCTTTGAGGTAGGTCTGTCCAGACCTCTTCCCTCAAAGAGCTTTTAAACTCAAACCTCAGGTTTTCTTTGAACAAAGCCTACATCAGACAAACCTCTTGCAACAGAGAAGAGAGAAAAAAGACAGACTAGACATGGGGAAGGGTTTATAAACAAATCTCCTGCTGCTCATTTTGTCCTTGGCCTGTGGCTTTCAGGATTGAAGCAGACTGCGAGTTCACTCTGGTCCCTAGCAAGTTTTTCCATTGTCACTAGGGCTTGTTTCTAGCTTCTCCTGCTGCTCTTGGCTATCTTCTGAGCCTGAACTGCACGCTCATGTCTCCTTGCTGTTTGCTTTTCTCCCTCTTAAGCATACCCAGTTAGCTCTCAAATGAAGATACTGCATCCTTTCCCCTACAGAGGGGCCCACTTGGGTCTGTTGCTCTCTTTAAAGGAAGATAATATACCAAGAGAAACAAATAAATTGGATACTGTCTGTCCTAGCCCCTAACAGAGGCATTTTTCTGGAAAAAGAAGGGTATGTTGTGATGAATGTAAAATGTACAATATAAATATCTAGCTACTGTTAACTCATCTGTTAATGTTTTCTGTTTATCGTTTAAAAGTTGTTTGTGTGCTTCTTTGTATGATTTTTCTAATATTCTTTTCTATCTCAAAATACAAAAGGCAGGTTTTTGAGTTCTTATATAATGGAGAAAACATACAGTTATCCACACCTCCAGTTTGTGCAAAGGTTAATTGGGAGATCTCCGACTGCCTTGTACCTCAGCTGGAATTTGTGTTTTCGAGTCCTTAATTGCTGTTTTTTGTTGTCTAGGCTGCTTATTTCTGCTAGTTCAGCAGACGTGTTCATAATGAAGAGTGGAGGTTCAGTATCTGGTGTATTTTTTGCATGGGATGAATAATTTTGCTCGCATTTTGTACTGTTGTAGTAGACCTCCTGTGTGAATGCAGTGTCTGTCAGTGTAGGTGCTTAGATCAGATTAAGAGGCAAGATTTGATGGGTAGCAATCTGATGAGGAGTTCCTGAGAAGTATAACAAGTCTTCGTCTGCTAAAGTAATGCAGCTCCCACACTACTCTGCACAATGAATATGGTTGCTTTTCTCCTACTCCAGCATAAAAATTCCTAATGAGTTCAGTGAAGTTGTTATGGCAGAAACATAGCCATCTGCAAATTAACCACTAGTGTAATGAAAAGTTATACAAATCTGTAACATCTAACCAGTTCCATGACAACTAGAGGAACAGCAAGACACTTCACAATATGATGACAAACAATGATACTGAGGAGGAGTGACGTACATGAAAGAAACAATCAAACAAAAACAAGAATAGAGGCACATTCTCATTAAATGAAAACATCTTAAACAGTGAACTTTCTGACAAACCACAGAAATAGCAAACATGCAGCCTTTTTAATAATGATTTTGTACTGGAGTTTTGCACACATACCCCCTGGAAGCTTAATGCAGTCCAAATGTCTATCCCTTGGACAAGGCCTGTGGGTATATGCTCTTTGATGGCTGAACGAACAAGTGAAAGCTTGCAGGTTACTCAAACCTGCAGGGAATCCATGTTCCTGACTATCCTTCTCTCCATTTGAATGCGAATTTTTCTCACTTGATGTTTTCTTCATCCTTGTTGTTGTTTTTATGGGAGGGAAGTGAGGGGGAGAGGGGGAACAAAATTGCCAGTAAATGATCTGTCATAAAAGGTATGCTTACAGTCTACTAAAAAGACTTGTCTTTGAATTTAGTCCAAGCCAGCCCTAGTTCCTAGTGATGTTGGGCTGCTGTAGCACTCATCAATGTCATATTGCATTTGAAATGCAAATGCATTTCGATGATGGGATTTTTGGTTGCTTTGTCCCATTAGGCAGATACTGTAAGCTGGAAAGAGGGGACGAAATATGATGTGGGATGATATCAAAATCAGTAGCTGTTCCTTCCTAGACTTCTCAAAGCGGTGGATTTCTTATGAAGAAAGTATTTCAGATTTATTTAGTTTATGGAAACCTCTTCAATTCTCACTTCTTGCTAACAGCTTTCGTCGATGGGATCTATCAGGTCAAATACCCATCTGGTTCTTAAATCAGGCGGTTATTATGAGACTTTAATCTGTCATAACAATGTCTATTAATAACAAATTTTCAAAAGCCAGCTGAAGAGCATTAGAGATTAATTACGTTCAACTAAGTGTAGACTATGAAGAGTTAAAATCCCTGCAATGGACAAATGCTTCATCTATGTCTACTTAATGTTTTGCTCCCAACCTTTTGGATTGTTCTAGTTTTTTTCCTGTGTCTTTTATCATAGTTCAATGTTAGTTATTATAAACATTCTCCAACCTTCAAAATTTCATTAGAAAGTGGTTATGCCTACTGCCTGCAAGTCTGTAAAGATGCAGAACACGAGATGAAAATAAATTACTGCCATTCTTATTTGATGATGTTTTATCAGAATTAAAATGTATGGTATATAAGCCAGTAACTCTTACCGCAGTTTGTAAACTAAATGCAGTGTCAAGAACTATTGCACAAATGATAAAATTCAGCAACTCCAAATAGAAAAAAGATGGTTTTTTTCTAAGAAAGCATGAGAAGGGAAATGGAGACTCTGCTTCTGTTGTTCTTTGCTGGGAGTTCTGTGTATATAGATGTGTGCCCGTGCCTATGTGAGGAGCAGGTTGGGTGGGTTCAAAAATCGACTGGTTAGACAGGCAGGACTGTAGCAGCAGCTGCATATTGAGTGCTCTGTATCAACTGTGCTTCCTTCTCTCCTGCTGCTCTCTTAGGCTCCCTTCACGCTGTAAGAATAACCTCACTTAAGCACAGATCAGGCACAACCATGTTAGTTGTATTGTATCCTGTGGCTCTGTGCAGGTTAATGCTTTTCATCCACGTTAACAGAACAATGAAGTGTGTTCAGCATGTAGGTTGGCCACAGCCATGTTGTACAACAAGGGCTAACTATGGCTACGTCTCGAGTGTAGACAGGGCTTCATTCAGTCTTTCTGTGATGAATTATTACAGTTTGGGCAGACTTTCATATAGTTTCAGAAAGGGCATGTTAATGTCTTGTACCTCTTGAAAGACACACTTTTAAATAAGATGCAGCTGCATTGTATTTTCAGTCCATTCCCTTGCTGCTTTATGAAAAAAGATGACTAACTCATTTACAGCAATACTGAGCAGTAATAACTTTAAATTTATGGGGCACCCAGTGTCTAGATGCCTTACGGCGCCTGACAGGCTATAACTTAAAATGTAACTTTAAAAAAAGCAGTGTGATTTAACACAATAGAACCGATGGAGAAACAGAAACCCTATTGTGTGATAAATAGAACAGTGTCCCACAAACAATATCAAACCCAAACTCTCTGCAGCCTGACCCAGAGGGGTGCCATTGTTTCCTCTGAAATGTCAGAGAGGAGTAAGCACTTGAGCTAAGAGAAAGCACTTCTATAGGCAGGCTTCGCACATGGTAAAACAGAACCAGCTACAGCTTTAGACTGAGCGGTAGGATTTGTTGGTCTTGTTAACCAAGGATGAATACTTCAGAAAGGAAGCAACAATAGTGGCAGACATCTTTCAAATGTCTTTCTATAGCTACTACTTTTCTTCGAAAAGTGTGCTTTTCAAAGTACGGTTGTCCTCTTATTAATCATGCCATTAACCTGTACATATATACACCTACATTTTTCCCTTGGTCCCTCTTCTCTACTAATTTCAGATAGTTACAGAACTCCTTGCTGACTTTAATCTGCTCTCAAAATCAACTTCTGCCCCGAAGTGTAGGTTTAACAGGCTTGTATCAAGCTTTTGATTCAGCTTCTGTTCTTGGTGAACAGTGAAAGTAGCTTCTGAGAGGGTGCTGCATGAGATCCTTTCCCCCAATTATTTTAGAATCTGTAGACATCGCTGCTTTGTGAAGCTAAGTAGACCTGTAAAGTTTAAACAGAAGGCTTTGTCTGAAAGAGTGAACTTGTTTGAATCATTCTACCATTGCTCGTAAGGAAGAACATATTTATTTCCGTCTCAATTTTGAAAACATAAAAATAAGGAAGGGAATAAAAAGAAAAATTATATTCTTTAGTCCTTCTAGTGCTTTCAAAACTGAGTAACTTCACTAAGTGATGTTAAGCTGCACAAAATATTTGTAATAACACAACTTAATCTTTGAAATAGCTATTGGTTTTCTTAATTTTTCTTTTATTGTTTGCTTGTTTTTTCTTTTGTACATAAGTAATTTTACAGTTGATTCTTATAGACCTTGGCAACAATATCCAAAAATCATGTGAGCCAGAGTTGTGTACTGGATGATTGCTGCTTCTTACATTTTTTTTTTTTAGTCTAGTCTGACATCTTGTGTAATACAGACTTGGAAATAAGACTCCTACAGTTAAATAAATTATCCTATTAAGTATTGTGAAAGACTATCATGTGTAGCTTTTCTTTCTAACAACAAAAGAAATACTACGTTTGTAGTTTTCTTATTTGATATTTTTACTGTATCCAGGGGGTGGGGGAGTGGAATTAGGCAGTCTGGCATACAATTTCCAAAACAGTGCATTTCACAATCTTGTATCTACCTCATGGCACCCCAGTTAAATAATGTTAACAAAAAATACAGTGCCCCAAGAAGTGTAGTAGCTAGAAACTTGCACATCATGGCACCAAAAAATATTTCTATTTGTCTGATGGATAGTGAAATTTTAGATAGTTGCAATCTAAAAAACAAGTGTTATTTACAAAGATTAATAGAGGATATGAGAGAATAATAATTTTACAGAAATTGATGCTATTCAGTGGGTGGTCATAAATCAGGACAATTGTTTCTGAAGAACTGATTTCAGTATGTGATGACATTTGTTTTTTAAATATCGCCAATACACATTCTCATTTTTTAAGATTACTCTTCTCTGTTTATTTCAAGTTCTGCAAAACTATAGGCTATGTGGCTGGATGTGTTGCTTCAAAAACAAAACAAACCCCACAAGCATATACAGCACATACCAACAGGTAACTTGCAGCTCTGTTTGTCTCTGATCCTACATTTTCAGCTGACTTGACTGAATTCTGAACATTTGGGACAGAGTTGCCGAGTACCCATGGTGTCAGATGGAATATAATGAGGATTAGAGTTTTCAAATGGAAGCATTCAACAGAAAAGCCATTTTCAGATATTCATCCTGCATGGTTTAATGAAAACCTAATTCCTGACCAATGTTGTTTGTTTGTTTTTTTGATTGGTTTGTTCGGTTTTTGTTAGGCTCAGTTCATTCTAAACATAGATGCATATGGTACCCCTCATTATGCAGGTCCTTAAGGCATATAAAGCAGCTCATGACCGTGGGTGTTGGTGAAGCCGGTTCTGCTGAGGCCTGTAGGTGGAAAACTCACAGATTTAAGTTTTTACATGCAGGACTGGCTTCTGGCTTCTCTTTCAGAATACAAGATGTATTTGGATGGAGTGAAGCAAAGATCCACAGAAGAATTCAAATCTCTGTCCTCTAGGCCTGTGTTAAAGCAGTAAGAATTTCCCATTCTTCCAGAGGAATTTGTAACAGCACAGAGAAGTAAGTATTGCCTGGGGGAATACGTTGTCAACTGAGAAAGTGACTTTATTGGAGGACAGGCAGGTAGGAGACCGAAAACCAAGGAAAGCATTAAGGTGTGTTTTGGATAGTTCTTGCCCATTCTTAAGTTAGTAGCTGTCATTTTAGTGTGTGCTCGAAGGAAATGTTATTTGAAGAGTTCACATAACACTTCCAAAAAGGTTTAGAACAAGATTTAATTTTTATATTTGGACTTTAAAAACCCCCACAGTTTCTGTCTGTCAAGAAAAAAAATTGGTATTCTTAAAATTGACTAGAAAATAGATTCTTTGCCATGTTGATGCAACTTTCCCAAATTTCTTATTATAACCTTGCAATTTATAGATGGCACAGAATTACCAGAAATCTAACATAATATAAAATTAAAAAAAATACAGAATAACTAAGGAATGGTATAGGAATGTGTTTCAGTTTAGCGTCAAAGCAGAGCTCAATACAAAATAATTTTACTTCACAGAAAGTCACAGGACACAGTCCTCCTTGCAACATTGTACTGTGCATAGGACTCAAAGCCCAAAGGAAACGACATCCATTTATGGGGCTGAACGTCATATTGCCTCTTATGAGATACACCTCAAATTACATGGTGTGCTGATTTCAGCTGTTCTAAAAATAACCAAAACCCAGGAAAAAAAAATCCAATAGCCTTCTAAATAATACTCCCAGGTACTAGACCCCTGAAATCAATGAGAATTCTCCTTGCATTTCAAATCTACTGCCTCCACCCCTAATGGTTTGGCCACCTGGGTTTTTGTCTAGTATCTCAGGTCAAATACCATTGATAGCTGTGAATTCAACACTTCATAAAAGGAGGGAAAAAAAATCAGGGTCTGTAAATACTGGAGGCATGTGCCGGTCCTTGAAACATGTGATCGCTTTGAATACAAAGTCCACAAGATAGACTGAAGTGGTGCTGATGGTGAGACCAGTGGTGCACTGAGGAGGATTCATGGAAAAAGAGTTTTAAATTCTTTGAAGGGGGGTGGGGGGAAGTATTTGGTGGCTAAAAGGTGAGGGTGTTTTTCCAGCAGAAAGGAATACTAGAAATGCCAAAATGAAGCAGGAATGAAGATGATGGCTGGAAAGGGGTCAGAAGGGGAAGTAGTAGGTATGCAGGCTGCAGTGCAAGAAGGTAATACTTGAACATGGGACCTGGTCTAAGATGATTAAAGCTATGTAAGTATTGCCTTTTAGGTGGACCCGGGACTTAGGCTTAGCTCTCCAACTAAGTGATGCAGATCTGTTTGTGTTCCCATTTCCTGTAGGCCTTAGAGCAAACTGGTCTCTTCTGTGACCAGGTTTCCTGACCAGAGGAATTAAATTGCTCCAGCTCACAGTTCAGGAAGAAACTAACAAGTATGTAGTGTGGATAATCAGGGGGCTTAAACCCTCCACTGGTGTTTCAGACACAGCTAAACAGAATACTGAAAGGTAGAAGGTAGTAGACATTCATGCTGTTGAAAACAGGGTAACTCAAGTGCTGTTTTTCTGAGAATGGGAGGAAGACAGTGAGGCCAAATAGCATAATAATTATGTGAAAGATGACCTGAGACAAGTCTCTGAGCAAAGGACAGGACAGATTCTGAAAATGTGCTTAGAGTGCCAAAATGAATTTTCCATAGCTGGCAGTTCTGAGAAATACCTTCTGCGTGTATGTAGCCGTTCTCCAAGGATTTAAAAACATTCTGTGTAGCAGCTCTATGATACCCTATGTAGTGGAGTGCTAAAGATTCATGGAGAAGTGAAAATATGAATATCCAACACCACATGGCAGACATGAAAGGTAGAGGTCAGTAATGAGAGCTGTCATTCATCTGCTATAATAATATTAACAAACCACTGTAAGTTCATAGTACGGTAGTCAGCTGTCTTCCTGCTACAGGAAAACCCGACACGGTGTTCCAGCTTCCATGTCCTGTTCAGGAATTGGAATTCATCAGAATGTTCACAGCATTAAAGTTCTTTCAAGGTTTTATAAAGAATTTATTGTGTGGTTGGACTGCCAAATATGATGAGTTAAATGATAGGCACAGAGCAGGTAATGAAAGGGAGCCTAATTTCTATGGGTTTTTTCAACAAATAAAAATAGTTGCACAGAGTAGGAATCAGCTTGGTGACAAAGCTCGTGTTACATGAAGATCCCTCTCACAATTAGGTTGCAAGTAGGAGAGGAAGTAGGTAAGTTAAGACTTATTGCTCCCAGAAGGAGCATATGATCAACTCAACGCACGGCCTAATGGAAAATGGGGCCTGAGAAGGTATGACCTTTATGCAACGGGGCATGTATGTGAACAGTTAGGATTGAAGGAACTAGCTCGCAAGGGAGAAGCTGGATCTGGAAAGTCACTTTCCATTAATGAGAAGGAAAAAAGGGTGAGCTGATGTGAAGAGGCTGACAGGAAAAACAGGGTGGGTGAGATCAGTTTAGGAAGTGACTTTCGAGCTGAAATAGGGTATCACCGAGCTGAGGAAGACACTTTTAGAACGTGTAAGGATGTGGTCCAGGAGTTCATTTGCTACTGCATAAAGTGACTCTGTCAGTTCCTGTCACTGGAGAAAATAATGGAGATGGCTTACACTAAATGTTTTAAAATAAGTATTTTGGAGTTTTGTGCTCTAAGTTCTGAATTTGCAAGACTCCCAAAGTTCTTGGTTTTTCTGGTTCTTTCATATCGGAGCATAACCTGTGAGTGTACCAGAGGTCACTCCATGGCAGTGTCCAATAGCAGGTGTCTAGGAGAAATTATATGACTGCGTCAGGTGTGCATGGTGTTGCCTCTGGGTACTGGTCTAGCCTCCAAGTATTTGAGGCATGGAGACTTTCTTAGCTAGACACAGCTTCTATGAATGCAATAACCCTCAACAGGCTTTTCTTGCATCAGCCTGTTGAATAGCCCTTTGAACCTGAGCAAACTGCCAGAGCTATGAAGGCTGGAGAGTTTTATTTTTTTTCCCCAGTTAAAGCTGAGCGACTGACACCAACAGGGGGACAGGTTAGAAAAAGCAACAAGGTCAAATCAGAAAAGGTAGAAAGCTGGGGCCTGAGCTGCTTGTTGGATATCAGAAAGCTACAAATTTTTTCTCTATGTACTGATACTTTATGTATCAGTCTGCCATCACTTTTCATGCATCTCACTTTAAACTCATACAATCACAGGAAACAGGACTAGAAAAGAGCTTAGGAAATCAGCTGGTGTAGGGCTATGTCAAGCATCGGTTGTGCCTGTGTCACTTCATATGCTTGCCTAGCCTATTCTCAAAGACCCCCGTTGATGAAAGCCCAGTGACCTCGCTAGGCAGTCTGTGCAAGTACTTTACTCATTTAGAAAGTATTTTCAATGTCCAAATTCTGACTTGCTTCAATTTGTTTATTCATTCTTCTTGTGTCTATAGTGGTCACTAAAAGAAAAAAAGCTTTTTCTAGTTTTCTTTAAAGTAGTTTTAATGTATTTGAAGACTATTCTTACATATCCAGAAGTCTTCTGTTCTCTGGACTAAACACATGAATGGCCTCAATCTTTCTTCTGAGGCCATATCCACTAGACTTCTGATTAAAGTCTATGGCTATCATCTGGACTTTACTTCTCCTTTGTCTATAAAGCCTGTAACTGCTATAGAAAGAAATTAGATATACTTGACATGATTTTTCTTAACAAAAACATGCTAAACTTTGTCTGCTGTTCCACCTTTTTCTAGAAATGTGATGCCTCAAAATGAATCCAGTTTTCCACCTGAGGCTGAACCAATACTGAAGATGATTTTATCTTGCAGTCTTTCATGCTGGGGTGTATAAATAAGAGTACATATTATATTTTCACACCAGTGTAATAACTTCGACTCAAGGTCATCTTAAGACCCACTATTGCTTCCAGTACTTTTTCTAAAGAGTTGCTACCTATGCAATTGTATTCTCTATCCCTTTTGCTTATGTTTTGTAGCTATGAGATCTTTTCATTATTGAACTGCAACCTGTTTTAGCAGATCACACCTTCCATTTGTCAAGATAAAAATGTAAATATTACAGGGCTCAGGGCAGAGCCTGCTATTCTAAAAGTCAGTTACTGCTACTCAGTATTTTTAACCATTTTCTACTAGCTCCTTAAACTTCTTTCCTATATTGCTTACATGAAGTTGTCATGTGAGATAGCAGCAAAAAATCTACTACAGTCAAATTATAGTGTGCTTCTTTTAGGTCCATATGATGTGGATTAAATGTTCATTACTTAATACATCACTATGAAACCTGAATTATAGCTTAATCTGGTACTTATTCACTTCAAATTTTGTCTTAATTTTTTTTAAACCCTAGTTTAAAAACCTCTGAAACAATAGGAGTAAACACTTAACATGCAATCAGCTTGGGGATGGAAATGCAAACACATGTATGTATTTTAATATTTTTGGAGGGGATGGAGAAAATTCTTAATTCTGAAATGCTGGAGCTAACTGCCAGGACTTGAAATATCTGAGAAAGAAACTTTGACAGTAACTACTCTGTACATGTAAGCAAAGAAAGAGACATAAGTTAAACTAATCTTGACATTTACTGCTTTGCATGACCTTGAGTATCGCAACACAAGAAGTCTGTATTGGTTTGCAGAAAAACCAAAAAGCCAGCTGTGCATTGATTAGAAGAGAGATTTGGTGGGGAAATAATTTTTTAGGTTGGAATGTTTATGGAATTCAAAAAGCTCTGAAAGAATCAGTGTAGAAAAAACAACAAGCCACAAAAAAAGAAAGCAGTCCTTAAAAATAGCTCTGAAAGGAATTTTCCTCAGTAAATCAAAGTGCATTAGGGAAAGAATAAGAAGTTTTTCAGATCACCAGAAAATACAGACAAAACAAACACTGCTAGAACTGGAAAAAAAACCCAAGACACTGAGTAGATGGGGCTTATGGTCATATTTACAAAAGGCACATTTAATTGTTTAGGAAAGTAGATTGTCTTAGATCTAACAGATTGAGTTTTTAGTTGGTAGTATAACATATGGTTTAAGTTGACTCCATGTCAACACGATTTGTTCCAGGTACTTAGAGTCACTGTGCCTGGTGATCACTAGTAGCAAGGATGCCATTGTCCCCAAAGCGGGGCAGACTTTAAAGGCATGCACAGCTCTTCCTAAGCTCTGCTACTTAATTTGCTGCTCTGTTTCTAAATCTTTCATTTGAGAGTATTACACTTCTTGGATTTGTTTTCAGAAACAATAGAAGAGTCATTGTGTCTGCATGTGCTGGCATGTTGCGTGGACTAAAGCAATATGGTTTCATATTCAGCTTGTCAGCATTGTATACCATAGTTGCTGCTATTGGCTTTAAAGAAGGGGAGGATTTTTTCCCCCATATATATTAGTTAGTTTCTCTGGGGAATGGAGTAGTCAAAAAAAAAAAATTTTTAGGCTGAACGCTGTACAACTGAGAAAAGAACAAAACCCCCTGCTAGGTCTGTATGCTATTCCTCTTCCCATCTTCCCCTCAGATTCTGTCACTAGACAAGCAGAAACCTTTGCTTCCAGAAAACTTCAATGCAAAATGAAAGCGCAAAGCCCTTTTTCCATCCTGGTCCAGATACTGCAGTGTAGAAGGTCTGGGAAGTCATTTACAATGAAAAAAGAACAATGATCCCATACAAAGTTAATGACCTTGTACCTAGTCAGAGAAATGGGCTTGGCAAATTCCAGGGAAATATCTGACTGAAACCTTTGCATACCTGGTCAAAGCTAGATGTTATTTGCACACTGGAAACACGCAGTTATACACGAACAAAGAGGAAATAATCTGACAATATTGTTAAGTGTCCTGCAAATGGGGTAAAATCCAGGTAAGCCAAAGATTGTTTTTAAAGTGCTGCTCCTGATCTTACCAGGTTAAAAGGAAGTGGATGGGGTTGGAAAGGAGATATGTAGATCCAGGAAGGAAATTTTCAAACCAGTAGCTTCAAACTTGATTAATCTGCAGTGCAGAAATGTTTTGTGGGCAAACTGGGAAGGGGGAGCCATTATCATGAACAATGCCCTTTCTCACATCTGTCAACTGCCAGCATCAAATTCTGGTATTGCTATGGATGCTGCAAAAGCCAATAGTCTAATACTTAAGGATGCAAGGAACTCTTAAAAGGATAAAACAACTTTGCCTTTCTGATTTCAGTCCAACTGCCTGAGGGGCAGGAGGAGGGACGAAAGACATGTGAAGTCCCTGAAAACCTTTAGGGATGACACTACACCATCTAAGCAAGGGATTAGCTGTGAAAAGCCATCCTTTCTTCTGGAGAACACATTTTCCTCCTAAGCTGCTGGATACTTCAGTGGCTGGCATGTTTACTTCTGGAATCTTGAAGACCATTTTTGTCCAAAATCTTTGTTTCTTAGAATGTGACATGTTGACTTATTAAGTATGACCCTTAATTAACTGTTCCTCGGGTGGAGGGAGTATCATACCGTGCTTCTGGTATGATGTTGCAACAAGTATTGTAACTCCAGACAAGCAACTACTGTAATTATTTTGTTTGTCACCACATGTGGATTCCTGCCATGGAATTTCATTTGGGACACAGCAGCTTCCGTGACTACATAAAAGCTTTCTTCTGAAAATACCTCTTTCTCTTTCCAAGGAAGTTATGTAAATAGCTCCTGACACCATTGGGCTTCAAATCTGAAGGCTGCTGGATGCCCTTGTGTTTCTCCTTAGTGTTCCATGTAGTTCTAAACAAGCAGCTACGGAGCAACACAGAAACAGTGGGTCAGCACGTTCAGTTTCTCTGTGCTAGACTGCAAATGAATTATAGCTCAATGTTTGCTCTTTGAGGAGGGGTGAGATTTTTTTCAACTGCTTGGCATTATGCAGGCTGTGAATATGCCCTAGGATAGGCCATAGAAAGCTCCATATTAACCTAAACATAACTAACTCAATGTATGACCAAGCAATTAAGAAAGTAAAAAGCAGAACTACAGGAAAGCAAGATGTATGAAGAGCATCCTCTGTTAAGTCAGTTTGAAGTAGTTTGCAAAATAACATGTATAGGACCTACTACATAAATACTAAGGGTACCTTTATTTAAGAAGTAAAATAATGAAAGAAGGAATTAAGAATATCTAACTTACAAGAATTAGCATTTCTCTGTGTTAAGCTTATGACGGTTCACATTGTATATTATGCCTCAATTTTATTTGTTACTTGTGTTCATTATTATTTATCTACTGTGTATTTGGTTAAGGTTGCCACCAAAATGTGGTTTTTATTTAATGCATTACTTCAGAATAAATTGTTTTACTTGAAGTATATTCCTCAGATTTTTTTGATCCCCAACAATTCATCCAACTGGTTCAGCTGAAATGAATGCTAAAACTATCAAAGCATTTTTCTCAAAAGAAAAATGGAACCCAGCTGTCCCCGTGTATTTCTTTCCATATTTTTTGCTATTTTGTAAATAGCAACTGAAGTATGCACAGTGAGTTAATGCAAAACAAAAGTGATAAGGTTACCTTAATAACACTAGGAAACAAAACATTACAATTGTGTACATGAAATAATTAAAACTGTAATGAAGCAGAGAAAGCAGAAACCCTGCAAATTATAGTAGCAACTGGGAAAGAATGATGCAAAGTTACCTCTAAGACTTTTCCAAAAGCCCTATGCTGGCACGGTACAAACAACTTTTAGCTTAAAGGGGGAATCAAAGACCCGACCCAAACCAAACACTCCCTGAAAAAAAGAAAACAACCTCTATGTTTGAGGCTTGTTCAGTGACTGGTGCCATGTTTGAAAGTCCTTTATTCTACCTTTAAACCTCCTAGTTGTGTTAATTGGAATGTATTTTATGTATCTCAAACAGTGAATATGCTCATGTACATGCCAGTGTGCTTTTATGATTAGAATCAAGTGCATTATATGCAGTAGAACTGAAAACATCATTCTTGTCCACTTTCACATTTCCTTACAAACTCAGTGTTCCCTTAGGAAGAAGAAAGGACTCACTGAGATTTCGCACATCTGGGTGGTTGTAAGAATTCACAATGAAAACAGTAATATTTTTCACTCTTTCCGTATAACTTCATACTGTCATTTCAACAGTGTTTTTTTAATACTCTGGATTTATTCCAGTTTGCAACACAAGGTAAAACCTGTGTGTTTTCATATTCAGAATCTGCTCCACACTGGATCCTCTTTACAGTCCATTTTCCAGTACTCTGGCTAAAAAGAAAATGGGTATCTGAAATCTTGCAGGACCCTCTTGAGTATGTCTATTCTTAATTATAGGAACTAATAACTTTATCTTGTGTACATATCAAAGCTACTTTCCTCCTATTTTTGGAACAACATCTACTGCTGTTTAGTCTGGCTGTGGTAGATCAACTCCTTTGGATAATGACAGTGTTGTCATTAATCTGGGATAAGGACTTTCAGACCAAGTCCTTTGTGTTTTCTCTGGGTGACTGTGGTTTCTGCATGTGACCTTTTGTCCGAGTTGTGCACACAACCCAGCTTCTCAGACATTGTTTTAGAGCACGAGTGCCACCCATCAGTTCAGTTAAGCCACCTAGACAGCATTTTGGCAATGAAGTCGGTTGTTTCTGTGAGCGCAAACATTCCTGGATTGATTGTCACCCTCCCCTCAATTGCACCCGTTCTAGCGCAAGTGCCAAGAAAAGAATACTTGAAAACAGAGCAAAGAAAATTATCTGGGCAGGTGTTTCTGTTGCTTAGGAGTGGGGAACTTGAAGAAAGCAAGCCAGTAAGTGTCGGGAAGGATGGTGATTTAACTGGGCACGATAGATACTACCTGCTGAAATATTTAGTGCAAAGA
This sequence comes from Aptenodytes forsteri, assembly GCF_000699145.1. Lineage (NCBI taxonomy): Eukaryota > Metazoa > Chordata > Aves > Sphenisciformes > Spheniscidae > Aptenodytes > Aptenodytes forsteri. The sequence goes on along the minus strand of NW_008794415.1, from coordinate 790,951 downwards.
TACCTTTTGTTTGGCAGCGACCTTCTGAGAAGAAATTGATGGGTCAATGTGGACCATGATACAGAGACTAAAAACCTGCAGATAAGAGTGCTTTTGGAAGGTGCACGCCAAGGCATACTTTTCAGTCTCTGGGAAAATGGGCTGGAAATGGGCTGACAAAAGTTTTTCCCATACTTTGTTCAACAGAGCCTCTACTAAGAAAGAAGCTGTTCACCTGTCCTGTGCTATCTGGTGGCTGCTTGTGTGTGTGGAGGGAGCCCTGGAAGCGCTTCTTTGTGCCTGGTTAAGGGGTTCATGGTTCACAAGTCTGAGACTTCGTCAGCACTGAAGTTCTGTCAGTATAGTTGTGTCACATGGTTGAGTTCTTCATGTGCCCAAATTACTGCCAGCTATGCCAGCAAACCCTGGTGTATCTGCAATGATTGTAACAGAAGCGTGTGTTCACTGGTTCAGTTGGTCACTTTAGAGGTGACTTAGCTATGTCAGCAAGCAAATTCCTTTCACTGGTGTATGCTGCATCCTCAGCTGAAGGCGATGCTGGCATAGGTGTGTTCTGCGATCAGTTTTGTCATGACAAACAGAGGACTACTGGAGGCTACATGCACCTATGCTACGTATGTACCAAATACAAAACAGTTATGTTGAAACTTACAGGGCTCCACTCTTGCCATTGACTAGTGATCAACATACATTCAGCATGATGCGACGTCTTTCATCTTTGTTCTGTCCGATTTGATTCATTTGGACCTTTCAGACCTCACCCTCCTTGCAACTGCAGCAAGAACAAAATAGAACAGAGCTGTAACATACACGTCTGCTCAAGTAGCACTTGTCAGCTTTTATGCTCAACAGGGCTGACTTTATTCCCCCCAGTGGCCCTTGTATGAACCAGAAAGGACAAATACCAACGCCAACAGCGCATGAAGCCCATTTATAAGACCTTATGGTCAATGGCTGATTAATTTAAATTTAAAAAAACCCAAATGCTGGTACAGGTGGCCAGGCAGTTGTGAATATCCAATTAACGTCACAACACCCATTACAATACAAAAGGAGAGACTGGCGTCTGTTTTCTCCAATGCTATAGCATCTTTCCTGTTTTGCTTAAACTGAATGAGATACAGGTAACTGCATTTCATGTTGGAATAATAATGGATGAAGTTTATAAGTGAAAGTAATTAGTCTTGTGTACTTCAAGAGCTTAAAAACAAAACATGTAAATGCATTGCAAATCATGCTGTACTATTTCTTTTATGTCAAGTTAAATGTAATCTTTTAAGGTTCAGAATGAAGCAGCCCCAAGTTTTCTGGTTTTTTTAAGAGAAAAATACAGGCCTTCGTAAAGGAAAATGATTTTAAAATATTCATAGCCCTTGGAAAAGGTCAGGGATGGGGAAAATGGTGCCAACATTTTAATCCGATATATATTAAGACAGATTGGCCTCCATTCAAGAAAGTATTCTAGTCTACAAAATAGAGCTGGATAGCTTTGGAGCTGGATCTTAATTAAAAGAATAGTTAAATTTTGCTCTTACTCTTCAAACTGAAGCAGTTGGCCCAGGCAACTTAATTCCTCTCTGTTCAATTTATTTGTTTATGAGGTGTTAGAATTCTTACTTACTAGATACTCCATTTGTGTTCTTTTTTACTAAATTAACAGTCAGTGTCCAGGCTATCAATCTAGGTGTAAAACCTGTGTGTCTGTTTTAATTCCCAAAGTCATTCTTCCAACCATGTTGTTGGATTCTCTCTTCCTTTTGTTTTTCTTGTCAAAGTGAGGGCTTCATCTAATTTACCAGAGCAGTTGCTCATATATGAATGATATCATGCAGCACTGTATTTGTGTATATACATGCGTGTTGGCGAGAGTATACACTACCTTTGTTAAGATTTTTTTTTAAAAGCTTTATGATATCTACCATGTGACTCTGTAGATACTAAACACAACATGGCATCATTGTGCACAATATATAAGGGCAATAGAAAGTAGTCAAAGGGAGTTTCATGTTCAGCTAGCCCTGTTTTAGTTATTTTTATTTTTCCCTAGATGCGTGCCTATGGACCAGCAGAAATCCAACTGATCCAAAACAATACACAGTCTTTTATGATGATCTGTTCATTGTCATGTTGTAACTAAAATTCTGGACATTTTTTCATTCCTTCCAACTGACACCAATACAAAATTTTTCTAATACTTTGGTGGGAACTAGAAGATTTTAATACTTAACTTCTACATTTATACATCTGTTAATGTCTCTGGAAGAATACTAAGAGAAAGAGCTTGTTACACTCCAGTGGTCTAATTACTAACATTAGCAGCACAATTCTAAAATGTCTATAAATATAGCATTTTTTTCAATTTTTTTCCTTTTCCCTCTGCTTGCCTCACATGCCTTCGTACTTGCTTTTAACTGCATAATCAGATGTAACCAAATCCCTTATCCAGCCACAACACTACTTCAAGAGCAACAATATGTATGATGCAGGCTGAAATCCCAACTGAAATTAATCAGCTTTCTAGAAAAAGTTCCAGTGTTGGATATTGTGGTTGTATGAAAAAGAGTACTGGTGTGATGTTAGCAACTTGCTAAAGTGTTAACTTCTTTCTCCCTGTTCAAACTAGATTGTGTGTGGTATTAATGAGGATACAATGCCCCTGCTGGGTACTTGTAAGAGAAGGGACCTCTAAAGGTCATCTAGTCCAACCCCCCTGCCGTGGGCAGGGACATCTTCAACTAGATCAGGTTGCTCAGAGCCCTGGCCAACCTCACCTTGAATGTTTCCAGGGATGGGGCATCCACCACCTCTCTGGGCAACCTGTGCCAGTGCTTCACCACTCTCAGCGTAAAAAATGTCTTCCTTAGTTACTCTTTAGACAAAAACAGTGTTGTTTGGGTTCCTTTAGGGTTGCTGAATTTCTGGCATTCTATCCGAGTTCCCTCGAAAACAATCCCCAAAAGTGAAGGATTACATGGTTTCAAAATCTAAATCTGGATTCACCCATTCCTGCAATACAAAAGTAATGAGGATAAATCTGAGTGATGTCTGAGAAAACGCAGTTCTCATGGAAAGTGTTTCATAGCACTGAAGTGTGTTTGGGTATCGTTTCTAGTGAGAATACCCCAGTTCTTTTAAGCAGTCATATCTGTAAGTACCAGCAGATACGTATTTCAGCATGTATGTGAGAGGTCCCAGTTCTTAAAAAAAAAACAACTCTGGATTTTTGTGACAGGGTGAAGTCCATCTGCCTCTGTTGGGCTTCACAGTCAACTCCATCTCACAGATTTTGAGTCCCAGCGCTGCCTGCTCACCTCTCCCCTCTCACAGCTGCCTTTAGGTTACACCTCTGCAGAAACCCAAGTAAAAAGCCAACCCGCTGACGAAGGCCGATGGTCAGAACGGTGCCGGACCATAAGACCGCAACTGGGTGATGAAGAGCCATTTGCTCTGGAAATGAAAGCCAGTCTACGGGTGAGGAACGCGCTCTTATGCCTCTTTGCAGAGCACGCCGCTTGCGCATTAGCCCACGGCGGCACGTTAGGAGGCTGCCAGCGCCGTGTCCTGCGCCGGAGCGTGTCGTTGGGACCAGGCCTCAGCAGCGGGTGCGTTGGAAACCCAAAGGCCTCCCATTTCCTGTCACAACACTCACACGACGCGATTTAACAAACCCG
>NW_008794415.1:721135-786579 GCF_000699145.1 Aptenodytes forsteri | reverse complement strand
CTCCCCGCCGGGCCCGGGCCGAGGACTACCCTGCGGGGTCGGCGGACGGTTTTCTCTGTGGGTTTTTTGTTTTCCCCGTTTCTTTTAACTTTCTTTGTGTTTCTGGCACTGTTCTGAGGGCAGAGCTCCTCCGGACAGGACTGCCTCCTTGATTATCGCCTGGCTTCAGAGCGCGGTGCGCCTCTGAGGCGGAGGTACCCGCCCGTCGGTCGCGGGTTCCTGTCGCCTCCCTACTCTGAGGGCTCGGTGGGATGGATGCTTTAATTCATCGTTTCGGGATGATAAGGCCGGGCCTGTGAAAGATGCGATTCAGCTGATCTGCAGGTCTCATACCCCAACCAGGTCACGTCCCTTGACACCTCATAATTGAATGGAAAGTCTCTTGATTATCTGAAATCCCAATTGTAATTATCCAGGTGGCTTGCTTGAACAGATAAAGGCATACCTAAATTTAATGAACCTTGCATTAGTATACCCCTCTATGTATTTTCTATGTTTTGCTTTCCATCTTTGTCCTGGTTTTGGCTCTGAGTGGGTTGGGAGGGCTGCCTGATTTTTCAGTGGTTTCATCAACCAGGCTTAGACACCGTGGAGTAGGGGTCTCTCATTTTTAAGGTGCCCCTGAGTGTTAATGGGGGGTGAAAGGGGACCAATTTTATATCCCTTGGTTTAAATTTTTTCCACTCAGGTTCTGAACTTTGATTTGAAAACTTGGGGAGTTCACACAGCAAGGAAGGTTGTAGACTACTAGCATATCTTAATCCCTGGACTCTGAAATAGAGCAAGCTCTAGAGTGAAGCTCCTGGAAATCATCATCCACATGTTAGTATCTATTCTGAATGTCAGTTCAGGGTCTGAGCCCCCTTCCTTTACACTGTTGTCAATTGAACCATTAGAGCTGCACGCTAGGAAAAATAGAGCATTTTCTTGCCTGAGTTACTCCATGTTGCTTTTGAACTTTCTTTATACAGGCAAAGTATATGCTGTCAGAGCTGCCTGTGCAGCTCTGCCAGTGTGAGCGTGTCACACAGGGCATCCTAGCAAAACTGAAATGTTGAAAGCGTAACATGTATTGCATGTGGAATGCAGAAGGTAAAGGCAGAGGCAGTTGTAGTAAGATCTATTTGTATTAGGAGTGTCTGGTGACAGTGTTTGTTACAGGCTTGTCCTTTGTTTGGCAGTGAATCCTCCGTGCTGGTAGCACAGACAGTTGTGGTATGCAAAGCCCTGATCAGAAGTATGCGTTTGACAGGTAGACTTTGCTCTTTGGTAGGCTGAGGAGCCAGCTCTTGAGTTGCTCTGTGGGCAGTGGTTGATAACAGGTGTTCCTAAAAATGGTTGGAGACCTAAGCACCGTGTGTCGCCACAGGTGTTTGGAGAAGGGTGGATGTGTAAATAACATAGGTGATATGTTGGATATAGCCAGACTGTGTGTTACTCTTTTCCATGGAAAGAAAAATCGCATCTGAAGTGCTCTCAACATGTTCTCCTGTCCAGTAATGAGGCAGCAGTACTACACTTCATGGCTATGATACACAGTAGCTAATAGCTGTTAAATTAATTCCTTGGAGCTTTGGGACTGGGAGGAGGTGTTGAATATGACACTTAATTGTGAAGTAAGACCTTATGTTCCTGAGTAGCAAATACTGCACCATTTTCTCTCTATTGCTATCACACAACTGCAGTTGTCTTAACTGAAAGTAAAACACATATCAGATGATCTTATAAGGAGAAATTGCAGTACCAACTCTCCAAGTGCTAAGTAATCATGAAGTAGGCCTCTGAAAATTCTGCTGTTAGCAAAGTTTTGGTAATAATGCATTTTGAACTGCTGTTGTCTGCCATCTGCTTTTGCGCCTTCAGGCTGTGCTTTCAAGCTTCTGTCTGTAATCATAAAAGGTGGAAACTTTTTGTTTTGTTACCTTAACAAAAGCTGTGATTCTCTTATAATTTCTTTTCTCCAACAACTGGCCTTTGGTTACAGCACCAGTATCATAAGGCCCTTGGTATAATCATCAGAGAGCCACTACGTTTCTCAGTGTTTTGGTGCAACTAGAAGAAGATTAGTCACTTCTGCTTTCTTGAGAGCAACTGTTGAAAATAGCTTTTTTTTTAACATTTGAATGATATGCCTTTCATATCTTGAATAATTTCTGTGGTTGACTTCAGACTGTGTTGTATGCCTCACTTTATTGATCAGAGACGAAGTTGAAGTCCTAGTATGTTTTTGATCAATATATATTGGCATATGACAGCACGTTTATCAACTAGGACTAATGACATATATATATATATATATATATATGAAGGAAAGCCTCTGAAGGGCTAAATGAATAATTACACTTATCCCCATGGACCTTTGTGTTCCAAGACATCAGGGTTTGCTCTCTAATTTCTGCTTTCTCTCCAAATTTGAGAAGCTATAAAAAGTGCTTTGAAGTCTGAATCACCTACTTTTCATGTTACATTTACGTTTAGAGGTGGACATCTTGCCTTTTGCTTTTGCTATTGTTTTGAGCTTCTAGGAGGTCTTAAACATATTGCAGTAGAGGTTTGTTGGTTTGGAGTAGCTGAGTAGCTGAATGTAGCTCAGTAGCTGAATGATGTATGGTGTTTCTTGTTTTGAGTCGGTATGCAGTATTAAGCTGTTGCTGTGCTTCATCCCAGAGGTGATGTGTGCTTCAGTGATGGGTAAAATTAACCCTGTAGGTGCTTTATAAGGTATCTAGGGATCCTTTGGATTGCAAGAATGAAAGTATTACTGAGGTGAGGGTTGTGGAAGTCTCTAAAGTAGTTAAGGAAGAAATTAATTTCTCTATGCCCTCTTCAAAAGTGTTATTCTGCCACTGAAGTGAGTATGGGAAACTAGCTTTTTCAGGTTCCTTACTCATTATGTCTTCAAATAATTTCCATTTTAAATTTATGGAGGTTTTTTCTCTTTCTTTTTATAGAACTAATCTAGATTATAGTCCAATAAGCTTCTTTTCATCTTGATAACTACTACGAGTAATGAGAGATTCTGCAGATATAATTATGCCCTCTCTTAGAGCTCAGCAATTGTCGTGAGCTGCTTTCCTTGTTGCACCAAAACTCCTTGTTGCTTTCTAAGTGGATGAGAAAAGCCAGTTCAGCCTGGCAGGAGGTGTCTGCTCCAAAAAGGGCCTACCTTGTCTTTACTGAGCTAGATAGGACCATACGTTTCCAGAGCAGATTTCCTCTGCCACCATCTTGACTCTTCTTCCTCCTATTCTCTGCCGTTGCTTTCTAAGTGGATGAGAAAAGCCAGTTCAGCCTGGCAGGAGGTGTCTGCTCCAAAAAGGGCCTACCTTGTCTTTACTGAGCTAGATAGGACCATACGTTTCCAGAGCAGATTTCCTCTGCCACCATCTTGACTCTTCTTCCTCCTTATTCTAAGCAAACAATGCAATCTAAGCAAATTGCCTCCCATGTAATACCTGCGTGGCCCCTATTAGACAGCAGTGTGTTTGCTGGGGTGGCACTCAGCATACACTGAGAACGTTGATGGCTGCACACGTATAACTGTATTGACCTATTTTCACCTTCATTGATGATGAAGGTAAAAGAAGAAGGAAATTTCAGTTTGAGTATTAAATCCCAGGATTTGTAAAGCTGGCAGGGGAGGAACCCTGACCTCCTTTGTAGGTAGGATGAAGGGTAGTATGGAGATCAGTCAGAATATCAGATACACTACCCCAACAATGAAGGGTAGTATGGAGATCAGTCAGAAGTGAAGGAGATGAAGCCCCATAGTGCCAGTTTTTGTTATCACTGCCCATATTTGTGTCTCGATTATTGCTCTGGGCTCCAGTTGTTTTCTGCTGTTCTTGTCTTTTTACTTTCTGCTTTGCTGTTCTTTCTAATGACATCTTTGTTGTGCACATTTTAAAATACTGCTCCTCAATTCTGTTGCCGTGTTATGCAATGCCAATTTTCTTTTCCTTTCTTTATTACCTCTTCAGGATTAATTTTAAATACCAGTTTTTTTTTCATTTGGTTGGTTGTTTCTAAGAGGAATGATCCTGGAAGTTTTCCATTCCATTTCTTCCTCTGCACTCTATCTGTAGACAGTGTAAAAACTAAGAAAGAGAGAAAATATGTAGCAGGCTGTTTCTTGGATCATGGAATGTGCCTGGGGTAAGGGACATGTGGACAAGATCGATACTTTTATTAGCCAAAATACTGTTATTTTTAAAGAAACACCAAAGTTGCTTTTCATTATATAGTTATCATCTCTAATGCTTAAAAGTATGTAGTGCTTTTTGATCTGAATACTGCCTAAAGGAACATAGCAGTCTGCATTCCGGTTTGTAAGGGTTGTCACTGCAAGTAAGGACAAGGGTGGGGGGGGAAGTTAGGCCTGTATAAGAAGAAAGTCCTATTTAAATAATCTACCCGCTGCTTGTGTGACATCTGTGAAGGGAAAAAAAACCCCACTGATACCCAAAACTTTTAGAAGAACATATCAATGGATGCTTTCACAGCATGTGTTATGACTAGCAGGTGGTATAACATTTTAATTTTGTTTATGAAGGTTTGCATTAATTCATAGACACGTGCATACTCCCTACATTTTAAAACAAATCTCTCTGTATGATCAAAACCTCAGTTATTCAGTGTTTTGATTTGTGGCACTTCAAAAAGTAGTGTTGCAAATAATCTTGCAAATAAATCTGATGTGAACTTTATGCTTGCCAAATACTTTGTTTTAGTTGGATGTCTATTGCAAGGTGCTTCCTGAAAATCCCATAAGAAATGTAAGAAATTTGACTTGTACACTTCAGCCTTATTTAAAATAAAGAAAAATGGTGTTTCCCAAAGGGGAAATAAGCATGTAGAGGAAAGGTATGGTTTTAAGAGAATTCTCCAAGCTATGAAAAGAACGGGAATGAACTTGAACACTCAAGGGTGTGCACCTTCTTGGCCTATAGTAGGATGACAAGGGAAAACTGTCCTTTTCCATTTGAAGCTAAAAATGGTATCTCTGCTGGAGTTTGGTAATTCACTTGCTTTTTTTTTTTTCTTCACTGATTCTTTTTCTTTTATAATTATTCCTTAGGGTGAAAAATTTGGCCCCTTTGCAGGGGAGAAGCGAATGCCGCAGGAACTGGATGAGAACACAGACTGCAGGCTCATGTGGGAAGTGAGTAGTCTAGAGTGACAGCATCACAGCTAGCAAAAGGTGTTCTCAGAATCAAGTTTTTACTGTAACAAATCCTCCCCCTCCCAGCTTAAAGATACTGTAGTGAGATTTTGTACTTATTGATGCTTTTAAAGTATGCTTTTTGGGTGGAGGGGGATTGACTTCTTTAAAACGATAAAGAAATAGCAAATGATAGTTTCTAATCAAAGAAGTGTGAAAAATATCAAGTCAAGCAAAACATAAAAATATAACAACATTGTGAAAAATAATCTCTTTATTTTCACATTTTTCAATAAGAGTAATTTGAATATGGGAAGATGATTGTAAGTTACTGAGATACTGATTTATGCTGATCAACAGGTGTCAGCTCATAGCTTCCTCCAACTGTAATATAAAACATTTCCTGCTGTGACACTTGTGCTAGGGTTTGGCAACTGTACGGTAAGTGAAGTTTTTAAATTTTAGCAACTTTGTAATGCAATGTGTAGTTGTGACGTCTTTAGCAAAATAAAAACCTGGTGCTGTTGGCAGATGAAGGCATAATGAGTTTCAGGGCTCTTCTAAACTTTTCTTATGTGTATTAGGCAGCAACAGTAGTTTATACACTAGATCTTGTAATTAGGTTCTTAACCCATCCTAGTTCCTGTCATAGCTGTGTTTGCCTGTAGTAAAAATCTGTCTGAGTTTACCAGTTGGGGAGATTACAATAACTGAAAAATACTTTCAGTAACAACATTTCCAACTTGTTTTAAACACCTGCTTTTCGGTGCTTCTTTTCCGTCTTTGTAATCTTTCTTTTCTGCTGTAGTTCTTTAAGCAGAATTCCCTTCCTTTTTTCCTGCCCCTGCCCTCCTTCCCCCCCCCCCGCCAAAAAGTTTCTATTAAATGCATATTTAGTCCTGTTTTACACTGAGGAGGGGACTCATTTCCTACTTTTTCACCTTTCTGTGGTTAGAGGTGGAAGGATGACTGTTATTTTTATGTTGTGTGGCACTGCACAGAAAAGGCTTACGTTTGACGTCTGGCTTAAAGCACTGTCTGTGCATTTATTACAAAATAAATATTTGTTTGAAAAAAAACCTCTAGCATTAACATCGCTGAGTGGCTTATAAAGAGAGCGTAGTATTGATATGGTCTTAACAGAGCTATAAATAGATTCTACACACTGGAACAATGAGTGAGAGAATGCTAAACCCGAACTCAATGTAAGTACAGTGAGTGGCAAAATATTCCTAGAGGAGTGTTAACTCAGGTCTGTGAATCCCTGTGGCTTTGTTTTCCGCCTTCCCCTTTTCTTTCTTTTTTTTTCTCTTTCTTTTTTAATCTAGAGATTTGCCCAAAATATCCTTTCCCAGAGAGGTGTGGACAATTCGTTCCCCTGTCTCCTTTCGTTATGTACTCAGAGCAACTGGTTTAATCTTCTTTGTTCTCAGCTGAAAACAAAACAATACAATGTGCTTTTATTACAGATGCTTGCTGAATACACTACATGTTAATGTGCCCTGGCTCACTTGCCTTTTCATGATGTTTGTGCAGGTTATTTTAACTCAATAAAATACTTGAGCTAGAACAAGGTTTTCGGAAGGGATGGTGGGGGGATTATAGCAACGAGAAGGTCTTTAAGTTTGTTGGAAAGCCATATGATTTTCCAGATGCCTCATTGCTGACGATTAAATGAGATTTATCTGTTTCTGTAGGACAGAAAATAAAAGGCACATACATGCATTTGCTGATGACACTAATATGACCCCATCGATAGCAAATCAGAAAATGAGTTTTTTATGAGCTGTTCTAAAACCATTTCATAATATCTTCTTGTAACCTAGTTTTGAGAGCCTTGAAAAGATTCCTGCATACCAAATTTTATGACTTCCTGAATGTTTGAACCCAAGTTGTTCATGTTTACTGAAGTTGATCTGAATGTGAGCTTTATAATATAATTTAAATCATGCTGAGAGTAGTCTTAAGTTGAAAATAGAGGCCAGGAATGCAGAAAGTAAAAAGTTGAACAGTCCAAGTAGATGGTTATTCCAGAGACTGTGGGAGGCAGTCATAGCAACTAGCCAAGTTTGCGCGTAGTCAGCTGTACCAAAGATATTAAAAATAATTAATTTGAAGACTATTGGATAAAGGCACACTAAAGCCTGACTTCACAGTCTGATGGCAGTCAAAAAAATGCGTTTTCTGAGAGGACACCTTTGGAAAGAAGGCTAAGTAGTAGAGACTTTTTATAAGTCAAGTAAAAATGAACATAAGTGGAACATTTCTTTTCTTGGTATGTGATGCCTGGGATCTGAGCTTCAATTTTGTGGAATAGTTTTCTGTGAGGAAGTTTACCACACACATTTCTAGTTGTGTAGAGTGTGGTCTGTGATGTGGTCTGTTTTGATCAAGCTATTCCTTTTTCTCTGAGATCAGCATTGTGAGTTGGCATCTTTAAGATGTCACATTGAGACAGAATTGTACACATTCTGTTTTCTTTTGGTCTTTGGGAAAACATGGAACCCAAAAGAATTTATTGGGTCCAGTGATTTTGTTAAATAAAGTTCTGAGGATATTAGAGTTTGTGTTTAAATTAAATATAGCAGAATGCTATTAGTCTGCCTGTAACTTGCATAGTTTTGAAGAAGTCAAAGGTTTACACTTGCTCATTCAACACATTCCAGAGGATTGGGGTGGTGGTGGGGGGAAGCATCCTTGATCTTGCTGTTATCTTTGTGAAGAGCTACATGCTGAAATGTTTTATTTACAACTAATGCGAAGGGGGAAAAAGCCAAAACCTGTGGTAACCATATAGTTAGGGGTAATAATAAAAAGCCAAGAAAATGTCCAGATGGCTTTGTGCTTTTTCTTTCTTTCTGTAAAAAACCCACCTCCCCGTTATCCTCCAACCCCCATGTCATTATCTCTCAGACTGAATTGTGTGTTGTGCTAGTTAAGTATGCAGCTAGTTGCTGGTGATGAATTGAGGGTTTTGTTCTTATTCTTAGCGTCCCACTAACACCTTGATTGTGTGGTGGGATGTGGTGGGATTGTGACACTGCTTCATTGGTCTGTATTAGTATACTTGGCATAGCAATTTTAAATTATGTGTATTTGCTGGAAGAGCAAGTCCTTTAAGGCAAGAACAGAATAATCTTTAGGTATTAAAGTTCACAGAAGTTTTTGCCTCTGGAGGCTCAGATGTCGCTTTGCAAAGGGAAGATATCTGTTCAGTTTATTTTCCTTATTGTCCCTAACCAAGAAAGTGGCATTTGTTTCACTACTATTGGATTGTGGCAAGCATATACTTCTGGTGATGACTTTGGCAAATGTTAAAACAGGGAGGGCTGGAAAGACTTAGTCCTTCTTCAAATACTCTGACATACCGTGAAGAAATGTTGGTCAGGATTGGATGGCACATAATACGCTGTGTAATGCTGAATGTTACATATTTCAGGTTTGGTTTCTATCTATCTGCCAAGATTATGTTTTCTTCATTGTTATGTTAAAACAGAGAAGAACAGAAACATCGTGGAAATCAGTCTTTCAATGGAAGTTAATGTTCATGTTTATTTATATGAGAAAATGAAATGAACTTATGTTTCTACTACTTAACTCTCATTACTTCTGCAGTGACAATTGTTTTCAGTTAAATAAGCCTGCCTGAAAACTAGTGAAGGCAATAGAAAATCTGCTGTTGGCTACAACAGCTTTAGATCAGAGCTTTAATGTTTAGGGTTGAGGTATGAGAAGTCAAGCACTTTAAGCTAATGGTGGTGTGTTTTTTGTTGGGTTTTTTCTTTTTTTTCCCTTTGATATCTTGCCCGTAAAATGTGGTTCTGGCATAGGAAGGCTTTTACATACAAGGCATTAAGTTGAATTATGTCCTGAGTTTCATGATAAAATAAATCTTAATTTGAAGAATTCTGTGTTTGCTCTCAAGATGAACGTAATATTAGAAATCTAGTTCTTAGCAATGTAGTCTTTGTTTTTTCTGTATGAAGACTACCTTCCCAGTCATTACTCCTCAGATAGAATTTACATTTAAAATTGTTTGCTTTTAATGTTTTTGTGTGAATCTTTGTTTAATTTTCAGAAATGTTTTTGTTTTTCTCATTTCTTAGACAAATGCATCTGGATGCATTTTTACGCAAGTTGCATTTAAAATGACTTTTACCACACGTAACAGACATTGATGCCCTATCTCAGTTGCAAGTTTGTGTCCTAGATTTTCAATTTTGTTGAATTAATCCCCACTGGGATAGATAGCTGTCCAAAGTAGTTATTAATATTCTTACCAGTTTGTTTATTTAGCTAAATTTCATTAATCAACTCTTTTAAAGCTTGATTTAGTCATCTTTATTCATGTTAAGTGTATGACTTTGTTTTAATTTTAGTGACTTTTGGAACAGGCACCTTAATGATCATCTGGTTTTGGTGATGAGAAGAGTCCACTCCTAAAAGTGACTAAGAATGTTAACCTCACATCTTCAGTTACATGATTTATTTAAGATATTAGAAAGTATTAAGGTGTTGATATGTTGAGGTGCTAGTATTCTAATCTGAACTTGTTATAGAAGATCACACACAATTTGTTTAAGGATTTGGGTAGCCTTCCAGTGAACGTGAAGTTCAACCCTTCTTATGGAAGCTCCACAAAATGTTAGCAGAAGTCTAGGAATGAGCTTTCTGAATCATTCTGTCTCTGACAAGGTCAAATAACGTCATGCAGCAGCAGGAGCTTCATTAACGTGAAAAAACGTTTTTCTGTATTTTGGCTGAAGAAAAATGTAACATGCTGCCTATGTCCCAGTACTTCATAGCGAGTAAGCAAATCAACAATGGCTGCCTCAGGTTTCCTTTGCAAGTGTTATTTTAATACTTTCTACAGCAATGTTAAAATGTGTGTTTCTACTCTGCAGTGAGCTCTGTGATGGAGGCTGAAACTGAAGATGCGGAAGTATTGCATCTAGCTGTTTTATACTATTAACAATAAAAATCATGTTTTCAGCTAATCAAAAAAATGCAGTGCAGAAAACAATACTTTCCTTTACGTGATTGTTTGAATGAACATAGATTTGAAAATGGTTTCCAGAAAGCAGACAGTGTGTTTACTGCCTTCAGCAAAGATAACCATCTGCTTATTTTCAGTGAAGTTTTTTTTTCTTCTTCTCTTGCCAGGTGTGCATGGTGGAGCGTTTGCAATTGCACTCATAAGCATTTTGAAGTAGCATACATGACAACTTTGGACGTGTTTTGAAAATCTGGAGATAATTTCATTGCAGCATAAAAGGCTAGCAGATGGAGTAGTGCATGTTGTTGATGGGCATTGCAGCAGCTTAGACACTGTTTAGGCCTGTGTAGGGTTTCATAAGGTAGTTTATACAATGACTAGGGTTACATTTTTTTCCGAATACTTGTATAGTGACATGGTGTTTGTTAATGTGCCATAATTCAATGATGTCCTGATTGATCTTGAGGTAAAACCCACTGTATCGTAACAGTGAACGTCAGGTATTTCATCTTACTGTGAAGACGTTTGACTAAATTAGTTCAGTGACACCTTTTGTGTTGATTCTCAGGAAGATAATTCTTAGACACCTTGGTTTGAAGTGCTCTTGTGTCTGGTGCATGCTTTGGATACGTGTATGCATTTTAGGTGTTTGATTGTAGAGAGTGACCAAATATTGAGGGTGTTGTAGTAAAATGGAAAGATATCTTGCTGTGGGTTTTCAGGCATGAATTTGAATCAGCCTTGCTCCAGGCTCATGCCAAAGTCTGCCTGTACTTAAATATGAAACAAATTGCTACTTAATTATTTAGCCTGGGAAATCAAAGGTGACTGCGTGTCTAGTCACATCACTCACTGGTAACAGAAACTCCACGTTATCTGCAGTGGTTACAGAAGCTACAGGAACATCTTGGTCTCAGTGGTCGAAAGGGCCTCGGCAATAAATGGGTCCTAGACCAAGATGGGCTATTGAAATACAGCAGGCAGCCTCAACTTTTGTGGGTTTACCCCTTTATTTAGAGGAAATAGGGATAAGGTCCTGTTTTAAACAAACTATTATAGTATGACGTCATCTACTGGTGGCTAGGCTTTTGAGGTCTGTTTCTAGCTCTTTCACTGATTCCCCATGTTAACCGTAGGCGTATCATACGATCTTTCTAGGTCTCTGATCTATGAAGATGACTGAATCCTTTATGATTTAGCAGTGGTCTCATGACTTAAGAGCATTTTTAGTTTGGTGGCCTTAGAAAATCAATTAGAAATACTTTTGTACTTGAGTTCAGGTCCTGTTAAAATAGTTTTTAAAATCCTTTCTGGATTAACCACTGTAGCTTGAGGATCTTAAGGAACACACCTCAACTGAATGATTTTGCTTAGTTCAGGTAATACCAACGGTATAGAAACTGGGAAAATAACATTCAAACATGCAATTATTCATGTAGTGAGGTGACAGGTTCAAATGTCACAATTTTTAAACACAAATATGTTTACTAGCATTGTAAAATTGATACTACTTCATAAAATTATCAGGGAACCTCAGTCTTGTAAAAATCTTTTCCCTCTATTTTAAGTACCTTATGACTATAAAAGATTGTAACAGTTCAGATGTGTGGTGGAAATGCAGTAATTTGCTTGCAGATACATTAAGAAAATCTTCCTTAAAGAATTTTCTACTTTAGTTCGTGATATACAAAAGTATTTTTCATTTCCTCTCCCTGAAAGACGTCCTCAGTTTTCCAACAATTTCCTGCCAGCAATAGTTGTGGTAGGCAGGTTGTTCTGAAGATTCTTGGAGTGGTTGGGTGATTGGAAAGGAGTCTTCTGGGAGCGGACTGGAAGCTTTGTTGCAGAATGCATCCTGTTTAGTTCTCCAGGTCTTGCATGGAGTAAGTGGTAAGGATATGTGTGGGAATATTTGTAAAAGAGGGTTCTCAGAGATAAAGAAAGCCAAAAAGCCTTATTCAATATGGGGAGCTTTTTTTGTTGTGCTCCAGAAATGTACATGCTGAGTCCTAGCTCTGTGGTGTAGAGAGGTAAGTTGCAGTATCTTTAAGCTTCTTGTGGAGCACATAAGCAGCTTGACGCCGTCATCCCATTTTCTTCCCTTGCTGTTATAGCTGGTGCAACTGCCAAGGTTGGTACTAAAGCTACACAGTACATTTCTCATGCTTTCCAGTGTCACTGATGGAGGAGTGCAGGAAGGAAAATTCCTTGTTGCTGTGGTTAGCAGAATTGTGTGGACCTACAGTGCAATGTCTGTCTTGGTGACAGCCATCTCTGATCCTGTCTCCTTGGATATCAGAACAGATTTACAGGCAGACCCAGGTGTATTTCTTGATATATCTTCTAATTAAACTGATTTTCTTGTTTGGTAATCATGCCACAAAGCAGAAGGCTGCCTGAGGACTTTAGTGGACTGTTATTGGAGGGAGCACCCTTTGGGACATATTCCAAACTTCAATTTGATTCATTAATAATTCAATATGGATGATATTTAGGTGCACTTATTTTAAACTGAAAATGTAGAGTCTAGCTGTTTATTTCATTTGACTACCATGATTAGCTTGTACTGGCTTTGAGTTTGAGAAATATATTTGCAAAGCAAGAGCTGTTTTTTTTGTTTGTTTATTTTAAATATTGATTAAGTTTGGGATTCACTGCCATGGTGCTCAAAGATATGTTGTTCATTTAGGAAACTCGCCTATCCATGCAACCAGTAAGAAAAGGAGTGGTAAATGTCACCAGTCTAGTCCGTGTTAAGTACAGTGTTTTGACTGTTTTTCTTGACTTTTCTTCCTCACATCTGTGTATTTGATGCAGCATTATTTCTTTACGAGGTGAAAAAAGCAATAGAAAATATAGCACGTCTTTAAGGGATTTATCGTATTCTTTTATCAATAGTTTTCTTACGTGTTAAGTCTTTGCTTTGTGTTTGACATCTCTTTATGGCTTGGCAAGGACTGAGAAAGCACAACTGAGATGATCGTGTATCATTGAAGTGAATATAAATTACTCTTTTATAATTTAAGGATCAAGCAAATGAAGAAGAAGAATGGATGAAAAGATAGTGTAACGTATGGTTTTTATAATAGGATCTTGATTGCTTGTCTTTCCAACTCAAGTCAAGATCTGATGGAAACCACCCATGGTGGGCTTCTATAACCCATACTTTGGTAGCTAAATCATAAAGCCATTAGCTTGACTTTAATTACTCAAAAGATGCTAATCTGCAATGTTAACCATTTTCACTCAAAGTGAGGTTCTGCTCTGTGGATTACCTGTTTAGAACTGGATGATTAGAATCATAGAATCGTTAAGGTTGGAAAAGACCTCTAAGATCATCGAGTCCAACCGTTGACCCAACACCTCCATGCCCACTAAACCATGTCCCTAAGTGCCGCATCTACACGTCTTTTAAATACCTTCAGGGACGGTGACTCAACCACTTCCCTGGGCAGCCTGTTCCAATGTTTAACCACTCTTTCAGTAAAGAAATTTTTCCTCGTGTCCAAACTTATTACAGTAAAATCAATGCAGTGCTTCTGCTTGGCAGGTGGCTTTTCAGGAGGTAATTAGACTGTCAGCATGTATTTTGGTGTAAATTTGGAGCTTGCTTTTATGGTTTGATTGCACTCATTCTGCCCATGTTCCTAATGAAAACTATGGTTCCAATAATGAGCAGGCGTTGCTTCCCAAGGTGATAGTCACAGAATGACAGAATGGCTGAGGTTGGAAGGGACCTCTGGAGGTCATCTGGTCCAACCCACTTGCTCAAGTAGGGCCACCTAGTGCCAGCTGCCCAGGACAGCTTTTGAGTATCTACATATTTGAGGATGGAGACTACACAAACCCTCTGGGAAACCCATTCTGATGCTTAGTGATAGATAATATTGTTTCCAGGTGCATTTAAATATGTAGGTTTGACACTTTTCACTGTGGTTAATCTTTATGTTTGAAAGTAAAACAACTTTTAAAGTTTGAAATATTGGCACTTTTTTGTTATGTGTCCTTCTTAAGATATGATGTCTTACTTTGGAAGAACAGTAATAAATTTTGAAGACTTTTATTTGTTTGCAGAACTACAGTACGTTTTTTTGTTTTAATCTGAGAACAACATGCTGTCACCAGCTATTATTGTAATGGAATACAGTTTTTTCTTTCTAATGATATCCTAAATGTTTAGGTAATTTAAGCAGTCACACTGAAGAAATATGATATTGCATCTATTAGAAACAAATATAGCAAGAATGTGAGCAATTTAAGTACAAAGCCATGAAGACAATCTAATTTTGATCTTAGCTGAAATCCCTAGCTCGTAGGAAATACCTGCTCTAGATACTTCTTGTTGACAGATGAAAAAGAAAATATGCTCATTGTATAAATAAATCACATGGAATAATAGTGCGGCTGTATGACCTTTTTGCATGGCTCTCTGTCTTCTGTATCAGTGGAGATTCAAATGATCTATTATTTAAAACAAAACAAGCCATTTTTTATATGGCAGTGGCAGCTGTATTTTTTCAGCAGTATGTCTTTGTGTTTTGAGGAGGAAGAATGACTTGGTTAATATTAAGTTTCTATTTCTATTATTTTCATTTTTTCACTGTAAGCTGGAATTTTGTCACAGTCATAGAAATTCTATGGATCTGTAATAGCCAAAAGCTCCTGATACGGAGATGACGTATCTTGTGTGCGCAATTCTTTTTTGAAAGTGGCTTCTTCACTTAGTGGACAAAACCTGAACATGTTTGTTTTCCTCTACTAAATAATTTACAGCCCGTCACCTACATAGTATACTAATTTGTTTACTGAAATAACTTCCTATTCTGATAAAATTTCAGCCAAGCATAGTTTAAGACTGACTGCTATTCATTGAGGCTACATATTTAAATTTCCTTTAGAGAGGCATATAAAAAAGATGTTCAAGTGAACTGTAAAAGAGGATGCTTGGAATGAATAAATGCAATTATATTGGTCCTTGATCTGAAGATAGATCTCCATCCAAGGGCAAGATGGATTTTGCCCTTGCTAAAGGAAAAAAAAAAACCCAAACAACAAACCCAAAAACCTAAAAAACCAAGCCCATAGAAGACTTGAAAGGGAAATGAGGAATATGGTTTTCACAGAGTATTTTATAAGTTTCTGGGATATTTAGGATTGGTGTGGGGCAGTAAGAGTTAACAGTACTGAAAGCTTATCTACTGGATTTGGAATCTATATGAAGTAGAAAAGTTCTATTCGGTGATAAAGAAGCAAAAAGAAGATTTAGTGATGGAGTAGTGGGATGGGAATGGAGACAGAACTGATAATTCAGGTTGGAAGTTGGTTGAGCAACTGGTACGATTACAGAAGAGGGAAGCGGCAAAGATAGTGGAAAAGTTGAATTCAGGTTCATTACATATTCTGTTTGTAGTGGTTGCCAGTTAACGTTGAGATGCTTCTGGAAATGTGAAAGTAGGCAAAAATAGATGGATTTAGGAATTAGCTGTAGAGGATGAATAGGATCTGGTAGAACATAATAAGCAAAGGACAAGTGAGTCTAGAAGAATATCAAGTATGAAAAAAGGAAGGGAAGGGTGAAGAACTGTCAAGGCAAAGATCATTGAATGGACATGGGTGATTGCAGGAATACAGAAACTCATGAACAAGAGCCTGAACTCAGTGGTGTTGGAACCAAATGGTGGTTGGAATAGCACAAGATTAGAGAATGTCCTATCCTTTTTGTCCAGAAGAAAGTTACTGTTGGCCTTGTCTGTAGTGTCAGCAGAAGAGAAATGCTGCAAAGTTAGTTGAGGAGTGAGTTAGAGGACATGTGTAGGTTACAGAAGAAAATGGTCCACTCTTGGATGGTGTGTTGGAGAAGGAAGGTAGGACAATAATAGTGAGTTGTGAGGAAAGGAAAAGGAATTGGAGATAGGAGAGCTTACAACCTTAATTTGGAGAAAGTAATGACAGACAGACTGAATGACAAAAGACAAGAAGAATAGGAATAAAATGCTGGCATCAGAACACGTGAAGGAGGAGAACTCAGAAAGGAAAACTGGAAAAGGGATGATAGGGTTGGAATGGGAAAGGACCTCTCAGGTTGTATCGGTTTCTGGTGAGATGGTAAAGAAAAAGAGGACTTGAAGGAACAAAGAGACAGGAAGGAACACGAGCACCAGTGACCATACCGTCAGATTAGGGAGACGCAGGAGTCAGTCATAATACTTGTTTGCTAAAGGAAAGGCTACGAAAAGAGAGGGGGAGCTCAGTAAAGGAAGCTGACACCAGTTGCTGGATTTGAGTGGCCCCCTATTCTGAGTTGAATAAATACGCTTATAGAAAAAGGTGAATGTGCACCACAGCTGTGAGTACCCATTGAATGCAAGATTCACTTGCTGAGCACAAGCATGCCTTAGTGTTTTACATGTTTGTGTGTGTTTGGTAAACAATTTTAATTTTGCTTGATTTTGTATTTTAATGTTTCAGGTTCGTGGGAGTAAAGGTGAGGTCCTTTATATCCTAGATGCAAGCAATCCACGCCATTCTAATTGGCTGCGTTTTGTCCATGAGGCTCCATCACAGGAACAGAAGAACCTGGCAGCCATCCAGGTAGATTTGGTGGATTCCTACCATTTGCTTCCTGTTATCGATTTACTAATTTGATCTCCTCTTTGGTCTTTGTCTCTTGCAGTAAAATTGCAAAATCTGAGTAGCAAGCTGCTTTCCTTTTCCTACCTTTCTTTTTTGGAAGTGAACTCTTGTGCTTAAATGTAATACCATAAATAAGATTGATAGGATGAAAGACCAAAGAGGTCCTTAGTTAGAATCTGATATTCTTTGAAAGGTTTATGTTAATCCACTGTGATGGAATTGCACTGAATCACTTACATGAACTAGTTCTCCTGGCTTAAAGTGAACTGTTTACATTAAAAAAAAAAGAAAAATTTCCAGAGTAGTTAACTCACTACTGTAACAACAGTTTAATTTTCTCACTACAGCCTTCTTCAGTCAAGTTAAGCTTTTGCCGGAATGTAGGTGTTTTCTTGTCATTGTGGAAATTAAAAAGATAACTAGGTAACTATATACCTGGCTGAATCAGGACTAATGATTTAGAGGCCTAGTTGTGTTTCATGCTCGACTCAGGTATGGGCTTAGGTGTGCGGAAAGCAGAATCATGCATTTGCTTTATAGTTTAAAATTTAATAAAAAGTGTGACAGGTTTGAAAGCAAGCACGGTGCTTAAAATATTCCAGTAGAAAACAGAGAATTGAAGGATCTAATTATCTGATAGGATGATCAGGCAGTGCTTGAGGGTAAGTTAATAAAAAAAGATCATTTTCTCTTTCTAGTCTTGGCTGTGGATCTGAATTTATCCAGCTTATTTTTACATTTTTATATTTGTCATTTGCAGCATTCTGTGATAGTGAGTTCTACTGTTTTAATTACACATTATGTTGAAACATGCTTCTGTTTTTCTTCTACAAACTTCTTAATTTCGCTGGATTCCCTAGTCCTTGTATAACAGTAAATAATTACTTTATGTTCATTTTTCTATGCCATCCTTGATTTTATAGAACCCTACTATATCCTTGCCCTCTTATTTGACAGCTCTTTTCTCAAGCTGAAGAGTCATAGTCTGTTTAATCTTTCCTTTTTGGAAGCGTTCTGTGACTTTGCAGAATGCAACAAAGACAGCGATATTTTTCTAGTTACAGCTATTGTCCTTTTGGAGATCATGAAAGAAATGAACTATCTGCATTTTTTTTTTCCCAACACCTCAGTTTTACAGTAAAATAATTTCCAATTCCACATAAGTAAGAATTACATAGCTGTGCTAAACTTTTTGCTCAAAATGTATACTTTCCAAAATGTTGTTTCAGGCTAACCCAAGCTATTTGCTGATGTAATCCAAATTTGCAAAAAATTAGGAAAAGGAGAATTATTTATCAGCATTTCTTAAAATGATTATTCTGCTTTTTCATCATGAGAAGACTTTTTTCTAGGATTTGCCTGCAGATCCTTGACAAAAGAATTTAAAAACAGAATTTATTTTGAGGCCAAACAAAAAAAAAAAATCATTTTTCCTTGCCAAGAAAACAAAGTTTTGTTTCTGGTGAAATAAAACAGGAAAAAAAAATTATTTTAAAACTACTAAGCAGAAAAAGGATACTAGTAAAGCCCTAGCATGTAGTTCTGTGAAAGATGCATTACTGCTGTTCTCCCCCCTGCCCCTTCCCCTCTATTCGTACTCAGTGGCACTCAACACTAGTAATTTAAATTTCTGTGTTGATGACCTGTCCAACTCCTTAAATCTCCTACTCACCAGCGGGACTGTTTGCTTACTTGTATCTTTAGCAAGCACTGCCCAGTGAGATTGCTGCTTGCAGGTTCCCCTGCAGACCTGGTGTCAACCTCCCTCTGCCCATCCCAGTTGTGAGCTTTTCTGTGATTTCCATTCCGCTGTTGTATCTCCTACCACACCTCTTCTGCCTGGCTTTTCTTCCTTTATCGCAGTAGTTGAATGCTACTATTAGCAGCGTACTGCCTTGGGAAACCTAACTGGTTATCAGCCAGCCTTCACTTGATTTGCGCCTCCTACTTTCCACAGCTCTAGTTTTACCGAATGTCAGTCTGTGACATTCCATCACATATTGCTGGCTGAACATGACTGCAATTTTGCTGCTGATATTGTTTCCTTGGACCTTGTTGCTGTTCGTGTTTTAGGTCACTGTGGACAGGTTCATCATCTGCTTTTCCTCTGGGCCTGTACTCTAGGTTGTCGTCTTTGGTTCAGACCTCTTTAGGTCTTAACATCCAGGCTACAATTGAATTTTGAGAAATGGATAAGAAAGAGCGTTCACTATTCACCCATTCAGCAAAAACTTGTCAGCACTGACTGAATGGCTGCTTTATTATGCTTTTCCTGATGTGTATGACAAGTCAGTTGTTAATTTAGTGCAACCACTGCCTGTGCAATTATTTCTGGATGTTGTCCTTCTGTCTTTGTCTCTCAGTTATACTAAGCTCTAGCAAAAGATTTGTTGTCCTGCTTATAGTACCAAATATGAAAGGTCCTCATACGTGAGGAGTCCTAGGCATGTCAGTGATTAGCACGCCAATCAGTGCACAGGCAGTGTGAAAGAAAATTACAGCCAATGTTAGCAAATGCAAAGTAAGGTTCACAAGAGGGAGCAGTGTGAACAATTAATGTTCATTATTATATTTTAAATAAAACACTCAGTAAAATGACCTGAACTTCTGAATAGAAGTTTTAATGGACTATCCAGTGCGTACCAGTGGTTTTTTTGATAATGAAAATGATTATTTAAATAAAGAAATTGAAAGAAACTGTTATGTTGTATTGCATAATGTTGTACCTTGCTTAGAGTGTGCTTTTTGCATGCCTTTTTAAAGGATCACACTGGAGTTAAAAGACGGTTTAAAAAGAAAAAAGAGTGGCAAGAATATTCGTCCTATAAAAGCTTCCACAGAAAAACATTTGGAAAAATTACAGGGAAAAATAAAATAAACATGATCAGCATGTACAAAATGATGAAAAGTATAGGGAAGGCAAACTTACAAAAACAAACAAAAATTTACTAGCTTATCTCATAGGTTTGACTTATCTCATGGGTTGACTGCAAAATATGATTAGTTCCTCATAGCTTAATTTGTATGCAATGATCACGTTTAGACTCTGCGCAAAATGCTCCCTGTGGTGATAAAACAACTTAGAGGGCGTGGGATTTTTTTAAAGTAAGTTTGGTGGGGTGTTTTTGTTTGGATTTTTTTTGGGGGGTGGGTGGGTGAGTTTTGTGGTGGTTTTTGTGGTTTGTTCCCCCCTGCCCTTCCCCCTCTGGTGCTCCGTATTTTGTAAAACCCTGGTTCTGGTGGGAGCTCTTGGTGGTGGTGTGGGGAGCGTTCTGGGCACTGAGTTCTGCCTCCACTCCCAGGTGGCAGCTGTGGTGTTTGGGTCGTCTTTGACTGGGAAGGCACAGGAGGTATTTTTAACAGCTGTGCGGTGAGTAATACCACTGTGTGGCTGCTAGAGAAGGATAGAAAGGTTGGAGGGTACCTGCCTATGTACCAATAGCTTTTCTGAGCGTTTTGCACAGCTGAATTGCTGGAGGCTTCTCTAACTTATTTCAAGTAGTAACTGAATAGTTATCCTCTACTATATTTAAAGTAGCTTTAGAATTACAACTTTTGCATTAACAGAAACTGTATGAATTGTAAACTCTTTTGCCCTGGGCTATTCCTAGTGATTTCTTTATAAATATGACTTCTGATATATAGCAAAAACGCATTGGAATTATCATAATCAAACGGAAATGGCTCCTATCAAAAATACCATAGTTTTTGTTTTTTCAGTTTTTAGGCTGGTAGAGTATTACATTTTCAATATTCCTTTATCCAGAATGGATAAGTTTATCTGTTTGTCAGTTGTAATTTTATTAAACACTCTCTGCTGGAGGTTACTATGCAAAACAGATCCTGTTGTTAACAAAGGAACTGTTTTGTAAACAGAATTGCAGCCAGCTAAAGTTTTAAATTCAAATATTTTTTCATTAGCAGGCAGACACTGAGATGGTCTGCTGTAGCTTAGAAAACAGTGAGTTAGAACAATGAATAGCAAAAACTAATGTAAAGGAGGATATTTACTGTGAGGTGGTAGAGTGGTTTAAAGTCATATTTCATAAATATGTGTTAGTATGCATAATTCAATGATGTCCTGGTTGATCTTGAGGTAAAAAACCCCTGTGGAGTAGCAGTAAATGTCTTCAGAGGAAGATTAGTATGTGAGAGACAGCGCTGTAAGAAGTGTAGTAAAACTGGACTATCTAAAAAGCAAGAGTGAGAGGAGAAGACACAAGGAAAGCAAGCACAAACTGTTGGGTTAGGCTGCTTAATAAATTTACATATTACGGGACAGTTTTCAGGACTACCTGAAACTTACTGGTGGCTTGAGTGCTACAAAGGAAAGATTAATTTGTTATGCAATGTAAGAAGTAACATGAACGTAGTTGTTGACTTCCTGCATGCTCAGAGGGGAGAACTAGAAATCTGCTTGATTCTTGAATTTTTTTGTGGGGAAAAAGGAGAATTTTTTAATTCCAGGGTCATACGCATTTATCTGTTGTTGAATACTTACTAGTGCTGTTCAGGCATTCTGTTACTGAAGAATTCAAAATGAGAAGTTTCTGAAGAGTGAAATAAGTATTTTTTTCCATGAGATTCCTTGAACTATACCTATTACATTTTTGATTTTTGCAACAGGAACCTCAGCAACAGCAAGCAACTGTGAGTGTGAAAATCATTTAGACCCTTTTCAGCACTGAGATTACAGAATCTTTTTTTTTTTTTTAATTTAAATGTAACTCATTTCTGATTGTAGGCTCTCTTAATACTAAGCTGGCACATAGAGTGGTGATATTAAGGTTCCAAAAAATCTACCATTCTTATCTCTCCATGGATTTCTAAGGGCCTCTCTTCCCAAGTTTTGCTATCACTAAGTGCTTTTTCTTGCTGAGATACCATGTGCTGAGGTAAAAAATTGGAATATGGCATTTATTATGAGCACTACAAATTTTTCTTAAAAGTCTGGGAAGGAAAAAATAAGTGTTTTAGCACTATATGTTAAAAAGTAACTTTTAAAGGAAATGTAGTTGTTGTCATCTACTTGTAGTATTTTAGATGGGGAGCAGGGTGGAAGAGAGGCACGTGAAGGGAGGAAAGAAATCCCTGCAGAACTCAAATTCTTGATACTTCAGAGCACTGAACTGCAGGCGTGTCTGGGAACGTAGGCAGTTGTAAGAAAGACAGCAATAAGGAAGATGAACGTGTTCGAGTATGTGCAGGAAGACGTGTGCTCACGTTCTCTGCCAAGTCAAAAGGGTCTTTACTTTTCTTCCAAAGAAGCCAAGGCCTTTAAGAGGCTGAGCTATTGGTCATCCAAAGCATCCTGGTGATTAGATCCTCCTCGTGCTTGCTAATTACTCTGGCCCTGCTACTTCCATTTGTAGCTTCAAATATTCCTGTTCGTGGTGGGCAGCGATCTCATTACATTTGATATCAATGGAAGTCTTTTAATTGCATTTGGAAGGCTTTAAATCTAAGTTGCTCGGTCAAAAGCATGCTGAACAGCTCCTGGAGGTGTTGAGCAGCATCGGGTGCATGGACTTTGCAAGTTAACAGAGAGTGCTTGTCATCTCTTACAGCGTATGGTGCCATACAGGATGGTTCACTGCTGTTGAAAGCTCGTTCAGTTGCTGAACTCAGTGGTTACTTGTGGCAGTGAAAGTCACATATGTGAACTTCTGTATATGTTTTACATGGTTTTAAGTTTCACTAAGCCAGCATTTCTTAAAACAGTGAAATGCCACTTTAGTTAAAGATATGTTTGGAGTGGAACGCTAAATCTGAACATCTGTAAACTTTGGGGAAAATTGGGATTTAGATCCAAAATGGAAGCTAATGCCTGCTTTGGCTTCCTCCTCTTTTTGAGTTGAAAAAGGGTAAGAAACTAAAAATTAAGCTTTCTCAGTAAGCATAAAAAATGCAGGGTCACTCCTGTGATGCTTTGGAAATAAAGAATGGAATGAGAATTGGTATTACTGCCAGTGTGGTTAACATTCTCTGCAACAGATGCATGCTGAAAGCAGTATTCTCTAGTTAGATTTGTACAAGGATATTGTGGAATAGTTGAAGAGAGCATATATCAAAAGAGAAGCGTTCTCGATGATGAGGCAGGGTGTACCCTCAGCAAGTTTGCTGATGATGCAAAACTGGGAGGAGTGGCTGATACACCAGAGGGCTGTGCTGTCATCCAGAGGGACCTCAACAAGAAATGGGGAAAAATGGTCCGACAGGAACCTCATGCAGCTCATCAAAGGGAAGCGCAAAGTCCTGCACCTAGGGAGGAGTAACCCCATGTACCTTTACATGCTGGAGCCCAAGCAGCTGGAAAGCAGCTTTGCAGAAAGGGATCTGGGGTTTTTGGGTGCCCAGTGCCAGGACCAGAGGCAATGGGCACAAACTGAAACTCAGGAGGTTCCCTCTGAACATTAAGTAATACTCTTTTAATTGTGAGGGTGACCGGGCACTGGCACGTGTTCCCCATAGATGTTGTGGAGTCTCCTTCCTTAGAGATGTTCAAAAGCCATCTGGACATGGTCTTGGCCAGTCTGCTCTAGGTGACCCTGCTTGTGCAGGGCGGGTTGGATGAGATGACCTCCAAAGGTGCCTTCATTCTGTGATTCTGAGAGAAGGTATAACTAAAGTTGGGAAACCTGTAGATTTCCTCTGTAAAACCTCTATAAAAAGAAGGATGTAAACACATCTCTCAAATCTAAGCAAATGGACTATATTTTTTAATTGATGGTTTGTATTTTCCACAGAACCTCTCTAAAAGAGACTTCCAAGAGTAAGTTGCAGTATCTCAGTTCAGGATCCTATAGGTTCATTAATATCTGTCAGTATTGGCAGGGGTGCCCTACTGGGCACGTATAGGCCACATGCTATTAAAATGCTGCTGACATCAACCTTCCCAAGGCAGGGGAGGAAAAAAAAAAAGTGTTTTACTTTTCACAACAAAAGCTTTCAGTGAGAACAATCAAAAGTTTCAGTGCTTCTCTGTAGAGCCACCAGAATTGTGATGTTGCTGGAATTAGTTTTTTGAACTTCCGCTTTAGTTTTTTGTTCTCCCCACAGAGAAACAAGAATATTTTATTTTTAAGCTGGAAGATTAGAAAATGTGTACTGAATTGAAACATACAGTTTAGGTTGGATGAATTTCTTTTTGCAAGGTGGGGGGGGGGGAAATCTTCCAGCTCTCATTTGTATTGCTGTTGTACACATCATTCAAATTCTGAGGAGTTTAACTGCAAGATTTGGGTATGTAGTATCATTACTGCAGTAAAACACATTCTTCTGCAGATGGGAAACTAAAAGCAATGGCTTCTAATTTAATGCAAGATAATAACTGTAACCAAAGAATAAAGAAGAAAAAAGTCTATCATAATACAGAATATTCAGCTGGAAAAATATTCTAACCTTCCCCGGGAGCTATCACTAAAAACTGCAGTATGGCATAAGAATGCAGGGGAAATGCAGGAATTGCCGTACAGTTTAACCTCGTGCTCTGTTTAATCTCATGTTCATGTCTCAAAGGTTGTCTACCTTAACACAAAGGTCGGCTACCTTAACATGCAATACAGCACGATAGGAATAGATCAGTAGATAGAGCTGAGGCTTCTGTCTCCTTTGTGTGTGGTTCAGTTGCTATACCTCGCATTAGATATAGTCTTGGTCCCTGGGCTGAATGTCTCCATTACATGTGTGAGTTATAGGTGTGTGGGGGTGTTTTTTTGTGTTTTTTTTTTTTTTTTTTTAAGAGAAGTCTCTCTGGGATCCATCTGCTTCCTGGCTGATGAGAGCCACAAACATGCTGTTTGGGACAGGGATACGTGCCTTAAACAGTCAGGCATTTTCCAATGTATGAACTAGTGTGAAAACAACAAAAGCTTCCCCCAGTCTCTTTGTGCCATCCATTTCCCCTTCCTTGCTTGAGAGGGGCAAGGGTCTGTTGGTCCCCAGCAGCACCTCTGGAAGGCTACCTTGCTTCACCCACTGTCCCCCAGGGATACCTGATCTGCTCTCCCTCTTGGGAAGGCATTGTTACTCTGATCGTGTCTTTCCTGGCACCGCATGCCCTCTTTGACCTTTCCTGTGCCTGAGCTTGTGGCTTTGTCTTCTGCCACAGCCCCCAAGAAATCACCTCCACACATTTCCTGGATTGGGGTTTCTGCCCTCACAGACATTGCCATGATTGGTTTTACTTTGGCAAACGTGACACCCTGGAGCTGCAGGCAAAGATCAGGAAAGGGAGTGTGCTTGTTTGGAGAGGTAGCAAAGGAGAACTGGCAGAACAGGTAGGCTGAAGAGCTGGCTTGCTGCCAGGAAATTGGGTGTAGAGGGAAGCTGGGTAGGACTTTAAGAGGAGTGGTTGTGGGCACAGGGGGAAACTTGGTAAGGATTAGGAAGGCTGGGTTGGAGCCAGCTGATCAAGCTCTGGAGGATGGAAAAGCCCTACTCTCCCTCAGGTAACACAAGACTCT
This sequence comes from Aptenodytes forsteri, assembly GCF_000699145.1. Classification (NCBI taxonomy): domain Eukaryota; kingdom Metazoa; phylum Chordata; class Aves; order Sphenisciformes; family Spheniscidae; genus Aptenodytes; species Aptenodytes forsteri. Next base: position 761,324 of record NW_008794415.1, on the reverse strand, counting down.
CTGCTTCCTCCTCCTCCTGTGTTTTCCGCTTTCAGGAGTGATGACACATCTGTCTTACACTTTTGGATGAAAGCGTGATGGGCTGTCAGTGCTTCTTGGCCCATGTTCCCTCTCAGCCTTCCCTCTTACAAAGCACAAATGAAGGTGTGTAACTGTGTGGAAAAGCCAAGAATCTGAATGGGAGAGGTGCCTGTAGTGGAGCAAAAATGGGATAGCAAGAGCTGTTGGAACAAGAAAATTGTATTTGCTGGGCAGATCAGTGTGGCTTATAGCTTAAAAGATGACAGTTAAGGCAGGGGGTGAGAGAAGCTGTCCTGGTTTCGGCTGGGATAGAGTTAATTTCCTTCCTAGTAGCTGGTGTAGGGCTGTGTTTTAGATTTAGGATGAGAATGATGTTGATAACACACCGATGTTTTAGTTGTTGCTGAGCAGTGCTTACACTAGTCAAGGACTTTTCAGCTTCCCATGCTCTACCGACTGAGAAGGCTGGAGGTGCACAAGACGCTGGGAGGGGGCACAGCCAGGACAGCTGACCCCAACTGGCCAAAGGGACATTCCATACCATGGGACGTCATGCTCAGTACATAAACTGGGGGAAGCTGGCAGGGGGGGGCCTCTGCTCGGGGACTGGCTGGGCATTGGTTGGCGGGGGGTGAGCAATTGCATCGTGCATCACTTGCTTTGTATATTGTTGTTCTTCTTCTTATTATTATTTTATTTTATTTCAATTATTAAACTGTTTTTATCTCAACCCGTGAGTTTTCTCACTTCTACTCTTCCGATTCTCTCCCGCATCCCACTAGGGAGGGGGGAGTGAGTGAACGGCTGTGTGGTGCTCAGTTGCCACCTGAGGTTAAACCACGACAGAAGAAAAGTGGAATAATAAACCAGGAATAGCGTGAAGGGAGATTGTGATGCTACCGTGACCAGCACTTGGAGTTTTCTCCCAAGGATCATTGTGGCCCGCTGCAGATGAACGTTGTTAGCAAAACAACCGGCATGGCCTAAGCAGATGGGCAAGTGGAACAACTGTAGATGCGTTCTTAGTAAATGGGAGGATTATTAAAACGTTTTGAAAGATTTCTTACTACCTTCACTGTGTCTATGTCTGCATGCACATAGATAAATGTGCTTCACACAAGTGCTGCTGGTGGAGGGAGAGACTTAAATTCCTTCGTGGTTCTGGAGAACTTCCATTGGTTTGACTGAAGATGCTGCCTGAGGAGCTACTGTAGTGTGGGTATATCTGGATTAATTAACGCTCCGAATACCTGACTATTAGCATTTATTTGGCTGGAAAAGCCAAACAAATCAGCCTTGGAGGAGGAAAGAGTTTGAGCAGTGTTTTAGTTTGGATTGGCATGGAAGCTAATGTCTTTTCAGTGCCAATACAACCAAGATCACTTACGCATTAGAGTCCTTAGTGCTTCTTCCATTAACCTTTTTACTAACCAAAAGTACACAAATAGGAAAGAACCAGGATGCTTTTAGACACAGAGAGTAATAAAATAAGCCCCAGATGCACATGAGGCAGAGAAGTGCAGAGATTGTGAGGATGCAGCAGTGTTGATAAGAACTTGGTTGTTGGGATTCAGGCACTTGGTCTAGGTTAACCTGAATAATTAGTTCTGGTTGCTGTTCTCCCAGACTTACTGTGTGATGCAAGATGTGTCACATATGGTCAGATTGAAAGGTGTGCTCTTTGGTTCTTTAATGAGTAAGTTTGGGACTTTATTTTTGCCTGGACTACATGGCTTTTTATTTTATTTTTTCCTTTTTTTTTTTTTTTTTTTTTTTTTTTCCCCTTTGGCAAGCCAGTAATAGGTATGTGCTTCCATTTGTAAGGTTGTCTTGCTTGTAGAATAAGGTTGTCCTCAACAGTGATATATTGGAGGTTTACCCCAGTGGTTTTATCCTGTTTAAGTGGAGACTTAGTGTAGAAAGACCTTTTACTTTTCCTCATGTCAAGAGTTTCAGTACATGATTTGTTTTGAGTTTAGACTGTAATAAATTAAAGGTCTCTGCAACTTGACAGAGGCATGTGAAAAACAGCAATTTCTAGATGTATGCAAAAGTTAGGGTGGCATAGTGATACATATCTGGACTGCAGAATGTATCTTGAAAAAAATGCATAATTTGTTTTGTCTTCAAATGCTGCTGTTGAGATAAGGACAGAAAAGTGGTGCGTCCTTGAAAGCAGCAGCTGTATCAAGCCTATTGAATTAAATAGATTTCACTCTTGTGTGACAATATCTTGTGTAATATATAACAGACCTTCTAAAGCTCGAGGAATACTGCATCCCTGTTGACAGTTTAAATTAATCTTAGTATATTACAAAAATTAAAAATCATTATCTTGTCCTTGTGCTATGAAGCTTGTTACAAAATATATGGCTAGATGTAGTGTAAAGAAGCTTCAATTAACTTTTCTGGATGTTAATCAGATAAGCTTTAAGATTTATGATAGAACTTGAAAGTCTTCACTGTGTAAAAATGAGTCGTCTTTGGCGCTTCGGGTGGTACCTAAAGCAGTTGGTTCACATATGGCAAAAAAAAGCAGCTCTGTGTATCAGCTTAGGAGACAGCTGGTTTTGCTATAGTCCCCCCCCCAGCCAACCTTGGTAACTTTAGATAAACAATGTCAAAGACCAAAGTTGTTAGCTTATGTTTCTATTTGGAAGCTTGTTTATTTATTACTGAGAAGGTTTTGGAGCTTGTTATTATGTAGTTTGTCCTTTCATGCAGAATCTGGGCTGGATCTTTGGCCTTCTGTGGGTCTGTGTATCTACACTGATTTAAACCAGCAGAAGGTTTTGATCTAGTGGTTTAAAGTGTGTTTTAGAGATGTGCCTGCTAACTTGATAGTTAAGATAACTAACCAGGGTTGAAAGCCTGTTCATGAAGAAGGCTGGGAATCAGATAGAGACAGAGAAAATAACACTATGTAAACATGCTACTGAAAGCTGGATTATGATTCATGCAGCCAACGGGACAGAGCTAAAGCTGTATTGTTTATTTAAATTTTGTTATTTTTCTAATACTCAAATGTTTCATTTTAAAACTTTGAAGTTCTTGTCAGGCAGAGTGTGGCAGGAGAGGAGGACTTTAACACCACCTTCACCTTGGTCTAGGCTACAGTGCAAACTGGAAAAGCCTCACAGGTGAGGCAGGGGCATATTTCCAGAATACCAGAATACAAGGGCACTTTATCCATGCAGCCTCACTAGGAAAGAAGTCTCAGAAAGGCTGTTCTAGCATTGTGGTCCCTGAGGAATGGAGCCAGCCCTTCTGTAGTTGAGGGCTAATATTAGTTCAGGGTCCCGTACTTGTCTCTAGATTTTACTTTGTCTGACATCATTATTCATTGCTTCTACTTACTGTTTGCAACAGGAAGGGGAAAATATTTTCTATCTGGCTGTGGAAGATATTGAAACAGACACAGAACTTCTGATTGGGTACTTGGACAGCGACATGGAAGAAGAGGAGGAGGAAGAAGAAGAAGTAACTGTTATTCAGGAAGACGAAGACAGTGGCAACAATAAAGAAGTGCAACCAGCTGGTGAAAAAATTGCAGGTGAGCAATATGTAAAAATTAGGATAACTTGAGGGCTTAAAAGTAGTAACAAAGAAGAAAGAGAGCACTAACTGTATAGGATTGGGAACTGGGGGCTCACCAGGTTTAGTCTGAGCTCTTGTATGATTTCTATCTCTTTAATTTGGTTTGAGTTGAGGTTCTTTTCTTTGCCTAATAAGAAGCAGCCAGCCCTGTGAATTGCTGAGTGAATGAGTGAGCCTAGATTTCATGAGAAGTTATCGTTAATTTTTGAACTAAAGATGGAGTTAATTTCACCGGACATATAGTCTATGGAAGCTAAGTTTTTCATCTAAGAGGGGTAGTTTCCCTCTTACTTAGATGGGAGAGAAATAAACCTTTTCGTAAAGCTGTTCAGCCAATCCTAAGGTAAGATGTTTAAGAAAAGGTAGGTGACCTGAGCTGTCTGGTGAATTCTCAGCATCTTCACCAAAGTAGAGACAACCTGGATGACTAATTTAGGCTAACAGCCTAAGTCACACCCAACTTAATACTTTGCATCCATTTTCAGTAATGCTGGTGGTAATCCACTCAAGATAGGCTGTCTATAATCCATTGAGAGACAATGTCTTTTGTTAATTTTGTGATGCCGTTTTGCATAATCTGTTTCTGGCAGGGAGTCTCTCTTAATATAACCAAAACATTCCCTGAAAACTATTCCTTTACTGTTTCTGCCTCCAATCATGCAGATCTCCTCACCTGTAAAGAGGACCATGCATGCCCAAACTGTGAATCCAGTTTTGCCAGCCAGGAGATTCTAGCTGAACATCTTCAGACCTTGCACCAAAAACCCAGTGAGGAAAAGGAATTTAAGTGCCGAAACTGTGGAAAGAAATTCCCTGTTAAACAAGCTCTACAAAGACAGTGAGTAGAAACAGGAGTGTTTGTTCAGGGATCATTTAAATTAATTTAATTCAATCATTTATTTCTCTTGGCTTAATCACAATTTAAGCTTTAATTTTTATGCTTATGTGTTTGTACCCTTACCCTTTACATTAGTCTTTTAATATGTTAATTTCTTGTATTTGATGGAGACTTCAATTTGAATTGCAAAAATGTCGCTAATTTTTTATGTTTTAAAATCATACACTGCCAACCAGATCAGAGCTGCTGTTTGGTGCAAAACCCTTGGTCTCCATCAGTTTTTGTCTTTTGTTGTTTATATATTTTTTGCTTGCAATTAAATAGATATATTACTTTTTATTATATATTTAATTACTGATAGTACATTAAATGCTTAAGTGATTATAGATAGTACATTTAATCTAACTCATACTGGAAAGAAACAGACTCATATTGCATAGAATGCACTTAAGGCTGCTCTTGTAATAATGGAAATAAATAAAATTACATAGCAGAGAAATATTTGGTGGAGGCAATTAAATATTTTCTCTTGAACTTAGACTTGGTCCTTCTAGTCTATAGTGGAAGTTGGATTTGTGCTGTATAGCAAGTTGAGTAAATTTTTACATCATCCATAGTAAGATTAATCTGTGTGAGGATACAGCAGTATGATCCTGACTCTTGCTGTTTATGCATTTGATTAGTCCCACTAAATTCCAGGAGACTTCACATATGAAAGAGATTACTCACCTACTTAAAGATTTGTAGAGCTGTATATATGTTTTAAGCTACTGCAAGCCTGTGTGAGTTGTAGAATGTTCCCCTTAATTTTTTTTTTTTAATTATTTTTTATTTTTCTTTAGCGTACTTCAGTGCACAGAGAATATCAGCCCAGGAGACTCTTCAAGAAGTTTTCAGTGCTCTGTTTGCAATACTTCCTTCAGCTCAGAATCGAGGTTTTGTGTCTGAGTTACTGGACTGCTGTCATATCATTGCTGGCCTCCCTTTGCATGTTAGCTTTCAAGCTTGTTAGTTTATGTGAATCCTAACAGTGAAAGAAGTCAAATGCTTTCATTCCTGTTTGCTGTAAGTAATGCATGAGGTGGCCTTGGAACTCTGGAGTGCAGCATGCGTTAAGCTCAGAGTACTTGCTGTGTGTCTGGTTTCTGTAGATACTGCTTTATGTGTTGTTTTTTTTTTTTTTAACTGGTTATCCCGTATAGTTACGAACAGCACAAGGAGGCATGCAGAGGGGATGCCAGATTCATATGCAAGGCAGATAGCTGTGGCAAGAGATTCAAGAGTAAGGATGCCCTGAAAAAACATAAAGAGAACGTTCACAGTGGTAAGAAAGAGTTTAATGTTTCTTCGGGGGGAAAAAAAAAACCTCTAACATGTTCCTAGTCTTAAATTTGCAAATCAGAGTAAACCTTGTCTTTGGTTTCTTCTTTAATGGATTCATCTGTATCAAAAAGAAAATTAAGAAGTAACTAATTGCAAGAGTAACTATTCCTCCTCCCCCAGGGAGAAATTACTGTATACAAGATGAATCATTAGTCTACTGCAGAAAATGTAATAGGAATCTGGGGAAGTTTAAACGAGGCAAATAATAGATAAAGCAAAATATTTCAGTAGTGAGGAAAATCAACCACTGGCACAAACTGCTACAGGAAGTGGTAAGTTCTTGATATTTTAGTATTTTTAGGGCACAATGGGACGTCTTTCTGGAAGATGTGCTTCACAAACGATTAGGCTTGATGAGGGTATTGCATAAAATTCTATAGCCTCTGTTGTGCAGGAAGCCAGACCAGACAATCCACTAGTCCTGTTAGGCCCTAGCATTTTTGTATCTGTGCACTGTGAATCAATAGTTTTCAATCAAACTTCACTCTGTTTTCATGAAAGGGCAAAATACTGCTCTCAGGTCCACAATGCAGATCTCAGTTCTGGCATCCTGCTCTCTCTGCATGTCCCCTCTCAATGTCAATGAAAGATCAGTAAGTGGGGACAGCAGAATACCAGAGTGCAAAGAAAACAGTCTTTAGTTGATGATGACAGCACTGAGATGCTTTGTAAGATTTTCATTACATGAAATCTCTTCTGCCAAACTCTTACAGCGTACAGAAACCCTTCCATAACCATACTTATAAAAGATTATCTCCTTTTTTCAGTATCAGTAAGAATTTTTTCCATCCATGAGCATTACTATGTTTAGGCTTAGCTTTGGTCAGTTATGTAGTGGTATACAAATTCCACAATTCTCTTGAATGATCGCTCCAGACACGACTGAAAGCAGATGCCTGGAGGATATTTTTGCTCTGCCTGCACAACGAGCAGAGCTTTTATTTTACCACTTGGGAGTCATAGAAAGCACAACTGGTGTCAGTGCAGGAAGGAAAATGAACTACTACTGTTGAGGGACACTTCTAGAATTCCTTCCTGCTTTGCGTTACCTGGAGGCAAGAGAAAGCAGAAAGGATTGTTACATGTGTTGCCCGTTACGCAAAGCTATGAACAGATATTCACTATCACCTTTCTCTCTTCTGAAAAGGTCTCATTTTAATGTTCTTGTAAGTTGAAGTACGAAGTGTATTACTGTATTTATGCGCATATCAGTGTATATATAAATACTTATCATAAGTTTTATAACAGCAAATGCATATGTGAGATTAAGTACTTTTTCATGCTACAAATTTAAGTATTGAACCAATCAATTGACAGGGTACATTGTAGTAAGAAGAATCAACATAATATGGATTCTTTAGGACAGCAAGAGCAGGAAAGATATAGGATGCTGAGAGTCTGAAAAACTGAGCTGAAAGCCATCTAATAAGTTCATTTATGATCCATACTTCCTCTGTGCTTGACTAAGCAGTACCTACCTCCTCTTTTGTTCTGTGTCTGTTCTTTTTAGTGTTCAGTGTAATATGAACATTTTTTTACATAAGCTAGGAAATATCTTGCACGGGCATGTAATTAAACAAAGAATTAGGTTTGTGGTGGCTTTGTCTTGCAATAAAAAGCTTTGTGCGTTACTAAAATGAATTTCAAAAGGTAAATAATAGATAAACCCAATTAAATGCTCTGTCACTCTTTAAAGCAACTGTGACAGGGGAAGGAAAATACATCTGGTAGCTGACCTGTAGCTTGTTTTGTAATTTACATTTTAGACGAGGTTTGAATTCATGGTCTGGTGCTAATACAATTTCCCTGTCTTGTTCAGTTAAAGACCATTAATGATATATTGTTTTGTATAGTAGAATGCTTAATGCTTTCTGAATAAAGAAAAATGGGAAATGGTAGTTTTGACTTCAGTTTGGGATCTGTTTTGTCATTGCTGCACTAACTCCTGGATTGACTTCTTGAAGGAATCAGCTGTTCAGTTACAAAGTGAGTTGTTCTTGGTTGTGAATTGTGCTCTTCATATTGGATTGGTGATGTGTGATAACATCTATTTGAAGGGTTTTTTCTTTATTGTTCTAGTTTTCTTGATTTACATTCCATCAGTAACTGGTTTGTTGGACACCCACAGAGAACTCCTGATATGAAACACTTTGAAGATGGCATAGAAATGTAAAAATCTTATGTCAGTCAAATGACCTGTGAAAAGTCACAGACTCAGTGGAAATATTTAGGTTCTTTCTTAGCACTTCCTTTTTAAGATGTTGGTGGTATTTTGTTTCTGTTTCAGGAAATTCTAGGAAGAAGCTGATGTGTTCAGTGTGCAATAAGAAATGTTCCTCAGCAACAAATCTCCAAGAGCATCGAAAGGTCAGTAAGATGAAGGCTAACCCACAGCAGGCTTTGACTTCACTAAGATGTGAGACTGTGGTGCTTAGGTCACTTGAAAGCTGCTGTAATGCAAACCTTTGAGTAATCTCTTTCATGGTTACAAAACCAATGTATTTTATTGTGGGTATTTATTTTTGTAATCACAATTGATTAAACCAAAAATCTTCCTGAACTTTTAATGCATCTTTTACCAAATACAAAGATGTTGGTGCTTCTGTCATTTATGCATTCCAACATTAAGTCAAAGTTGCCTGCTGTTCTTCAGCATTCTTAAACGCTAAGCTGAATGTAAAAGTATGTTATGTAATGATAGGATACATACAGACCATAAAATAGGTTCATGAGCCTTCGGTTTTTGTACAAAATACAATCAATCTTTCTTATTACTTTGTGACATAATAGTAAGGGTGTTATTTGTAATTTAGTTACGCAGTAGTAAAAATTTCTTCCTCAAAAACAAATTTTTAATGTCTTTTTGTTTATGCACATAATCTTTTATAACCAGAACAGGAGGGGTTAACGGTTTGAAAAGTATCTACTGGAAATAAGGGGGTTCATATAGAAATACAGATGGACTATGAATGTGAGATTCTGAATCCACTATACCCAAAGGAAGTCCCTGCAAGATTAATTTGATAAATCGCTAAAACCCAGGAGATTCTGTTTTTACAAAAAGCTACATTGTACTGTTTATCAGATTATCTGTAAGTCTTTAATAATGCCCTAGTTATAACCTGAATCCATTGAGGATATAGATTATATCAATTAAAATATGTTGTTGCAAAGGAAATAGTGGGGCCCCTCCTTTTTAATTTGTTTTTCTCTTTGCTTGTATTACTATGCCCTGCATTTCTTGTCTAACAGGGCTATACTTTGTTACTCCTCAGACCAAATCGTGGTATGCCTTGCCACATATAAGTACAGTTTTCACGCATCAGTGCACCTTATGGTGGCCCTGAAAATGCGAAATACCATGGTTAGTGTGTCCATTTTATTAAAGTGTTTGGTTTTTTTCAGTAGTTGTAATTCTGTGCAGACATTATGACACACACTAATGAGCTTTTCAATTAGCATTGATGGTAGGTCAGTTGAGCACTTATTCATCTTAAGAATCACCATGAAGATTTTGTGCATAGAACTTCTTTATTTCCTTTTCTTGATTGGCTCCTCTTTTAAGACGTCCAGAAAAAAGATATTTCAGATTCATACACCTACATCGGATAGTGAAGAAGATTGCATGTAGGGCTCATGCCTTCTGTTTGTTTTAATTACTTTGCTTTTGTAGGAATTGGTGCGGGATCCATCACCAACATTGCCAAAAATATTTAGACAGGCAATGAAAACAGTAAGAAAATAATAGGTGAAACAGGGAGGAAAAGAGATTCCCCCCCCCATTTCCTGTCAATGTAAAGAAATAAAAGTAGAAAATAAAAAGGTAAAGTATAGGAGATAATAGAAAATAAGCCCAAACAACAGAAAGAGAAATCTGACAAACACAGAGAAAGAATGTAAAGAGGGTGGCTATACAGGAGATTGAGATCTGTTTACACTCTGAAGATATGGTCGTTCAGATCTGTAGCTTTCATGTCATCTTTGATTTAAACCCATTTTTAGCTTTGAGTCTCTTGCGGATTGCTTGTGTCTTAAATGTCTAAAGATAAGCCCTTTCTTAGCCATGCACAATTAAACTTTGCTGTCATTATCTTCTGTCCCTTAGTTTTTCCAGCCTGTTGCTTGTGTCATGCTAATTTTTGGTGGCATGGCCTTTTTTTTTTTTTTTTTAAAATTGTTGTTTTTTTTTTTTTTTTTTTTGAAATCTCCATAAATTCAAGGAAATGTAGGGCTGGAAGAGACCTCAGGAGGTTTTCTAGCCCATTATGTTTTGCAGAGGGGGAGTAAGCATGTACCTAAATCATCCTAGATATGCGCTGTCTCATCTCCTGAAAAGTTCCACTAAAGAAAATTCTACCACCTCCATAGATGTCTTTGTATTCTGACTTTCAGCTTTAGTGCCATCAACTTTTTTGAATGTGTTCTTTAGTCCAGTGTTCGTTTTTTCTGATGTCCTACTTAAATCTTCTTCTTTACTGCAAATTGAGTTAATTGCTCTTTGTCTTATCTGAGAGAATGCCAAGAAAAATTCACCACTGTCTTCTTTGTAACAATTAGCATATTGCAAAGTTGTTATGAACTCCATTTGCAATTCCTAGGCTGTACAAACACAGTTATCTCAACCTTTCTTCATGCATCTGTTTTTCCAAACTACTTTTTCTCTTAGTAAGCTCTTTCTTCCTGTGGATTCTCTGTTTTTCACATATATGCTTCTTGAAGTCAGCTGCCCAAACAAGAGGAGCAGTGATGCGTAGTTGAGCCCTTGGTAGTGCCAAGTATAGTGGAATGATTGTCCTGAGTTTATTAATACAGAGAAAATGTCTATTAATACATCTCAGAATGACAGTGCTTTCTAACAGCAGCATCAATCTCGTTATTCATAGTTTGTTTGGAATTCATTAATGTTTTCTGTAGTGGTTATTCTGCTTCCTAAGTATTGCATGTTTTGGAGCTTCATTCAGAGTGTGGAAATCTTTGGGATTCTGATCTTGTCTTCCTTAGTGATTACAGTCCTACCCAGAATAGTCTCATCCACATTTTTTTTATTTTCTATTTGATTTCCAGAACTACTTACCGTAATACAACCCTCCTGTGTGATGCCTACAAAACTTAACAACAGTTATGACGTTGATCCACTGATACTATTGCTTTTTGTGGCGCTCAGTATCTTTTTGTTTCCCATTCTGCCTGTATCCACCAGTTCTCTTTTGTCTTATCCTCCAATTGTAAAGTGACATCCTTCTATCTGACGTTTATAGTAGTCCATGATTTGGGCTGCGAAGTGGTATGATAGTCTAAAAAAAATAAATTCCCAGCAAACACAACTCAGGAAATGCTCTACAGGAGCTTACAGAAGACTGGGTAATAGAATGAAAAAGTTTGTTGTAAAATCTCCTTTCTGCAGGTTTGTGATGTCTACTGCCAGAGCAAATGAAACACCATCTGAATTACATGCTGATACTACGTTCTAAAGTTTAAGTAAAATGCAAAATTCGGTCGTTCAACAATGATAATAGTGAGCAAGCAAGCGAGGGGAGCGTTGTCTTCATTGATGCAGATTCTTGCTAAAGGGTTCCTTTTGTACCTTTGAATGTAGGTGTCTCATGTTTTGGATTTGAATTGCTCACAGGAACTTAAACATGAGCATATATACGTGAATAGCACAGGCTGCCAGGCCTTTCCCCTGAGGCTCTACTGCTCTGTAAGTGGAAAGGGAAGAAAATTTCAAACAAATCCCAGCGTTGCTGGTTTCTTTTCCCAGGATGATGCAGTCAGAATTGACGGCGCTACATTTTCAGTACTTGTAGGTAGACTGGGGGGGTATGTCTCTCTCTGGCTGTACAGCTGCGGGGTGAGTTTCTGACTCTTGTAGGCCGGTGTTTTCAATGGAAAAGTAGCTAATTCCCCTGTTAAAGAAGATGATTAAGGATACCTTTGAGTATAAGGCAGTAAAGCTTTTTTGATTTTGGAAAAGGTCAGAAAACAAATGCCTGTATGAAACGCAGGATTGTGCTTCACTGGTAAGACTAGTTTGTGCTGTTGCCCTTCTGGATTTCTTAGCAGATTTCTTACGTGAATCTGTAAGATTCCATTAAGAGGCATGCTGTAGCACAGTCTGCTGGAGAGAAGATGACAGAACCAAGAAGGATCCTACTCATCATTTGTTCTAAGAGATTGAGAGTGTTTTATTGTTGATGAAAAATCCTTGATTCTTTCTTAACTTTCTTTGTTGTAGAACTGGAATTCCTGCAAAATTATAGTGAGGAGAGTCACTCTTAAATATCATCTGTGATTCCCCCCCCCGCCTTTTTTCACCTGCCAGTTCCAAGTGTCTCTATGTTGGGTTTTTTCCTGCCCTTTTTGTTCAACAGTGGGCAGTGTTTTGTTCTACTGTGCAACCTTTATTTTTCACAATCACTATGAAAGCCGTAGAAAGGTAGAGGGAACCAAATTTTGAACACCGCTTTAAAATTGTCAATAACATTTAATAATTTCAATCAGATGCAATATTCTCATATCCTTGCTCTGTCAAAGCACTGCCTTCCAACAGACAGTCTCATCCAGTTCTTGGAGTGGTAGACTGAAACTCAATTTAGTTTTTGGAAAAGCTGATCATGGATTACTTGTATCTTCAAAGTTTTAGCTCAGTTTCACCCCCAAAACTCTTTTTTGAATGACCTTTTGCTTTTCAATAGACCTCATGAAAACTTTAAGATCATCAGTCCTGTAAGATCGTCAGTCCTGTAAGTGAAGGAGTACATTTATCTGAGCATATATTAATCTTGTTCAGAAGCTCGCTGTTTTGTATAGCACTTAGCAAGTTGTTTTCTGAAGGTGTAGCTCTTCAAATGCCTATGAAACAATCGTAAGTATGTTCTGACTTTAATGTAACAGAGGCTTATGTTGATAGCTGTTACAGCCCCCTAATGAGACTAATTTTGTTATGGGAATAAATCATTGCACGAGCATTTGTCTGTGGTATTACAGCCTGTATACTCATCGAGCATGTTACTTGACAGGTTTTCTTAAAATGAAAATCCTTTTGAATATCGTTATTCATAAAAATACTTGCTATATTTTATTACTGTTGTTTTACCGTGTAATTGTGCACTTTTCTAAAGAACTGATTAAAGAGTGCCAGCTATAGAATATATGCTTGATAGCTACAGCTATTTAATGCACGTGCACACAAGCCTGTGTCTGATTCTTTTCTAAAGAATTGATTAAAGAGTATCAGCTATAGAATATATATGATAGCAATTGATTAAAGAGTATCAGCTATAGAATATATATGATATCTGTAGCTTTTTAATGCACATGCATGGAAGTCTGTTTTGACACAAATTTATTCAATGAGACTGTTTATTAAACAATGCTCATAAGTTGAGATCAGACATCTGTATAGTGTTAAAGCACAGTCTGGGTTCTGATTAAATATTCTGTTTAAGAATACCTTACAAGTTATTTCAAATAATTGTGTTGGGGGGGATTCTGGTAGCACTTGGTTGCAGAATTATGTAAACTTCAGTCAACAATCTAAGTAAAAATTTAGATCTTTTGGGAAGGGATAGACTAGTAGATTGCGTGTGCGTGTAAGAGAAATTAATCTGAAATGCAGCTGGGTAAACAGAGTATTTAGAATGAGTGTCTTCATTTGAGCTTACCACCTGATTCTGTACGAGCATTTCGTTAAGCATCACTGTCCAAAGCGTGCAAGTTTGCAGAGATTGTAGGAAATGGCATAACCGCTTAGTTTATTAAAACATTTAAATTGCTCTAAAGTTAGTTTGTGAGTAGCAGCATAAAACCATGGTGAGGCAGAATACTTATGGAGAATCTCTTTTTGGTGGGTTTTTTTGTTTGTTTAAGTGGAAGTCTTAGTTAAGCTTCTTTACTGTGCTGTCTGCAAATGTTTTTTATTAGAGTATTTGTGTTGAACCATTGATATTTATTATTTTTAGCTGCTACATTCTCCTACAGAAAGTCTATAGAGTTCTCCAAAAAAGCTTTATGAAATGTGATCTCTACCCGGAAGTTTTGCTGTCTAAGGCTGCAGTTCCAAAAAGCTGAAATGTATGTTCAGTTGCACTGTAACTAGGTTGAGGGGAGGCTGCCGACGGCAAATGTAATACAGAGTGGAAGGTGAACGGTAATCTTGACAGGTGGAGAACTATCTGTGTGTTGTGATTTTTGGGAACAATAAATAACACAGGATTTTTTTTTTAATTATCAGAAGTTGCAGCTCTCAACTGCCTCTTCTGTTTTTCCAACATTTAATCCTGGATGACGTTATGTGCTGTGATGTTGAAAATCCTGCTAATGCTTACTGCATTTACAGTTTAAGAGATGCTACTGCCCCTCCACTGTCTTGCCTCTAAAAGCTTTTAAGAGAAACAATCCTGAAAGAGTTGATAGTACTTGTTTTTTAAAATTCTTAACAGCAGTTATGAAGGAGTTAACTGTGTTATTTTTACTTAAGTCTTATTGACTAGAAGGAAATGTTCTGAAAAGGTATTCTGCATCTGTTTTTTTAATGCTTTCATAATAATGATATTTTAAATGGATCTGATATTGCAAATTTGCATAACCTATGTTTCTAAATATAGTTTTAGTGATAATTTTTTGTTTGCAATTGTGAATGTTTATTTTTTGAGAGATACTGTTGTTTACCAAGGGACTAGCAAGGGGGAAATCACAGAATATTCATGAGTATTAGTATAGCTACTGGCTAAGAAATAGTTATGGTCTGTTAGAGAATTTCTGTATATGTAAGATGTGTGATCTTGTTTGAGACACATATTTAATTATCATTAAACACTCATTTTGCAGGTCCATGAGATCTTTGAGTGTCAGGAATGTGACAAGAAATTTATTTCTGCTAACCAGCTAAAACGCCATATGATAACTCATTCAGGTAACGTGCAAAAATAACACAAACCTATATATGTGTGTATATGTATTTAACATACATTGAATTTTACCTGAATTAGTTTCTTATAGAAGGCTTGATGAATTCTGTGTTGTCCTGAGCTGTTCAAGCAAATCTCAGGTTCCAAGGAAACCATCTAAGCTATTCTTTCTAAGCCTTTCAAAAATCCAAGTGTAATGCTGTAGTCTTCTTCCTATTGCTGCTTTGTCAAGCTATTTTTTCATGCTAGCTGGGGTAGATGATGTCAGTTAGCTGGGATGGGGCAAAAGGTTGCTACTTGGCTTGTAGAGGAGGTGAAGAACCGGTGGTTGAAATTTCACGTTGAAGAGAAGAGGATGTGAGCTGGGGGTATGCTGTCAGACAGAGATCTGTGGTAAGAAGGGAAACATTCATTCATGTGTATGTATGTGCATACATATAAGTGGACTCATGTGCACGTAGTTTCCAGTCAGAGGAAAGCAGCTCATACTCTACAGCATTTCGTAGACCACACACAAATATTTCATTGTGCCTGTCCTCTGCCAGAACAGGTCACTGTGAGTGGGGAGTGGCCTGTCCGTAGGTTTGGCAGTATGACACAAATTGGCTCTGCCAGGATTTCTGATCACTGCAATCTAGTGTTTCTGTGTCTTTCACCAGTGATTAGAAACATCAACCAACACAATGGAAACACAAACATTGTTCTGTCAAATACATTAGCATTTAAAAAATGCAGGTTTTTACAGCTGCACAGGCTTATAATTGAACTATTTTCTTGGTATCAGTCCGCACCAAAAGCTCATTTCTTGTAACATAATCTGTATCTTAGAGGCTCCTAGCTTTCTTTTGACACTTTTGGATGAGCATTAATGTAGTTAAGTTGCAGTCACCAGTTGAAGCATAAAGGCTTTTTGCATAGGAACTTTTGGGTTTAGAAGCTAATATGTATATTGTTAATTAAGTTTTAAAACATTTAAACTGTCATGCCCTCTTTCACATTTGTAATCTGGAAACAGAGTTTTCCTCTTTGAAGTCATTCTCTTTTGATTTAAGCTAATTAATCAGAATTTAGTATTAGCAATGATTATTGCAAAGAATGTGCCAATTTCTTGAGATACACCATGGCTCATCTTTTGTGAAGTGACTTAACTGTCTAACATAAAGGGCATTAGATGTCTTTCTAATTGGTTTAATCTTAATTGGGTTGACTTAATTGCAAAAATCTCTCTGAGGAGATGACTGTCTCTGCCTTTCATCTTCTCCCCCTGTATAAACAGGAGATTAAATGTCCCCCACTCATTTTCTGCAGAAAAACGCCCCTACACCTGCGAGGTTTGCAATAAGTCCTTCAAACGACTTGATCAAGTGACTGCACACAAAATAATACACAGTGAAGATAAACCTTATAAATGCAAGCTTTGTGGAAAGGGATTTGCCCACAGAAATGTTTACAAGAATCACAAGAAGGTAAAGCACTCTGCTGTTGTTGTTTACAGGTCTGCCAGCCTCAGATTTGCAGATTTTTTTCTTTTAAGTGGTTCATCATTAAGCTCTGGCATGCTTATAAACATGGGATTAAAGTATTGGAGAATGTATTTTTTAGTGTTCTTTGTTATATCCAAAATCTCAAAATACTAAATGAATTCTAGTAAAAAAAAAAAAGTTAAATAAGCAGAAGGAAATCATAGTTGCTTGGTTAAAAGCATCAAATAAATCCCCATTTTGACTCTTCTGTTTTTTTTTTTTGCGTGGTTTGGGTTTTTTTTTTAAATATTAGGTTATCAAGTTCAAAATGTAACTGATCTAAAATGTCTTCAAATTTTTTGCTTTTTAAAAAAATGCCATATTTGAATAAAACTAAGTGTAGTCCTGTTGCAGTCATTGTTGGACTTAGCAGCAGATGCTTTCAAACTATACTGGATTTGCACTGGGTAGTGTTCACACATTAAACCAACATCAGAAGAAATGTTACCTGAAAAATAGGCTCATGAAGGGATGCTCTGCTTCTGTTGATTTAAGCTCAAATCTGCTTGGCCTAATTTCTATAATGCCTGTCATTATTTTTAACGTGGGGTTATATTTTTAATGGCAAGGCTATATTCATGACTGCTGTTTCAGAATTAGAAGACTGTAAAAAAGAAAGAGGAAAAAAAAAATTACCTGTCTGATTTTGTGTCCAGTATTTGGAACCCTTTGCTCTTTTTTCTTTTTTTTCTTTACATTTTTTAAATACCTCCCCTTTCTTTCCCCCTTTTTGATGAAACTAATACACCCATACTTACAAGTCTTTCGCAGTTTGGCTCATGTTATATGCCATCTGGGAATTTGGCACAGGATCTTTGCACCATCTCTTGCACTTTCAGCCATAAATCATGTAAGAGTAATAATAATACCTCTTGTAGGATGAAATGGTGATGGCTGTCTAAAACAGAAAGCATGCAGAAACCTGCTGAAGGACAAGATTAGCTCCCATATATGCTGTGATTGTATCTTATGTTTTAGACTTTATTAAGGAAATGGGGCAGAATCTCACAAATTGGATATATTCTAAGTAAAATGTGTAAAATACTATCTGGAAAGATACTTCCATATCTTGAATACTTTTTACAGGTTTCCTTATGTTAATTTGTAGTTGATGACTGGTAGGGAGTTTGGGCTGAAAACAGACTTCAGGATTAAGTATGAATGAGTAAACACTTTGACCCAATTCTGTGTTTAAAGCAGCAGTGCCACTAGCATAAGCAAGGATTAGATGCTCCACTTAATGGGAAAAATATTAAAATTTAGACAGAATCAGTGAGTACCTACTTTTGACAGAATTCCTTAAAGCACGTTGGAATACTTATTTCCCAAACTTGTTTGTTCATAGTACTGGCTGTAAATCAACTCTGTCCTATAATGAAAGAAACTTATTCCTGTGTTTACATAAAGTTTACCCAAACAGCTGTGAATATTCACCCATCCACATTTAGGTCTCTAATATCACTTGCCAAATGAAGAGATGAGCATGAGAGACAGGAGACTGAC
This sequence comes from Aptenodytes forsteri, assembly GCF_000699145.1. Classification (NCBI taxonomy): domain Eukaryota; kingdom Metazoa; phylum Chordata; class Aves; order Sphenisciformes; family Spheniscidae; genus Aptenodytes; species Aptenodytes forsteri. Next base: position 743,550 of record NW_008794415.1, on the reverse strand, counting down.
ATAGATGTCCTGAATTGCTTTCTTAAGCACACCTCTATCCATTGAGTAAACAGTGTAAACAAGGAGAGGTAGTAGATAACAGAGGGGAGTATGGATGTGTGTACACAAAAGCAATTTTAAGGTGTAGGTCAAGGATGTGGTGGTTTGGGATGCCAAAATAGTTTCAAGTGCCATGATTTTGGAAGGGCTGCACAGCTACTAGGGGAAGAGGACGATAGTTCTTTTGCTTGTTCACAAGAATGTTGATCCAGTAACAGTGGAAATTTAAACCTTTATTGTGTATCATACTTCTATGTATTTCTTCAGCTCGGGTTTTTAATGATTCTTTAGATGTCTATTCCTTTAAGACGTCCTCCTAGGTTTCATTTTCTTTTGGAGGAAAAAAAGTTGGACTCTGAATAATTTCACAGTGCTTTCTTGAGTTCCAGGGTGTGGTTACTGTGCTAGTAGCAGGGAGCTTAGAAACCTGCAGTAGGAATGATGGGTACTTCTATGTATTTCTTCAGCTCGGGTTTTTAATGATTCTTTAGATGTCTATTCCTTTAAGACGTCCTCCTAGGTTTCATTTTCTTTTGGAGGAAAAAAAGTTGGACTCTGAATAATTTCACAGTGCTTTCTTGAGTTCCAGGGTGTGGTTACTGTGCTAGTAGCAGGGAGCTTAGAAACCTGCAGTAGGAATGATGGGTATAGTAGTTAAAAACACTTAAATCAACAGTTTAGTAGTTGTGTGGTTACTGTGCTAGTAGCAGGGAGCTTAGAAACCTGCAGTAGGAATGATGGGTATAGTAGTTAAAAACACTTAAATCAACAGCATTTAGCAGAAAAGATGCTTTCAAGTTTGATAGCAACATGCTTGGAAAAACTCTTTGGGTTTTACAGCAGAGGTACATACTTTTTATTTATAATATGGAACAGGATACATATACATTTTGTGCCTTTGAATTCTTGTATTGTGTTTTAGATGGAAACTTGTTGCTGTTGTTTCTGTGATTCCTTTATAGGGGTTATTTAATCTGATTTTGTGTTGGAAGTATCAGAATAAAAATGGCTCCCACAATATGTGCTTTTAAATGTTTTTCAGATGCGGGTGAATGTTGGGTCATTTCAGAGGTGCAGAAGCAGATTAGTTCCTCACATTTCACGGGATTTCACTGGGAGATAGACAGTGGAGTTGCTAAGAGTATATCTGCTCTGTTCAGTGGAGCATTGTGATGTGAACCTGAACTTAGCACTCATTATGCCCTTATAGCTACAGGTCTGAGAGGCAGGAACTGTTAGTCTTCCTGTGGTACCTCTCTGATGTGCTGCTTCTGCATACAAGTACTACACTGCTCTGTGTTAGGTGCATGTGCAAGCTTGCTTTGTCGCTTGCTTGGAGATGTCAGCACTGGGAAGCATTATGCGATGTGGAACTAGCTCAGATGTCTTTTGAAAAAGCTCAGATTATGTGACTAAGTGATCATATGAAGAATACGGTTCCATTTTTGTGAGAAGGGAAGAGAATAGTATCTGAAATTAAGAGGCAAATGTCATATTGGATTGTGCTACAGATAAAAGTAGTCACCTTTCATCCAGGTTAGATTGGATGAAGGTGCATGTTCTGTGCCATATAATGCAGATTACTTCCATACAGGAGAAAGTGAAGTTTTTGTTCCATCTGCTCCTTTGTTGCTATGTATGGAGGATGAGTTCAGAGAATAAAATATGAGGATATGACAGTGAGCAGAAATAGGTCAGCAGACACAGGATTTTAAAGGGTTTATGGTTAATCCAGGGTTATTTGGTCCTGAGGAGCATAATGAATTGAAACAACTATATTCCCTCAGTTTCTCTATTGGGAATAAGTAGCCTTGGGCTGGATTTAAGCCTCCACAAATGCTATGGTAGGAAAGGCTCCCATGAAATACTCCATAAGAGCCCATCCTCAGTTGCTTTGATCGTATGGCTGTCCCCTGCTCTGACTGAATGGAAGCCATCTCTGATCTGGAACCTATTAGTAGGATAAAAAAGGACAGTATTAAAACTAATATGCTTGTTTGGGGGGATACCTCTCCTCATTAAGATTTGCATGGCTTTTTGTAATAGACCTAGCTTGTTTCTGGACCGTTCACAAAAGAGGCGGGTGATCTGTGTACCCTTGCACGTGGGTATGCCTAGTTAGATTTTTCTTTTGTAGTGAAGATAAGATGTGCAGATGAATACTTGTATTTTGATCAAAATACTAGGAGAACTGTCAAGGAGATGCTAAGAAGGAATTCTGTACAAATCACTGTGCTCTTCAGAACTATCACTCAAGTGGTGAGTGTTCTAAAACAGGGCATTTTTTTTAAATAAACAACATGAATTTTGCGCTCGTGAAAGGTGCCAGATTGACAGCCCTAGAGACTGAACCCTTCTATTTATCCACAGAACAGGTACAGCACAGACAGCAGCACTGCGAGCTTCCCCACAGTGTCTCGTCAATATGTCTCAACCCTGTTCTGGAGGAACCACCTATTGAGGTGAGAAGGTAGTTCAGTCTCTTCATGACCTGTCAATCCTTGGCCTGACTGCTGAGACTGCCAAGCAGGGTGTCAACTAATGCTAACTGTGATGTAAACCTGTAGAAGCTGGACTTGAAACATTCAGCAGATTTTATGTAACGTGTGATACATTCCACACATTTGATGGTGCTCCAGTTGCCTTTTTGCTTTAAGTGACATAGGCTGAGGTCAAGGGATTGACTTTGAATCTGAAGCCTCTGTATACCATTGCAAGTACTCTAATGTTTTGGTACTGTTGTGTATGTAAGAGGACATTTGTGTTAAAATCAGTCTAGGCAAGGCCCTCAGTCTACATCTAAATAATCATGCTGACTCCCCACAGTCCCTTTTTTCTCCGTAGTTTAAGGGATAGCTATAAATGTCATATGGTATGAATAGCGGAAATAGGTTATATAAATATGTATTATGCTAATGTTTACCCTTAGTCTACAAAATTAACTAATTTACCGAATTTTGTGCATATTATAAAACGCTTACTGTCCATCCCCTTTTCCTCTTGGCACTGCAGCTTCTACTTAAGGTCCTTGTGAGCTAATACAATGTTTAGACACCAATGCTTTAAAAACTTGCTTTCCTTTGCAAAAATAGTAGGAAATTGGGTAGATAATAAATTGTATAGATTAATTTGCTGTCTACGGTGGGACAGCACTTAATAACACTAGGAAACAGGGAAAGTGCTTTGAAATTTACAAAAGTAGAATGAAGCTGGATGTTTCCTAAGTTCCAGAAAAGAAACCTGCTTCAGCAACTCTGCAGTTTGAGAGATTCATCCAAGCTTAGCCTTTTATTTTATTTATGGCTTTGAGGCTGTTTCTCAGCTACAATGAATTTTTCTACAGCAAACAAAATCTCGGTACTGGTGCTTCTATGGGTTTTTTTTGTTTGTTTTGTTTTCTTTTCTTTTAATACAAGAAGCTGAAACAAGGATATGTAAGACTAGTCTCATGATTTGAGAAATTTTCTTTGCCAAATTTTAGATACTATCTTGAGATAATCAGATCAGTTTTACCTTCATACTTAACTGAGGAAAAAGAGGTTTGTGTATATGTGTTTAATTTTAAAGCATTTATTCATATTGGTAAGTACTTAAGGCCAGTGTTAGTACCGATGAAGCAATGCAACTGAGCTTATAGGTTTTTTTCCTGGTTATTCTATATTTTTATTTCTGTTTACATGCACACCTCATGTAACACTTCTGAAGACTGGGAAGGTACATTTATTAGGTAGCTGCTATGCTGACTTTCAGGATTCTGGATAATGGCAGAGTGATTGTTTTAATTCTTCATCCCCTGATGTTTCAAATTGCTATGATATCCCCTCCTGAATCCAGTCTAGAAAATTAGCTATAATTACTGTAATGACAGCTAATTGATTTCCCTGAGCCTTTCCTCTGACACGTTGTCTTTCATCTGCAGACCCATTCTGAAGAGAGACCATTCCAGTGTGAGGAATGCAAAGCCTTGTTCCGAACCCCATTCTCTCTACAAAGACATCTGTTAATCCATAACAGTAAGTGCTAAGTCAGAGAGGAAAAAGAACTTCCTCAGTTCTCGCATTTGACTGAGAAAAACAGACATATGGCACCTTGCTCCAATATGCAACTTGCTATGTTAAATTAGTATTAAGATTCAACTCTAATCCCAGGGAGTTAGAAAATTCAGAGCCAAATTCAAACCTTGTCTTTAAATGAACTTAAATGCAAATCCAAATATGCTGTAGAAAATCTAGCAATGATTTGAGGTCTAATGACAAGAGATTTCTTTCTGTGTTAAGTGTGATAGTGTTACCTCCATTTTAAGGAAGGAGAAATGGAAGCAAAGATAACTTCGTGGCTCACTCAGCTTTTGTAGGTAATCCGGTTTAGAGCTTGAAACTGAGATTCTCTCTCCAGTGCCAGTCCAGGCTTATGTTTCCTGCCTCTGGCATAGAACTAGCAACCCAGAGGAATGTTGTGGCCATTTTCCCTCATGAGTAACTTGTTCTTGGCATTCTGTACTGTTTTTTAACTGGCTGTTTAAAGATTTATTTTTTGGTGGAATTTTCTCCGTCTTTAATATTTACAGAGCCCTAGACTACAATTCAACCATGTGAATGTCAGCAATTTAGATTTTAGAAAATATTAATGGCCTAAAATCCTTGTAGCTTAGAAGATGGTGCTTTGATTTGGGTAATATTTACATTGGTTTAATTAAAAAAAACACAAATCTTTCTTTTTTTTAATCCAGTATAACAGTGTTTCTGTTAGATGATGAATTAGACCGGTGTGTTTAGTTTGTTCTTTTACAATTATCTTTCAAAGCTTCTGCAATTTCACAAAGCATTGAATTTTGTAAAATCTTTTTCCAATGTTAAATGTTAAAAATGATGGGGGGGAAGTTAAAAACCTGTGTATTCTAATGAACCAAGTATTTGCAGGATATCTGAAAGCAGTAATTCACAGTATGCAGAATTGTAGGCCTTGGTAAAGGTCTCTCTAAAAACATATACTTTGACTTTTTTTTTCAAGAGGATGGGAGCTCAGGAAATTTGAGGTCTCTGAGTTAGGCTTGATTTGTGGGCCCTCCCCCCCCCCCCCCCCCCGCCACTATTTAAGCAAATATTCAATATATCAGCCTGTGAACTGCAGTGGCACAGACATTGTCTAGTCAGTCTTCCTTGGTGCAAAAGGAGACATGTCTTGCTGAGGGACAGAGTAGGTGTTTGAAGGTGGTAACTCCTGCCATCTTAGCTAGAACTGTCTCCAAAATGAGTCAAAGCCTTAAACCAGTAATATTTGGTATTTTTATTAATCACAGGGAAGATTTTTAAACCTTTTTTTTTTTCTTACTTTGGAGAAAAAAACCCAACAACTGACCAACCTAACAAGGAGGCCTTAATACAGCAGAATATAAGCAAAGCTTTTGTAGTCATACTGCATCTCTCTTGTCTGTAGTCCTATAAAAGAAGTGTTGACAGACCAATAGCAAAGTGAAAAGTGAAAGTCGTTACTAGGATGAACTGAAGAATAAACAGTTTTCAGTTCAAGGCTGTGATCAAAACAAGGGGCTCTGCTGTTGTCTGAGAAAAGCTTCCGTTCCCAGTGAAGAAATGTAGAACTCTTCCCCTCATGACCTAACTCTGAGCCTGACAGTTTGTGTTGCCATCATAATGAGTTTCTCATATTTGAAATAACTCAGAACGACCTAACACCTAACTCTGAGCCTGACAGTTTGTGTTGCCATCATAATGAGTTTCTCAAATAACTCAGAACTCAGAATTACAGGCGTTGTCCTGCTACAGCTGGATGATAGTCCCTCTCATAGCACTGAAATATACCTGTTCTATAAAGAAAGGAGAGAAACAAACCAGAATCTCTAGATGTATTTAGCTGGCTTTACTGTTCTGTGCTGTAGGAAAGAAAAAATTGTTTGTGAAGCTTGAAACTTCTAGGAAAACATTAAAGTTCAGCTTACATCATCTATTTTTTTAAATTCAGTATCCCCTTGTTGTTTTAGAAGCAGGCACTCTGCAGAATGATGTAGAATGACTTAAATTTTATTTCACAAACTTAATTTACTGGAAAAAAATATATTTCATAGACTCACTTTTCAGGTGTTCCTGTCTTGAAATTGGAAAAGGTGTCACGGATATAACTTTCAAAATTAAAGATCAAATATGTCTAACTAACAAATTATTAAAAAAAAATAAAAATCCAAACTTCTTTTTCTCCTAGGTTCTAGCTGTGTAACTTGTCTTCTGAGAGTCAGACAAGCTTTTTCTCTTAGGCATGCTGCTGATAATACTTTTAGTAACTGTGTTCTCATTATGTCATTGGCAATGCTGGGGCTAAACCCTTTATTCTCAGCTGTAGTGTTTAGGAAGGATGTATGATACATGATAAGTGTATGGTAGCTCATACTTGGCTAATACTAGCTCATGAGGCCACGAGAGACCTGGCTAACACAAATGAGTAACCCTGAGCATTTTCGCTCGGATCATTCAGTTGTCTAGGATTGTGGAGACATGCATGAACAGGATTGCATTTGCTGAGAAGGACATCATCCTTTTTATGTATTTGCTTTCCAGGGTAAAAATCTACAAGCAGAATGTTTGTTAGTAAGAGAAATACTAATTAGCTCCTTCTACAGGGGTCAGCAGAAGTGGGCACTGAAGATTGTTCATTTCAAGTAAAGCACAAGTAACCCTGATTTTCACGATCTTGTTTTGTCTTAAGGAGAGTGCATCAGTGGAGTAGATAAAGCCAGTCCCAGGAAAGACACTCAAATTATGTCGTGTATTTCTGGGGGAAAGCACCGTAGGATATATTATGTCAGTGCTCTCTTTCCATCTTTGGAGGCATTTATGGATATTGATACCGTAATTTCATGTCAAGTACTCTGAAAAAGTTTCCTTCCTTCAGTGGTTTCAAGAGCTGAAGTCGATATTCTTGTTTACTTCCATTCTCTAGGGTGCCTAGGCCTGAAGAGAATCTATGTATATCTCTTGCTATTTTATTTTGTAACAAACCTCTTGATCTAGCACAGTGCAAACCTGTTGACCGAAAACACATAATGGAAATTCTTTCTTTATTTCTCATACATTAATATTAGAAATTTATTTCGTAACTTTAATATTAGTCTTATCTGCCAAAGGCAATGGAAAAAGTTTAGTTTTTGGCAGTGATAGTTCTTAAGCAACAGACACATTCTTACATTTACCATATGAAATCTGTTTGCTCTTTATCACAACAATGAGGTGTCATGAAATAGGTTGCATAGGTCTGTTTTTTCCTGCAGTCTTCTACAAGAGGATTTCCAGAGCTGCTCAGGGAGTTTTAGTACTCGCATCTTGTTGCAAGTGATTTAGACTTTTGCTTTATGTCGTTGAGGAACCTTCCGAAACTCCTTCCGTAGTTGTGTATTAATGGTATTTTTTTCATTAAATTTTCATGTATCTTTGTCTATGGCTTTAAAAAAAAAAAGACAAGACATAAAGACTGTTCAGTGAGCCATCTGTGAGTGGAGACAGTGTTCTGATGGCTCTTCTATGATGAGATCTAAGATTTCTGCTAAATAAGGAAGCTGAGGAGAAACACTGATTATTTGCCTTCATCCAGGATAACATTTGAAAAAATACCCAGTTCTAGGCTTGCCATTACTTTGCATGTTGAAAAATTTTGCTAAACTGAAGCCAGGACTTGGCTAAGTACATATTTGGCATTGCAACTATATGTAGTTGAAGAGTATTATAATGTGTACACACAGAGGAGATACGGTTGAACAGTACATTAGTTCTGAAATTCCCTGACACTGGAGGTTATATTTGAACCTATTGGTTGGTTTGATATTTTATTACCTTATTATTTTTTGTTGTTGTTTGAAAGTCATTTATCTTCTCAAATCATAATGGAAGTGCAGTACTGAAAATGATAGGAATGATTGCAAACAAAACTTTAGGATAAAAAGGACAAATCTTCCTGAAACTCAACAAATGTTGAATCGTGTCTTAAACCATAATGATATAATGTAAATTTATGGAAATCATACAAATATTTCTTACTTCAGAAGACATGGCAATTTGTTCAAATTATGTCTAGTATTGCTTCATTTTTTTCAATTTATTTCACTCAGAGCTGCTGAGTTATTAAGAGAGACTCCCAAAAAAAAAAAAAAAAAAAAATCCATGAAGCCTAGAAATTCTTATTAGAAGTAACTTTTAAAAGAAATTACTTGAATATTTTTCCTTTGTTGAAGCAGTAGAAAATTGCATGCTCCTTTAGTAAAAATAGTAATGACTTCACTTTGTTAGCTGGGTAGTCTCGTGTTCCCAAGATGAGGACTGAAGTGATTCACTGAACAGTTAGAAGCAGTATCAGTGTTAAACCTCCACATAACAGCATATTAAATTGCATCCCTGTTGACCCTGAATTTTTTTCTGAATAGCTACACTGGAAGTATTTTAGCATAAGGCAACTTACACTCTAATACCTTTTAGCATATTCTTCTTGTGTCATCCAAGACAAAACCATTTTTGTTTCCAAACCAACAGAGAATGAGAGGTTTGGGGGGGGCAGTTATGGTTGATTTATGGGGGAGAGAAACAGGTTATCTAGGCTTTGGAATGTTTGTGGGTACTTGAGGCACCACTGTATTGATAAGCTTCGCTTATACGTATCACATGTATAATATATAATAAAAGTTTTTTGGTGGCTCAACATGTAGCATCAAATGGGCTTTAATACACAGCGTACTGAAATCAATTTCCATTCATATTGGCCTTTGCACTGGGACCAAGGCTGGGATGATTTTATCCTTTAATGAGCTATAGCAAGGAAGTAAGTGTACCTCTACATATGCATCATTGCTACTGGAAAAAGTAGCTTGTGCTTATACAAGTCTGTATCTTATCCATATGGATCAGGAGGCTGCAGATCAGACCTCTGTCCTGAAAAATAAGAAGTGGAGGATAGTCCTTAGGTTATGGTGATCTTTCTTCATGATGTAACTGCTTGGAAAGTTTTCTGGGATATGGGCACCTGACTTCCAGTTTAGACTGTGGATTTCTGAATGAATGCCATGTTGCAGATGTTTAACTTGTGATTTTAATAAAGAAGTTAACAAATAGAAGAAATATTCTCTTCTGCATTCACAGTAATGATAAAGAGAAGGTTCATTGTAATGATTTCTCTGAAGAATCACGTCTTTTTTTTTTCTCTCTCAAAAGATGTATGCAGATTTTCAGAATACAATGTCTCTTCCCCTCTCTTAGGTAGTTCATTGAATTTTAAAACTATTAGCAATATTAACCTGGCCTCTGCCATAACCTTCAACCACATCACCACAGTTTGAATAGTAATACTGCTATAACACTTAAAAGTTACTTCCTCTTTGTCATACGAGTTTGCCTCTATTGATGTGAACGAGGTAGGTTACTCAAAGCAAGTATTTCTTGTTTTGAGAATTCTTGTAAATTCAGGAAGATGTCTCTTACCATTTAAGTTTCAAAAGATGAAGCCTATTTAATCTTTTTGCTTGTTACGATAAAGAGGGTCTGTTACTGGAGGTGCTGGTAAAGCCTGTGCCCCGTTTCACTGGAAGTCATTTCCACTGGTTGCCGTTTCACCTTTGGCTATAGAGTTTAAGCTCACATTTCTGGCGACGTTGCAGTGATGACTACTTCCTACTTTCTTAATTTCCCAATGATATTTTTACCTGATGTGGTAATTTATTTTCTTTCTGTTCTCAGGACCCAGCTTTTCATTTGTCTTTGTTGCTTTTATTCATTTTTCTGAACCAATAAGCATTAGTGTATTTCCACAAAAATCTGCTATCTTGAAACCTTGTTTTTCTCTTCATAAGGTGAGAGGACCTTCAAGTGTGATCACTGTGATGCTACTTTCAAAAGAAAGGACACATTAAATGTTCATATTCAAGTTGTACATGATGGACATAAGAAATACAAGTGTGATCTCTGTGACAAAGCTTTTGTGACACCCTCAGTCCTGAAGAGTCATAAGAAAGTGAGTAGAATCAGTTCTATCATATTCATTCCTTAAGGTTGTGACTAAACATAAAATTCCCAGATGCTTCTGCATTTCTGGCTTTTCGGTAGAAAGCTGTGATGGTGCTTAACATTCTAAAATGCTTATTGCGATAGTGGGGTTATTGGTGGCATGCAGAATCTGCAGCGGGTGCATATGTATAAATCCAGCGTAGGTACTCCAGCATCAGGTGTGTAGCAGGATGGGACTTGCTGCACTGCTCTTACCATACTCCTTTCCACCGATCTCTGCAATGGAATTGGGGTAAACTTTAGAAGAAAGCTTTCTCACTAGTTTGACCTGAGGTAAGATTTATGTTACAGGGAAGAAATGTGAAGAAAATAATTGAACCAAGAACGAATCAGCTGAGGAAAATCAGCTAAGGTGTAGCAACCAAATGCAGACTGTGAGAGTTTGTTGAAAAACATCATGCATATATTATTTGGCATATAGTATGCACTTCATATATGCATGTAAAATTGTAATAACAAAACTGAGTGTAACTGAGTTACTTGGTACAACATTTTCAGCACATGATTATGGTAAGTATTGTGCATTACAACACAAATCTGTAGTTAAAATTGAGGGAAAAATGTAAGGGAGTCTTTCAATGTCTATCCAACCCTACTGTGTCTTACAGGTGCGGGAATTAGCACACGTCTTTGGAGCCTAAATCAAGTTATTGGCAGATAGCAGACTATTGAATTCTCTAATGTAATGGACAACACTGCCTCCTTAATATGTGTTTGATTTCTAACATGTTTACAGATTGAAAAAAGTAATGGAACCAACTAGGAACAAAGTCTCTTCCGTTTCTTTTGTGGTCTTTTAAAGGTCTTGATCTTCCATTAAATGTATGTTAATGCATTTGCTGTCTGTCTTTTGTCTTCAGTCTGTTTTAAATGCTGCTTGTCTCATATTTAATATGCATTAAGTTACTTAGTAATTATAGTTGCTGGAAAGTAAAGTTTCTTGTGATTGAGTGACATAACTGTATAACCAAGATGTATTTCTCCCAGATACACTTAGTGGAAGATTTTCGCCTGTACTTTAGAAGAACTAGAATGACATGGGGTTGCCTTGTTTGTAGATTTCAGTACATGTACTATAAGATGATTGAGATTCAAATAACCTGGTTCATCAGTTGTTGTTCAGCCTGTGAAATCAGCTGAATTTTGCTGTAATAGCGAGAGAAATTTATGTTGTAGGATACTCTTCCTCTCTTCTCTAATAACTTCTAGAATAAGGAATATTAAAGGACATTTTTTCAAGCCTCCTCTCTTCTCTAATAACTTCTAGAATAAGGAATATTAAAGGACATTTGTTTTTCAAGCCCGAATATATTGGTCTAAGGAACTCAAAAATAAAGGGTAGACAAAATAAACTTGCGATTTGTTTCTGATTATGTTCTGGGGGGGCAAGACCTTAGGAAGGCATAGTATCTTTCATTAGACAAACTGATTGGTTTGGAAAAAACAGACTGTTTTTCAGACACACAATCCTTTTCATCCTTATCTACTTGTTTTAATCACTTCAGTAACAGACCTAGCCTATAATACTGATACATTGATTTGAGATGAACTTTTTGTGAAGGATCTTGCCAAGATGGATCGTAAGATCCAAAAATCAAAAATATTACCTGGAATCATTGATGACCTCTGCATAAATTTTTAAACTTCTGTTCCTCAGATTGCTTTCTAAAAAATTCAGTATGACTTACTATTTCACGTTAAAAATGGCCATATACATATCTGTATTTGTATTTTAATGGAAAGCAGCTACTGTTTATCATTGATTCCTATTCTTTCTTTGACATTCCTTCTTAATTGTAATTGCTATTGCTTTGTGCTGCTGTCAGACTAGGACTAGCTGTAGTTTGTGAGCCTTGTAGTTGTAATGAATTGCTCCTGGAAATCGTTTTGGGTTTTTTTTTTTTTTTTTTGGTTGTTTGGAATGAATTAATAGCTGTCTGTCTGGTGTCCCCCAGTGTTGCTGTTAGAGGTATAAGTGATTTCTAAAGAACTCTATCCTAATCAAGAAGGATTTAACGTTCATATCCCTAATGTCAGGGAATGAAAACTATGCAAGTCCGTCCAGTATTGAAATTATATCTCATTTACTCTTCCTTCAGCTGCATCGTAATATGTACTATGTGAGATAAGGTTTTTATGATGTAATGAAGAGTTTTATATCACTTCAATGTCTTTCATAAAAATAAGAATTAATTTCCCTATCTGAAGAGAGCCATGTGCAAAGCTTGAAAGCCAAATTGTCAGCTGTACATATAATTTAATGTGTTATCTTTCCTATCCCATTTAAATTAGGTTAACACTTATAAATGAAGTAATCCAAAATTTTCCACTAAAAAAGCAGTCGCAGTTGTAAGGAAAAGTTATTCAATAGGCTGATAAATCTTCAGTTCAGAATTGGGCGTTGAAAGTACAGTGTGAAAAACGATGAGAACTCCTGTATGTAACTTACTTCAAGGTGGTCTTGCTGTTGACCACACAGGTTGGATGGGAGAGTTTGTGGTTTGTTTTTTTTTTTTCCATTTTGGAATAATAATTCTTACATCAGCAACACACTCTAGCCTTAAAAGCTTGATTTCAAAAGACAAGCTCAGTGTATGATTTAGTGTTAGTGTCAATTACGATATACTTCTCGTGATCAATTCTCTAAATGCAATCTGATTCTAGTATTTATTACAAACTAGATAGGATCCAGTATGCAATTTGTGTTAACTGAAATCACTGAGAACTTGCACCTTGAAGGGTTGTCGTCTGTCATACTTCAGATGAACTGATGGCTGAGTTCCATTCACATGAGGCAGTCAGAAATCGTATGCACAGATCTCCATAGAGACCTTTTAAAGCTCCAGTTCAAGTTTGCAACAGGAAAAGTTATACTAGGTTAGGTAAACTACTTTCACTACATTTCATAATGCAATAAATTCCTGTGGAATTATAAGCTTTTAAAAATAGACCCATTTATGAAGATTAATTTTATTAGGTAACCAAATTACTGTTCGCTGGTTTAGAAACCACTCTCGCAGGTATCAAACTGAAAAATAGGTGTCTTATTCTTGCAATCATGAAAACACAAAGGTGTGAACTGGGCATTTTTAATAGTAACTATTTAGGAAATAGTAAACTTAGGAACTGAAAAGCCAGTTTATTTTGCCATTAATAATGAGCTTTGTTTAGAATTTTTAGAAGAAAATTGAAAGAACACCTACAATTAATTCCTTAGAATCTTTGCCTGGTGTGATGGTATAAAATAGATAATGGAGCAATAGTGGTCAATGTCAATACAGTTAAAATATTCCGTATTTCACTTCTTCTAAAGCTGTGCTGAAGCTTTCGTTCTTGTCTTTCCACACCCCATGTAGACTCACACAGGAGAAAAAGAGAAGATTTGCCCGTATTGTGGACAGAAGTTTGCAAGCAACGGAACACTGAGAGTTCATATTCGAAGCCACACAGGTACAGTGTTTATTGTAATGAACAGAAGACTTTCTAAATATATAACAAGGTATCTGTAAGTATGTCCACAATTTGTCTATCTACAAACAGAAATGCTGGCAAGACCCAGAATCACAATACAGCTGTTCTGTCCATTCCTCCTCTTTATTCTTGTTCTTTCTTCTACAGCTTCACCTTATCAACTCCTTTCAAAGTCCTTCCTGCACAATCTCACCTGTTCTGTCTTTCTCCTCGGTCCCGTAAGCTGTGGGTTTCTCTTCTTTTTTTGACTTCCTGAAGATGCAGAGAAGAGGAAGAAAAAAAAACCCCAACACTCATGGAGCATGTGGTATGAGGATTTAGAGAACGCTTGGGGACTGTGCCTTTTGGAAGGACCAACCACTTACCCACCTGCGCTGTACTTTAATGAATCGGGTAGACAGGAGTAAAAGGAGCAATTCAATAGTATTGTTAGTCACTCAGCACATCAGTCCAGGCTTCTAGGAATATGACTGCCTCGATTTCTAATCTGTGTTAACTTTTTTATGAAGTTATTTTGCTGTTTTAATTATGGACATTTCTTTACCTTCACCTTGCCGTGCCACAAGGAACTACATCACCCTTTAATTTTCTGATAGTTTGGCATACTAGGCTTTCATGAAAACTATGACTATTATAGATTTTTTTTTTTTTTCCAATGCTTAAGCAATATCAAAATGTTACTCTAATTCTTCATGAAAATCTCTGGATTCATATTCCAATGTTTTTTGCAGGCAAGTCTGCTTTATTCTTTTACTAATGTGGTGCTTTTGGGTTTTTGTATTTCACAGGCCTTTTCCTTAAACTTTAGGTATGTTTTCTGTGTACTATTGATGTTATTCATCAGTTTGCACAGAGTAGAAAGGCCCTAGTTTTTCAAGTTGATAGTGCAGATAGCTCTTGGGAAAATGCTTTATAGCTGTCTGAGTGAAAATGCTTTTCACACATGTGCTGCTACCAGATACATTTAATGTTTCAGCTCTCTCAAGCAGGCTTTCCTAAATTTAGGAGTTAGGCTAAGGTGAATTTCATGAAACCACACACCAGAGACCTCTAACCTTGACTATAGAGCCTTGCAAAATTTGTAGCCACTATTATACGAGAAATGGTAAACTGTGACATTTTGAACTTACTTGAAGTAGAAAGGCACTGAAGATTTCCAGTACATTTGTAAATTAAATATAGTGGGAGAAACTACCTTGACAGGAGATGATACAGGTTGGAATTGTGGAAATATGCAGGGTGAAAACAACTTATGAAAGTTGCAGAACTTTCCCTCCCCTGCAGAAGGAGGGAAAGTTTCAAGGCCTCTTTCTTCACCTAAAAAGCTAGAAGCACTCATTTTAAAGAGAGTTACTAATTCAGGAAAAATGCCTTGGTAAATTCATTTATAATGACCTGTGATAAACTCTGATCCTTTCCTCTTCCAGTCTAGCTGCTATTGTGATGTCAATCATATTTTTGGTGGAGAATTTTGTGATTCACATCCTTCACTGTGAGAATCAACTGAAATACATTTTCATGGTTGTTTTTGAGTCATTCTGTTATGATTCCTGACCATTTCTTGATTATCCTGATGAAATGGAGGGGGGTGGGGTGGGGTGGGGGTGGAGTTGCTGCTAAGTTGTGACTTGTGGTTTAAAAAAAAAAAAATCTGTAAGTTATAAGGCAAAATGCCTTATGTGAGGTTTAGTGAGAAAATGCCATAGTTAGATTCACGTTGTACTTCTGGAGAGGTGGTTTTGAGTTGTGCTGTACCTGAAGACTTCAGCCAAGTAGTTCACAATCATAATATGTGCAGACTAATCACAAGAGGAAATTGTTGTCCAATGTTCAGTGGGCCTGAGGAAGCATAGCTTTCTGAGGAATAGCTTGCATCATTTCCTAAGCAAGTAAGGGTAGTTGCTGAAGGGAATCTGTGTCATCTGCAAACAGTACAAAAAAAGTTGAGTATTCATTTAATGGCTTTTAGTATTAAAGTTCACTGTATCATGAAAATCCTTGACAACTTTTCAGGGATTTTCTGAGCTGTAAGAAATTTTCAGTTCATCAAACAGTGGAGCCACAAACATATTTTATTCAGCGATGGATGTTTGGTTTCTAAATGTTGCAGTGTTGAATACTTCATGCTCTTGGTATCTATTAAATTCTGTGGTTTGAATTAATCAATTCAAAACTGTGCCCGCTTTTTTTTTTTTTTTTTTTGGTCAGACTTCAAAGTATCACTTTTCATACTGAGCTAGAAGTGAAACAACCAGCCACTGTCCGTTTTCTCAAGAGATGACTCATCTTTGTGGATAAGCCTTCAGCTGGGGCTAAACTAAATAGTGTAAATATTGCGAAGACCTTCATGTCTTAGTGACTACAGCTGATTAGGTTTGAGGTCCTGGTGCAGACATTTGTGTTATCCCATCTTCTGTGCACATGGTCAGCTAGACTTTGTTTTATTAGCTACTTTGTATAAGAGGCTTTGTTCTGTATTTACAACATAAAGCCAGGCAGAGTTTGTTCTTAAAGAGAGTTGTGTATCAATTTTTATCCTTTTTTTATTTATAAAGCTGTTCTTTATAAAAGTCGAGGTTCTTGGGTACCCTCCTGGGTTCTGCTTTGGAATTGTATTTTTGATATGCTTAACAATCCATATACAAAAAGAGAAGCTTAATGGGATTTTGGCTTTTATTTAATACGCAGCATGTGTTCTCAAATATTGTTACTCACAGAGGTATGCATGCTTCCTTGATAAGAAATTTTCTTCCCTCTTTTATCTTAGAGTAAGACTCTGTAAATGAGCCCTAACAGTACTTGGCCTTTTGCAGAAACTGAGCTGGTTTGGGGTGAGTGAACATGTCTGCATGTGCACGTATAGAGGGAAGGGGTTGATGTTTGTATCTGAACTAGCATATTGCTCTGTAATTCATCATCTGGGTTTCCAGCCTTGGCATGACAGAGACAGCGCTCTGTAGGTCAGCTGAAACACTATAGCACATTCTCCCTCTGCTGTATCCTGTTGGTTTATGACTTCTTAGGGTCAGAGGGAGCTGGGGTTAATTCAGCAAAAGAATCCTCTGACTGCGATATAAATTCCTTGGCTTGTTCATAAATTGTAAAAGAAATTCTATGGTCTGCTCCTCAGGCTTGAGAACTGGGGGCCAGGAGGTTAATTACTTCCCTGAAGTTTCAAGCAACTTTCAGTGTTAACAGTTACTGGCTGCAGTTTGTGCAGCGCCTTATACATAGGTATTTAAATATGTTAATTGCTGTCTTATGTGTGTGTATGTATGTATTTGTGTGTGCCTATGTAATATATATATGCACACACACACATTTTATCTGTCTGATATTTATACTGTTGCTTTCCTAATTACTTGTCTTCATACGTGTCTTCCAGAAGATGCTTACACATGCAAACATAGGTTAAAACGTAACCTTATTTTGCTTTTTCCATCGCATTTAGTCAAAGTCCTGATAAAAAGCCAGTAAGATATCTATGACTTTACATCTGTCCTAAATGTTTTCTGAAAAGATTAATGTTTCGATTCTATACCATTTAAAAGCCGTGACTTAATGTGGCATTTTTACATGTTACATTCTCCGGTATGTGGAAAAAGTGGCTTTATTTTGTAAGCATGAATTAAGAAGGTTCTTTGTAAATTTGCTTCCATATACGTGACTAAAAGATAATACCAAGAGATTACATTAAAACAGCAAAAAGCATTCATACTGTGGACTTCTATATCCTTCGTGTCAACGCAATTAAGCTTACCTTTTCAATTTCCATTTCCATAATTAAAGACTGTTTTATAAGCTCGTGAAAACATTTCATCATACTTGTCCCCTATAACTTTAGGTGCCGATTGCCTTCTTGAGATGTCTCTCATCCTCTGCATTGAGAGCCTGATGTTATGGTCCTAACTTTGCCACTGTAGTCACATTTCTACAATTTGATTAACTAGGCATTTGAGCATATTTAAAGTCATATTTAAGGTCCGACTATATAAACATCTAGGTCCAAATTTTGCACTTTCATGTAAAAATTCCTAAGTAACCAAGCAAAATATTAATTGTGGAGTTATAATAAAAATCTTTGGTTATTAACAGTAGTTCAATCATCTACGAACATGACTTAAAAGTAGTTGAAGGAAGTAATGAGTTGAAGTACAGTATAACTCTTGTTTATTACTGTGTAAAATATGTCCCCAAAGTTTTTATAGCTAAACAGGCAACTGTTTGTTCATGTACATAAGAAATAATGTACAGCCAGGATCCTCATTCTAGCAAATCTTCTGGCAAATTACCTTATAAGTAATTTATATTTTCTTACATTAAAAAAAAGATAAAAGGGTAGCTTGAAGGAACTTCCTCTCATATCACAATGAAGTATGTGAAAAAATGTATCTGTATCTAGTCAGTGAACAGCTTGCAGATGTCTACAGATAGGTTGTTTCTATTCAATAACTTATAAATGATCTCTCTTTTATCTACCGAATTTAAAAAGGAGCTTGCAGAAGGCCTCAAAGGTAAGGATTCTGCATTTCTAAACCTTTCAGTTTATACATCATTGTCCTATTTATCTCCAGACAACAGTTAAATCTTTAAAAGTACCTGTAAAGTTTCATGCAGCTGTCAGCTTCTTGTTGTCTGCTTCCATGAATGAAGAAATGTTCTTATAAGGGATAGATTATTTGAATGCTAGTGACATCTTTAGATCAAATGAATTACTGATTGATTAATGCATCTACTTTAAAAGATTTGGTTGACCATTGGGTTCACTGAAGTCATAGATGTTAATGCTCCATTCATAGGGAAACCAAATTGCTTAATTCTACTGATAGATGCAAAGAATGAAACTGTTTTATTCTTTAAAGTAAGTGTGTCGGGGTTTTTTTGGTGACTAAAATCTTAATACCACTGTCGAACTGATGAGAGTCTGTAAGTAATAATGGTAGTTATTTCATGCTTTACTGTACAGATTCAGATAGCCTTATTTTGTAGGGCCCTTTACTAGTCTTCATATTCATTTAGTTACAAATAGCTAAAACCTCAATTGTATTGTGAGAATTTTTATCGACCAGATAGGACAAACATTTTGACTATTGGTCTTAACTACAGGTAATCTGAATTCTCTGAATAAACCCAAAACTTTGCAGAAAACAAACCTTCTCAGCTGTGAAAATACCGCTTCTGTGCTCCAAAGAGTAAGACATGGCTATATACTTAAAAGAAAGAGTATTAATAGAAAAAAAAACGGTTAAAGCAATCTGGTTTTCCCTTATTTTGAAATGGATAGCATTCGAGTTTTTTTTTTTCTTATTAAATATGTGTCCATTTTTAGTGAATGGGAAATGCATTTGGTTGACTTACATAAAAGCAATTCTGGTTCTCCCTTGTGCCTGGAAAATACACAAGTATTGGAGCTTGGTTAGAAAGCTTACACAAATACATGGGCTTAGTGTTGTTAATCATTGGTGAAGAAAAAAAAAAGCAGAAATATTTTATCTTTTGTCTTCAGGGTCTGCCAAGTTTGAATGTTGGTTAAAATGAAGGATGTGTAAGAAATGACTCTAATTGACCCATACCTGAGTACTGTTTTTCTATTTCTCCCAGGCAACAGGACTGTTATCCTCAGAGCAGTCAAAGAGCTATCCCTTTCTTTATCTGGCTGACTGAGAGTGTAGAATTACATGTATATTTGGTGTTTCTGGGTCTTGTCTCAGCTGATGTCCACAAGTATTTTACCTTTGAAATCATGAAGTTGTCTGGTTCTTGGCATGAGAAAGCTATTCCTGTGTGGGTACTTCTTTACCTTCTAAAGTGCTAAATTTTGAGTGTTTAATGGTTGAAAATCAGGCAGGCCAGAATTTTGTATAGGCCAGATCACTGTTTTTATTGTCTAGTCCAGATTAAGACTAGTCCAGGCGTCGTAAAGAGAGCAGCTAGCTGCTGCAGTTGGCCAAGCTTCTTGATTACTCTCCCGTTTTTTTCCCTTCCTAGAATCCCTGGTCAAAATTATAAAAATGCTTAAGAGACCTAGGGTATTAAATGCTTTTGAAAATGCTACTCGGTATCTAGAAAACTGCCACCTCTACACAAGAGGAAATTTATTATTTTGAAGAAATGTTTGTCTTCTCAAGGGCTATTTGACGTGCTGTACAACACCAAGGTGGTGAAATTTAGTGAATGTTTTCTTAAAGTGTGAATATTTAATCTTCATTCAATAATTGGTTTTCTGGCATTTTCCAATTTAAGTTCTGTTGAAATAATTTGGTTCCTTGAGTTCCTATTTAACTTAACTTTTAATTCCCAATGAAGTTCATTTCACGTGGGAGAAATTCAGTTCTGTGTATCTTAGGTTTCTTTGTCTGTGTGTACGTATTTGTATGATACATTAACTGAATTCTGTACCGTTAAGGACACAAACTTCCTTTTTGATTTGATGGGAACACCGTATACAGAGCAACAGCAGCTGAGGATAAATGTGTAAAGCTGTCAAGTGCTCTATATGAACAGATAATGTTCTAAAGCATATGTCACAGATTATAATTTTGTTATATCCGTTAACCTTTTGCCCATCCTTACTTGCTGTTGAATGCTGTCATCACCCCAGATTATCTCTGACTAAAAAAGCCCTCTTGCAATTCCCATTCTGGGCTGCCCTGTTGATCACCTGGTATGGAGTGTTGCATGTGTGATCCAGATGGCCCCCTTGCCTCCCGATTCCTCCCCAGGTGAACTGCCTTCTTTCCACCACAGTTGGGCGATGGTGGAGTCTGCCTTCTTCCCCTCTCCCCTACTCAGTCTTAAGTTAGACCTTTAAAAAGGATTATACTTTACCATAATTGTTCTGAAAATTGACATTTTGAAATAATACACTCAGATACATGTATATATATTTAAGAAAAAAATCTTCTAATCCTTATAATACATGGTTCAATATCTGAAAAGGAGCTATATTTAGAAGATGGTAAATGGTCTATGGAAGATTCTGAGGGACCACATTGCCATAATTTGTTGTTAATTTTTTAAAGCAAACTGAAGAAAACAATTCTTTTTAAGTTACATACACTACACATGATCAGATGTTCAGCGCAACCTGTCATAAGTCTTTCTGATGTTAGTGAGTGTTGATCTAGACCAGTGGTGCTGAATACCCCAACTGACCAAGCATAGACATATTAAAAAGTATAAAAAACCCCCTTGATAATTTCGCTGTATAATTCAAATTCTCCATTCCTTAATACAGCGGTTTAGTTCCCATTAAGACAGAAAGCCAGGGAATTTGTACATGAAGGCTAACATACACGCCTGAGAATTGCATACAAGTGACCAAGCAAGCCGCATGGGAATGGGGATGGTAAATATGACTAAATTTAACAGAATTAAATAGAAGTAATGCCCATATATGGTTTGAAAGAGCTCTATGAGGCTGCTTCCAAAACTGCATGTAATAGTTCATCAAATGCATACTTTTGCATGCTGTTGACCATCTTCTCTGTGCCTCTGTTTCTCTTTTTTGCTTTTCTGGTCTCTTCAGCCACTTCTGTTACAGTCTCTTCAGATCAGGACTATTTCTTTGTTGCATGTTTCATTTGTCTCATTTGATGGGAATATATTTGTCACCTGCAAAGTACATATTTGTTTGATCTTACTTGAGGTCATTGTTTCAAAGTAATCACTAACATTGGTGTTTATATCAGGTCTCTGCCTGATTTTGTAAATAGCTTTTTTTGTGGCTAAATTGACTACAGGGAATACAAAATAGAGTATGAAAATAGCAACACATACGACTAATTTGAATTATTATGTCTCAAAGTCTTGATTAAATGTCTAGCTGTAGCCACTGAAATCTTGAAGAACTAATGTGCATTTAGTTTTGTTTCTTAATTGTTTTGCTCCCAGGGGTATCTGAGTTTGGGAAATCTGGGTGCTAAACTCACTGTAAATACTGCCTTACGGCACCTTTGACTGCAGATGTCTCATAGGAAACTGTCCATCCTGAGTTGCAGTGAAATGGACGAATCTGGTGTTTAACTTTTTATGCTACATTAAGGTCCAGTAGGTATTGTGATCTCAAGCTAGAGATGTACACGGTTGAGGAAAAAAGATATCAATTCTATCATGACATGTTTTCAGATCAAAATCCCATATGGTTTTCAATCATGGAATTGTTTTTTGTAATCCTTGTATTAGGGTTAAATTTATTTTTATTATGTTAAAAGCTTTGTTTTTATTCATACAAAACCTGAAAGTAGAATGTCTAGACTTTGAATTATATTAAATCCACTGCAATTTATCCAAGGATTATTTATTTGGGGTTATTTGTACAGAAGTGCCATTAATGTGTTGAGCAGTTTGTTCTTGAACAGCAGGGACATGACAGTCAGCTGTAACTCGAGGGTAAACATAGCATTTATTACGTCTGTCTTAGTTGAATGTTTTGCTATTTTAATGATAGAAATTGCTCTTAGTTATTGCTGCATTCACAACATTACTTCTGGGCATGTTGACTGGACAAGCTGTCAAATTAAGATGTATTTAATATGCCTACTGGATTTTGATACTGTACTATAGCAGAAAGCCTGGTGAAATGTTTTAGTGAAAAGTGCAGATTGTAGTCTGAGTTGTGGTTTAATGGTGGAGTTGCAAATAATAACACAGAAGGTCAGGCCTTTTTTCAGATATTTTCCAAATGTGAAGTGTTAGGATTAAGGCTTGGTAGTGTATTTGGAAGGTAAAAGATTTTTTTCCCTCACATTATCCATATTTTTTTATATAAATTAAATAAAAAAACCTCCCAAACCAACCACCCTCACTTTGTGAAATAATACCTTTGAAAACCTACTCTACTACTGACTG
>NW_008794415.1:717060-720895 GCF_000699145.1 Aptenodytes forsteri | reverse complement strand
TGAACAGGCATTATAGTAAAAAAATGGTGCACTGATTTACTTCAGTATAATACCCCTGGTAAGGATTTATCATTGCCTCCAAACATAAAGATATTTCTATATTTTACATATATTTATATATAAAAATAGATTTATATAAAAATGCAGAGTGCAAATGGCATAATTGTTAATCAGCATCAACACCTTTACCTACGGTGCACCCCCTCTTAGTATAATGTTATCACACATTGACACCACATCTCATAAGTATGCTTCTAGCAGTAAATCCAAGAAGAAATTTAGTTTGTCATAGGCGAAATAGCTTGCTTTCATTTTGATGCTCAGTAACTCCTTTTTGTGAGGACGACAAATAGATAGAGATACATGACTTGCAACACCATTTCATTTGCTCGTCTTAGTCATTCTTGCTTTTAATCTCCTCGTAACAGATCCATTCCTTTTCTGATCAGAGAAGTTTTACATCTGGAAATCTCCAAGTATTTATTGTGCATTAGTTGATCTGAAGCTTGTTTAATATTCCAATGCTTGTAATTGATTTTTGGTGGTCTTTGCTTGATTGCAGACAAATGTGAAAGCACTGATGGATAATGTCACCTTCCCAGGAGCTTTTATCACATCGCACTTGCTATCCAGTTTTTCTTAGTGACAATTCTAAACTTTGCCGAAGCACAAAAACCCTCTCATTTGTGGACACTTGCAATAGTTCTGTATGAAACATTGCACTTCAGCAAACCTTCATGTGTGGGAGGAATATATTTAGCATTCATTATTTCAAATCTGTTTTTTCTCTGTTGTCATCTTATGCCATTTGCATCTCACAGTATTAGAGAAAGGATCCACTGCTCCTATTTATCTTACAGGACTTAAAGCGGGATAGACGGTGTAAGACTTCCCTTGGGGAACAGCTGCTTTCCCAGTCCTCTCACTGATGAATCTGTTACTGGGATCATTTTTACGAGCAACTGACTGGTAACTCAAATAATGTTTGCCTAGTCTAGTTCTGAAGCAAGGAGGGAAGTTAATTTTTACCAGAGATAGAGAAGTTAATAAGTAGGATTGTAATAATGTTGCCAAAATCTGCTATCCGTAAGTTCAGACATCTAATCTGAATTAGTTGCCTAGGCTCCTGATACAGTAAATAGACAAAAAGATGCATTGACCCAGGGCAGTTCATTCAGTTCTCAGACAGGCAACAAAGTTAGGCCCCTTCCAGAGAGCAATTCATCCTAACTTTTTTATCCTTAATTTCACTGGGATTCAGAACAACATAATATTTTCACATGGCTGATGTCAAATGAGGGGAATCTTACTCTTGTTCATAGATCAAATAATTTTAAAATACAAGTTATTTTTTATTAAAAACAATTATAAATATCCATATATTTCTTACACAGTGGCACAAACTCGTCTTTAGACTGGTTACAGAGAGACTAAGAAATTTACTGTAAGAAACTTGGCTGTTGCAAGCACAGATTTGCTTTAAGTGGCCCACAGTTAATTTTGTAAAATCCTAAAACTCTTTGAGGTAGAAGATGAGTGACACATTTAAAAGATGTGTATGCACAGGGAGACAGTTGCTTACGTAAGCGCAAGGGCACTTGTATATATTTTGGGCATACAGGCTACAAAGATTAGGTGAAAGAAAATAACATAAAAAATAAAAGCAGCAGTAAAATTACTTGGAGTTATCTTTTAAGCTGTTTTACTGACAATTAGTAATGACACAAGTGCATGAGAAGTTGTTTATATAATTTAGAAAAATAGGATGTCACCAAGCATCAGTGTCGAGTCAGAGCTCGCAGTCCGTGTTACATAGTAAACTTGATTTTTTGGAACAGTGGAGATTTTTGAAAATCTACAGTACATAACAGCTGCTTGAAGCCAGTCTTTTTCAGGTGTAGCATGTTGATATGAAGTCATACTGTTGCCCTCTACTGGCATCTGCTGAAAGCTCTTAAGGCCTTACTCATCAAGTACCGTGGTCTCCATGGTTAATCTCTGAAGGACACTGTTAATCCATTTCAGACAAACTCAAAACCATCCTTTGAAAGCAAAACTCTTTCTCTTTAAAGAGACTCGGGGATGGGGGGAGAGAGGGAGGAGGGCTACAACTCCTACCTGTCAATGCTCATCTGCTTACAAACTGCTGAAAGCTTTAACTTCTACATTCAGAAGCCGTAAAACATAAAAATGTCGGCTGAATTAATTAAATATTTGAGTACTGACAACTGTTGGAGTGTTTGAATTTCGGAGGCATGGATTAAAGACATCAAGGGTCATGAGAGAGAGTATCATATTTCAAACTGTTCAGTGCAAACACAGCTATAACACAGTGATTGTTGTCATCATCCTAAAAAAAAAAAAAGCCAAATTCACACAATTGTGCTTTCTGAGAGATGGCAGAATACAAGAGAGAAAAATTCTTGTATTTCACAAGTACTTTGCTACACAGTTTTTTGCTGCTGTTATTACAGAGTTACCTAAACAGAAATAAAAGACAGAAAAGAACAGAATAGTCTTACCTACTAAAGAGGTGGGGTTTTTTAATCCCCTCACTTAAATAATCATCTAATGTCAGCTGCCCTCAAATCTTTACACAACCTATGACTATATGGAGATTTTATGTACCACAGTGACTATCAGTTGATCAGCTGTACTGTATTCACAATCAGTCCTTCTGAAGAGCTGTTTCTGTAAGCTGTCTCCATTATATACTTTTTGTGATCCTTTGACATCTTGTTCCTGAGAAAGAAAACATCCAGTATCTTCCCTCTGAGCAACCATGGAGGAACACATGCGGAGAAAAGATGAGAAGAGGGATGAGGCTTCCCTTCTCCAAGTCAAGATGAATATCCTTGTTATTAGGGACTGTGGAGCTTTGAATACTTCTCTCTGTTACTTGCCACTCTCTTACACTCTGATCTTTGGCATATCAGTGAAATAGGTCTGATTTTTTCTTTTTTTGAACTGTAAAATGTAGTTAATCTTTCCTACCTATTTTCCAGGATTGACTATGAGTGTTAATGAGTGACATTTGGACTATGTTAAATCTCTCTATACATGCGAAGATTCTTTCACAAGCGGAAAGCTGTGCATTGACTTAGAATAGGCTTTGCTCAACTTGTATTTTCAAATAAAAGTTTGTTACACCTTCAGCATTATGATTGTGTAGAAACAATTCCATTTTGTGAATAGAAAAATAGTTATCATATCTTAATTTGTTGAACTGTGGCTTTGTATTAGAAACAACCTGGTATTTGCTCTTAAAGCCTTGTGTACAGAGAGAGGAGGCAATCAACTCAGATTCCAGTGCGTTGCCTAAAGAGTTAAAAATTAAAATGCCCTTGGGAAATTACAAAGCTTTATCACTTCTTCCAAATAATGGAGCTAGCTTAGAAACTCTTCACTCTGATTCTGAATAGCTCAGTATCCACATTACACTAATGTGAGTTTGGGAAGATCGATGCTAAATGATACTAGTTTAATGGAGCATTAAACTAAATACCTTTTAAGATATGGGATGCTGCAAGGGACATGCCAAGATCCTTCTGCTTCCATTTCAATCATAAATTGCGACACAAAAATTGCAGAAACTTTTGATTAACTAGCTTCTAACGGTTACTTCAGATACAGCATTAAAAAAGAGTAGGTTTTATATTTCATTGGGATTCTGACACCCAGAGGGCTCTAAAAATGACCAGATGTGAAATAGAAGAAATATTTGGGAGCAGTTAATACCTAAACATAAAAGTGACCATGTGTAAGTCACTGTAGAATGTGGTTTGGGCAAGGGCAGTAGGTGTTTTCTCCCCCTGCCCACCCCCCGGCTTCTCCC
>NW_008794415.1:649737-716627 GCF_000699145.1 Aptenodytes forsteri | reverse complement strand
AAGGCTCTCTGTGTGATACATTGCTGGAACAAAACCAAGCAGCAGAGAGTAGTATTTTGATGTAGTCCTGCATCCTGCTCAGGTGGACCTTTATTTGTAATTTTCCTAATGCTTAGATATCTTCTTTTTTTGAACTGAGTGTAAAGAAAAGGCCAGAAAAAAGAAGTATTTCTGTTTGACAAATAACCATGCTGCAAGGCCTTCATATGCTGAGGCCATATTTATGGATTCTAATGCTTTTCTTGTTTTCAGGTGAGCGTCCTTACCAGTGTCCTTACTGTGACAAAGCTTTCAGCAAGAATGATGGATTGAAGATGCATATTCGCACTCACACTAGGGTAAGTCCCACACAACGGTAAGCGTAGCTTAGTTTTTATGGATACTTGAGGATTGTCTTAAGAACTGCGTGTGGCAAAAAGTAAATAATTACTGTTTGTGTAGAGATTAGGCTATACCAACCAAGATATTTTATACTTGTCAAAGTAGGAGGCAAAGATTTGTCATTAACTGTTAAATTCTAATTATGACTCCCTTACTGACCTTCTATTTTTTCTGTGTTCAATTTCTTATATGTTGATATAATAGCAGTACTAATGTCTTCCTTTAACCTGTGGTTATTTATAGATATAAATTAACGTTTGTGATTGTTTACTGAGTAAACAATTCTGTAAAGGCTTCACTGTTCTTGAAACTTCAATATCCAGTGCTTTGATTCTTACTGTCTCCTTAAAATCCAGTCACTGAGTTTTTGTAGAGACTGTACTTTACTAACTGATGACAAATATTAATTTGCAAAAAGACTTTATTTAACTGAAAGCAAAATAAAAGGCAAGTTGCAGATGTCTCCAAGATTATTTTTGAACCTTGAGTCTCAGTTAGCACAAAGGTTCCCTGTTTTAGGGAGAAGTCTTGTCACGTATGTATATTTATTAGAGGACAAAGGTGAGATCTTGGCCCCACTCAGCCAGCAAAGAGATGGAGAGCTGTCTTCAAACAGCCAGATGTGAATTCCCTTAGTAAAGGGAGATCTCCAGGTGAAGTTAAACTGGTCTAGCATTCCATATACTACCTGCCTCTGGCCTCCCCATCCACCATCAGAAAGCAAACAAAAAGTTAGAAGTAAACTGTAGCTTTTC
The DNA here is from genome assembly GCF_000699145.1 of Aptenodytes forsteri. Classification (NCBI taxonomy): domain Eukaryota; kingdom Metazoa; phylum Chordata; class Aves; order Sphenisciformes; family Spheniscidae; genus Aptenodytes; species Aptenodytes forsteri. The sequence continues at coordinate 715,491 of NW_008794415.1, read as the reverse complement.
TAGTAATCCCTTGGGATCTGTTACTGCTTACAGAAGTCAAGGCAGCCTTGAGGCCAAACCAAGAAAGTTCTATTAGGAAATAGGGAGGGTGATAGTTAAGTTAGTAGTCTCCATATGCAAATCTGCGCACAGGCTAACTTTCTAAATGAGTAAAGATAAGATCAAAACTGTTTGTTCAATTTTCTGCCATTCTACCTAGGTCTTGAGGGTATTAACTGGAGGTCCTAGATAAAGTTTTAGCTCGTGTGCCCCAAACTTTACTTTAGAAGTTACTAGTAGTTTGTGCAATGCTTCCTGGTGGTTCACTGGGAGCAGTCTAGTCCCATGTTGTTAGTTGTTTCTCCTTCTTTACAGCTGTTAAATCACTTCAAGAAGTGCTATAAAATCTTTTCTGTTGTTACTGTCCCATATTACTGTTTTTGCACCAGGAGAAATTTCATTACCATATATGTTCTACATGGCTGTGAGTGGGAAGAATGGTAAACAAGACCAGCTCTGAAATAGTGCCAATTCTAATTTTTTCTTGATTTGTCATACAGTTTGAGTAAAAACAACAAACCCCTCAGCCTCCGTAGAAAAAAAAATAGAGAAAAAAAGAATGAGAATAGGCCTTTAGAGCCTGTAATGATCTCTCTCTGTTGACTATAGTGATTTATACCAAGTGATGATTTCTTCCAAAATGCATGCTCGTGAGTGAGGTAAGAGAACTTTACAAACGTTATTTTCATTGCTTAAAAGCTGTAAGTTAACTGATAGCAGTTATTTACAGCAGGATTGCGTACCCTACAGTCTTAGAAAATGCAGTACTTCAGTGGAGAAAAGCTGTGCATTTTTTCTTGATAATTGTGTATTTTTTTGATAGTTGTATACATCAGTCCTGATTACCCGCACAGTGCAGGTAATAAAGCACTCGGATATATTATGTTAACAATTAAAAAAAAAAAAAGTCATTTTGAAGTAGAGATTTTTAACTGCACTGAATGGAAAACTTACAGTTGCTCTTTAGCTGAGTGTACTTTCTTGGGGTGTTTCTTGCTCTTAGCTATGCTCTGAAACATAATTATGCACCTTAGTAGAGAATTTGCTATTTTATTGTTGTTTGGCTGCTTGCTACTACCTCTTCTACGTAACTTGTTGCTTACGTATATTCCTATACGTCATCATATTTTGCCTCTCTTACATGTAAGCAAAAAAAACCCCCAGAAAAACAACGTTGAAATTTGCAGGCTGGCTCCAAAATGCTTCTATAAAATTGGACTGAAAGACAAACTGAGGACTTCAGATTAATGTTGAAACAGGAGGAAAAAGAAAATAATTCGAACACTGCTTATGAATGACAGAAGAACAATTCAACCAGTGTTTGTTATTTAGCTAATAGGAAAGGGAAGAGTTAGGAAAATAGATTTTACAGAGTGGAGATTTCTTTTTAATATATGTGGACGTCATAATTAGACTTTGTATTGCACTAAGAACGCAATAAAATTTGATTTAAAATGTCTCAGAAAATGTATCATGTAGTGAAAATACCATTTTTACAGAAATAATGAACTCAGTTCACACCAAATGTGATACGAGTGTTTCCATATACTTGAGATGTCATGATCATCTAGATCTGAACAGGTCATATTTTCAGGGTTTTCTTTTTGTGTGTGTGAGTGTACTAAGCAGACTACTGGGAATCTTTACAGTTATACTAGAGGACTAAAATATGCAGGCACAACATGGCGTTTTTAGACCTTGGTTTGGGGTTTTGATTCTTTTTGCTGTTACGCTGTTTATATGCTACTCCTATTACGAAGCTTCACAGTGAAGCTCATTCGTATATGAATGGCATTATATATTCATTTATCCCCAAATAAATATTTCTTACTTCGAGGTAATAAGAATCAATGTTGATAACATTAACATTACTAGCTTATTTTGAAAACTGAAGTCTGTTACTATAACCTTGCTTCTCCCAAGTTTCCCTCTTCCTCACACTTCAACATCTTATTCAATACCTAAATAGAACTGGATAGCTAAAAATTTTAGTCTTAGGAGGAAAAAAAAAGTTGACAAGTAGTATTAATAAAAACAATAGAACAGAAAGCAAAGCTCATTATGAACTTTCCCTGATTTTAAAGTCCGAAGGAGTGGATACGCTGAGTCTGTTCTTCTGCAGAACATTATCCATGCAGTACTGTAGGATAATAAGCTGTAGTTTAATTGTTCAGATAAGTAAATATTAGTACAGGTATAGGGGAATAAATATGTATTTTAGGTGGTGTGATTCAGACGTAAGTGAAAGAGAACAGAGTGGTGAAGGGAGTTTGGGTATTTGGAAGGAGTAAGGAGGAAGAGGGAGAGAGAAAATACTGAGAGGTAAACTGAGAAGAGGCCATTATTTACAAGAGCACTTGTGTGCTTGGCAAGAATATGAAGATTTATTTAATGTTTGTAGTAGGTTGGTACCTGTCAGGAATGTAGTGGTTGATCCTTGTGTGTTTGGTGGTGTTTATGCATGATTTTTAAGTCAGTAGTGTGTTGAGAGAAAAAAAAAATCTAGAAGAATATTATCCAGGAAACAAACCAACCAACCCCTTTTAGTAGAGAAAACAGCTGTTTAGTATGTAGGTTAGATAATAGTTTTGTAATATCAAGATCACCTGCCTCGAGGTTTCTCTGAACACAGGGATGCTAGCAAAGCTGAAATCTGTGCGCTGTCTGAGAGGCAGAACTCTTGACAGCTTCTGCCGCGTACTTTAAGACCAGGCAGGTCTGTCGTTACTGCCTGAGGTGTTCTCTCTTTTCCTCTTTCCTACCATTTCATTCTCAAGTAGGTTCATGCTACTTGCTGGAGAAAAAGGTGGGATTTCTCCAGTACTCTTGCTCATTTAGTCAGATTCTCTCTTTACTCCGTTTTGTAGAGTTGATTAAGAGTTATGGATATTAAGATGGTTTTACTGTACGAGGTTGATAGCCTAACATGTTTGTTTGTAGTACTGATAGTTAAATTTCTAGCTTTGAGCATTTCAGATCTTTAACCAAGAGCAATATAAGTTGAACTGAAAATTTTGAGCTATTCACGTGTAAGTCGTCTTTGAAGTGAATGCACGCAGTCACATTGTACAGCACCTCTCTGGTGCTCAGGGTAGTCGTGGTCAATTCTTCATTCTGGAAATCAGAGACTGTGTATGTTAACAAGTAGTGCAATGCAGGAGTAGGTATGTAAAGTGAAACAGTTGGTGCTGAGGACCTGATGTTTATCTTGTATGTGTTTCAAGGATTTTACTGCAGATTATGTGTAGTCTGGTCCTATGGACTGAATGCACAATAGCACTCTCTGGAATGCATTAAACCTTCTGGTTTAATTTCTTCCAAAAGGAATCCAGGTCATGCAGTCCAAAACATTTTGGAAGTGTGCACCAAAGCACAGTAACGGGGGACATTTGGGAAGTGTGCTTCAAAAGCACACACCTGATCTGAATATAAACACTAAAGGAGATGTATTCTAACTGTACTATGTAAGAACTTTTCCAGTGAAGAAAGATTATACCTGTGTAGAAATAGCTTGAAACTCCTCAGCACGATACTAATTCACTATAACTTGTTCTGTGATCCTAGGCTATTTAAACAAAGACAAAACTAAAGATTAGGAAACAAAAAATGTAGTGTGTTTGCCAATGTTTATTTTTGTCAGTTCTAAGAACAAGAAGAGCGAGGAAGTCACACTTGAAATTTCTCTCTTCAGGCATCTGATGTGTTGACTTTTCAAAAGATTGTAAGGATGTTGGCTATTTCTTTTCTTACCCTTTCCTACACATAATTTTATTTTTAAATTTATTCTTGCATGCAAATTAGTCAAAGAATAAATAACAGGATGTATAAATCCAGAAGGTATTTTTGTATCAGCTAAGCCTAGCAATGTGGAAATTAACATAATCATAGCACCCTTCCTCAAGGGCTATTCTTGTAAATATCTTGGAAAAAAAAAGAGTCTGGTCTTTTGGCCAGAAAAATTGTGAAGTAGCTTAAAAGTAATAATATGACATTCAACAAGGAAAATGTCATTGTAGAGATTAAATCTAGATATATTTTACCAGTGGGATTAAATGCCAAACCTGATCCTGTGGATCAGGGAGGGCTGCTGGAAAAATCGTTGTAGAAAGTTGATTAAGGTCTGGCAGCTGCTAAACTGAGTACAGCCTGGGTGGCCACAGGTGTCAGCTCAAACTCTGGAGTAAACAGAGAAGGTAAGCCAAAACCCCTACTGACAATGTAAGGAGAAAAAAATACCAACCACCTAATATTAAAATGTCACCTGAGTACTGATTTGTTTCTATGAAAGTAGGTGTGTTTGGTTTATGGTTTGGTTTTTGGTTTTTTTTTTTTTCCTTAAGAAGAAGAAATATAACAGCCTAAGAAAACATAAATGAGGAACTCATTGAAGTTCTTGAAATGAATTTACAGACCATATCAGCTTTGAGGAAATATATGAGGAAATACATGCATACTTCCAACCTTCACAGTGCGCTAAACTTCAGCTCTTTCCTAAGGCTTTATTCAGTGCCTGACATAATATTACATAGTTTGAGCTTAAACATGTAGAGAAATTATTGTATGTTACTGCAATATAATTGTTAATGTTTGGAAATATGATCATTGATAGGTGCCCAGTGTTATTGTCATGTCAAATTGATGTTTTCATTACTTCTGAAAATGGTAGTTTTATTACAGTTTCTTTCAGTTAAATACATGGCAGTGATGGAAAACAGAAAGAGTAGAAGCCATTTGCAAATGCTTTTTCATCACTTGGTTTGAATATTTCATATTTATACTTTGAAGGTATAACAGATACATGTAATTTTTATAGCTTGTTTAAAAATCTGATTTCTGGTGGTTGGAAGGCTGCTGGCTGTAATGCTCAAATTGTACGTTTCTGAAGTAATATTTAAAAATTAGAGAAATTACAGTGTATTAGTAGGTACATTTCTTTGTTTCATGCATAAGTGCCTACTAATTAAAAATGCATTAATCTTTAAGTATGTTTAAAAAAACACCTGATGTTCAGAGATTATACTGTAAGACGTAGAGCAAATTAAGTGATAAGCAGATTTTTGTAACTCTGCAACTAACTTTACTTGTCTACACTTGAAGTGCTTGGCCAGTGTGTATATATTTTTTTAATATATATATGTATATACATACATATATATACATATGTTGCATGGAACTGGTCAATAGATTGCAGTTGATGTTATGTAGCTTCTGGACACTTAAGCTGTCAGTACTCACAGTACTGTTTAGGAAGCTTTGTCTTCTTTCTTGTCCGTTTGAAGCTGGGCAGCTTGGATACTGTTAGCGGTGTAGCCTCAAAATTGCAAGGATTGGTGTGATCTAGTGGCCTGAGTATTGTATATGTATTGAAGTCAACTCTTGAACTCCTTAATCTCACAGTTAGTTTGTTAGTGGTGGAGGAGAGTACTAGTCTGAAGCTTTTATGAATGTGTCTGCATGGGCTGAAGTCATGTAAGTGACTTCAGTGTAAAGATATCCTTAGAAGCTAAGGATTAAAGGCCTGACAGTATGTGAGAGAGTTAGCCCACCTTGAGTTAATTTTGAGTTTTATTTATGAATGTCATGGGAATAGGTATAAGTCACGATAAGTATGGAAGCTAGGTAGTCTCCTGTCGAGGTTTTCTCTTCAAGTCAGTGTTTCAGCCTGCTGCTGGGACAGTACAAGAAGAAAACTGTCCTCATCCAGGTCCTGAGTTTAAATAGTCTTTCCAAGGCACTCATTTTGAACTTTACACAACCCCCTCTAGTCTTTTTTTAACCCAAAAGAATATTAAAATAAAATAATAAAAAAAAAAATAAAATGGAAGAATAATATTGACAATTATGAAATAGTTTCACTTGTTCTGTATTTCCCAGGAAATTTTTGGACTTAACGTTTTAAAAAAGGTCATGTGTTCTAGAAACAGCATACCATGCTATTGCCAAAAAATAAAAAAAATTACATTGGGTACTAAATATAGTCTATGCACATGACAGTGTGTAATGAAATAATATGAGGTGTTGATTCACTTTTGAATTTTTTTCAATATTAGATTTTCTCTGTATTTCCCTATTGGTGAGACATGAGTGAGTTCCCAAACATCTGTCTGAGGATGATGACTTTGCCAGTGCTGTGGTTTCCTTGCCTGTGGAATCTGTGTTTGTATACAGAATATGGAAGGTTTGAATCCCACTGCACCTATATTTTCACACTCTTTTTTTATGTAATGTTGACTGACGATCATCTTTTCCTCAAGAGTGAAAATGTGGGGTTTTTTATATTGATACTGTTCTTCTTCCAAGAGGAGATCAACTTCTATTGAATTTTCATCATGGCTGATTAAATAAACCCTCCTTCATTGAATCTTAGGGGCAGAAATTACTTCAGCGGTTTAAAAAAAACAAAGTAAAACTTTACAGATTGTAGGTAGCAAATAGGCAGAACTACTGTGGAAAACGGGAAGATAATGGTATAGCAAAGTCCAACTAATTGCATATACTAGGGCTTTTGAAGAAATATACCTTTTTTCTTCTGGCAGGCATTTCAGTGAAGATGCATGTTTTTATTCTCATTACAAATTTTATTGCAAGAATTCCAGATTATTTTTTTTTCCAAAGCCCCCAAAACTGAATTAACTTTTCTAACAAAAACATCAGTCACTTCTAGTAAAAGTGACTTTTTTGTTTAAATTGGCCAAAATCCTTTCACCATTGTTTCAACAGGAAAGTTTCTGTGCCTGCTTTAGTTATTGGAAATATTTTTTAAAGGATTTTACTTCTCAAGTGAGAAAATGTGTACTTGTAAAGTGATTGTTTATTGAGTTTTAATCATTATAAGATTCAAATCCCTACTACTTCTGTAGAGTTGGAAATTCTCATCAGCCTTTGTCTTCCTGTGTCAACATTACTTTAGTAATTTAATGTAAATCTGATAGTTTAAGTAGGCCTCTGTCTGTGGGTGAGCCACTTGCTCTAACTTCCAAACACCTTCCAGTTACTAAGAGAGCATCTTGTTCTTGCGCATTTTTCACACTAAATACAAAACTGGACTCCATTAACTCGCACCATCTGTGATCTTAAGTGACTTAGCCTCTCTTCTCAACGGGGGATGTGTTGCTAGTGGTGATGACCTAGCAGAAAGTATCACCGATGTTTTTTTCCTGACGTTAATCAGCTTAGCCTTTTTTTTTAGGGCTGAAATGTAACTAAACATCAGCTACATAAGCAACCCTTGTTTCAGTAGGCACTTTACTGTCTGTCTTACTGCACTGTACCTCAATTCCCAGCCCTTCGATTAAGATGAAAGCTGGTCTTTTTGAAAGAATTGAGCAATACATTGCATGTCACCACTTCATTGATAGTGAAACTACCCATCACTCTTCTTAAATGTAGGAAAAAAACTGTGCATTGACACTGGAATTTGCTGAGGCTCAAAGGTCTATTACCACAGCTGCTGTCTAACAGGTTTTCTTGTAAAGAACGACTCGCTTGGCCTGGCCCTCAGCATGGTCTGACACTATCTGGGGGGTGTTTCTAGATCAAGCAGAAAGATCCGTCTGATTCTCTAGGACTTCTGTTACTCGTGCATCGCTGTTCTGTATAATTTTTGGTAGAAGTTTGCTGTTAGCGAGGCCGCAAGGTAGGTTGTGGGTTGCTTATGGGTATGCATCATGAACCCCGTGTTAGGCTGCCTCTGGTTGGACTCTTTTCCAGGCCCCTGAGATCATGCTTTTCAGGCTGTTGTAGCCCTGAACCTTCAGTTTACATTCAGGTGGGGTTTTTGATAGGAAGATACCTGTTCTGGTCACCATCTTTGATACATGCCATGTACAACTGGCTGAAGAGCTCCTGAGTGTGGTTTGAGGGCCACATCAACATTATTAATTAGTAATAATTGAAACAAAGTGTTACTGGTATTAGGAAAAGGTTTAAAACACACAAAGCAAAGGGTTTATGTGAAATATGCAGGTGTCTTAAACTTAACCTCATTCCCTCAATGCCTGAGGTACCTTTTAGATAATGCTTCTTGAAGTCTGTATTTGTCACTGTCCTCCTGGTTTGTAAGCAGATAACACCGCTATCTTTTCTGCATTTTTCAGGTTGGCAAAGCTATAGGATTTCGAGGATTCTGTTTGAGAGGTCAGCTCTTGGTAGCTGCAAGCCTGACTAGTATCTTTTAATGTTGTCTAGCTGGTCATGTTTGTTCATTCTAGGCTGCGTTTTTCCATTCTTGCTGTTTTTTTCAAAACAATTTTTTTACTAACCCTGTGTTCAAGTGATAATGCAGATATATGTAGCCCAATGATACATAATGCAGATACATGTAGCAGCCAATGATATTTATTAAGAGTAATACAAATATTTTCAAATTCTCCACGTAAGGTTTGAAAGCAGATAGTGTTACTGTATCTGCATCTCATGTGTAGGCATTATAAGACTTAATCTTTGGGAGCAAAGGAAAGCTCTTTGTTTCAGAATAATGAAAGCAATTAAAAACAAGAAGAAAAAAAATTAGGTGAACTAAAGGATGACCTACGTATTTAAAAATATTTTGCTATTGAAAACACAAGCTGATATTTTTCTTTAGCTCTGTGTTTTTTGGGCGAGATTTATTGTCACAACAGGAAAGTTCCATACCCACTGTTTCCCAAGGAGTTTAGGTTGAGATCTTTTCAGGCTTATTCAGGTTTTACCAAGAATCTTCATGTGTGTACTGGGCCTTACTGTTCATTTTTCCAAAATAGGTCATATTTGCCTCCAGACTGTCTGTTATACAGATCTCAATTTCATATGTCTCCAGAGAAGAAAAAAGATTTTTTTTTTTTTTTGTCCTGTATCATCACCATTATTCATGTCTGGCAATTTTCACACTCATCTCACAAGTATAAATGTTTACATGTAATATAATATTATGTTTAAATGTTTACACGTAATATAAGTTCTGATATGCTTTTCCTTGCTTCTCTGAACTTCTCTGAATGTTCAGTTTTCAGCATGTAGAAAATGCAGATCCAGCAAGTTGATAGTCGTGTGAAACTTAACATGGTCAGTATGTCTTACCCCAAGATGCTAGTAATTCTAAAGTGTGCTTAGATGTATGAACATGGTCTACAAGGAGAATTGTGCAATATGTGAAACTCTGAAGTAAAACAGAAGTAAATCTGCTGAATTCAGTAGGATATTAAAAAAATGAGCATAAGAGGGATTAGATCCTAGATAGCTCTGGGATTTAAAGTATATTCTGTATGTCAATTAAAACGTAGGTGTTAAAAAGTTGAGTAACATATTGAGTAACATTTCTGTAGTCAACAAGTTCACTTTCTGAGTAGTATAAATCTGGAATCATTGTAGGAAGTTACTTTAACCAAAAAAGTAAAGAATAAGGTCTCCTGAGTGTGGGTTCAGCCCAGTTTTAACTTGCTCCTGCCACCTTGGAAAGAGTTACTAGAACTGTTCTTAACTCTTATTTATTTGAATCTTGAGCTATGATTTCTTTGGATATAGTAGTGTCTAGATTATGTTCTTCTTGCTGTTGAGCTCACGTAATAGTTCTAAATTCAGTTTTAAGAAGTTATTTGGAGATACTCCTACCAAAGTCATTCATGTTTTACCTGTGGAATCAATTTTACCAGGTTTACAGAAACAACCACATGCACTAGTGCTAAGCTAATATACATAATGTATTTCTGTTTCTTAAGGGAGATACAGTCAACTACAGCAGCAGTTAGCAGTTCAAATGTTCTGCATTTAAGTATTTCCATCTGCCATGGTTGCAGGATACTCTGTACACATGTTCTATCAATCTGTTAAAGGTGGTGTCAAATGGCCTTGAGAATTTGTCGTGTTCTGATGTCTTTCTAATGCAAAGCACAATTTGCATAGAATCCAAGGTAGTAATTTATGATTCAGCTATCCACAGACAGATGAAGTGTGTATTGCAGGCACTGTTTTATTTGTCATAGTTGTTAAAATGTTGGATTCCTCTCAGTTTCAACGTAGTGAAGTGAAAATCGTGAGAGATGGGAGCTTCTAAGTTAGCATACCAGTCTTAGAGCGAAGCACCTTCCAGAATACCAGGTCCCATTTGGGCTCTCCTCGGCCTTTCTTTGTTTAGAGGCAGGAAGGTTGTAAATCCTGATCTACATATTTCTATTTATGCCTGGTATACTTAAAAATGTAATATTAAATCACTGCAGTATCAGCTGCATCCTGTCTCTCTCACTCTCCCTGCTCCCTTCCTCATTTATATCATCAATAAAAGAAAACACATGTAATCCTTTGGCTTTGCTGCCACCATAGTCATGGCCTGGCAGATGCTTTTTGAACAGAGGGTAGATTTATAGTACTAGCAGTTGCTAACTCCTCTGAAGTCAGACTTAGATGATCTTCCCAATGACCTCCCGTTTTGTTGACAGTTAGCAGGTTTTTCCCTTTGCTTGATGTTTTAACTTTGTCCAACTTCCTTCTAATCTCATCCTTGGTCCCTGTTGTCCTTTTGTGGTGGCATTAGCTTTCTTTCAGACTTCTTGCTGTGGTTTTTATCTATTTTTTTTTTTTTCTGTTCACGTTTAGAGCAGTGGTGGTTATGCCAAGCCAACATCATCTTTTCCATGTTACAAATGTTGCCTTCTCCAAGCATTGTGCAATGGAAATTTGATATGAGGGGAACAAGGGGGAGAGAGAAAACAAAAAGCACAGAATGTTTTGTTTTGAAGAAATGAGTCTCTGAGAATGAAGTGGTCTTCGAAACTGACAAAGTCTTTTTTTTCTGGAGAGAAACTTAGGGCCAAGTTTTGCTCTGGACAACACTACTGATTTTACTGAAATGGACACAACTGTGAATGAAGGGCAGCTTAGCTTAGCGGAGAGAGGGGAGAGGGGGCTGGGTGAATCAGAATTGTGTCTGCTGAAGTCACTGGAATATACAGATGTAAGGAATCTAAAATTAGATCAAAGACAGCTTTGGATGCATTTCATGCACTACATATGTGAATTTGAATACAAATGCCAAGGGGATGATTAGATGTACCCTTTTTTTTTGACATAGAGAATAATACAAATAGCCAAACATAACCTTGGGGAAGATATTACAGCCCAGGTTTGTGACTTCAGCTTCCCAGAGTTTAGAATGGCTCTTTCTCCAAAATGGAATCCTGAAGTCCATTTAACTCTGAAATGAGTAAGATAGTCATAATCAAGTTAACTCTTCAGATACCTGAAGAACAAGATGATAAAAAGGGAGCAAGTACACCTGGTACAGTTTGCAATAATGAATGTTGTCATAGGTGTTTAAGATGTACACATCATATACTTTACTTTGCACTTTCTGTAGAACAACCTACACAGAGAAAGGCTATTTTCAGAGAACTCACAGAAAATATGGTTTATGTTAAGCACAATGCAAAACCAATTAAGGGGGTGTTGCAGAAACCTGCTTTTCATATGGCTTATTCGTACATTTCCTTAAAAATTACAGACCTGCTCCATGAAGTCTTTAGTCAGTCTAGCAAAATTCCCCATGACATGAAGTTTTTGGTCTAGATGGTGATTTTTATTTATTTATTTATTTTTTTATTTTTAAGATCGGCTCAGATCTTTTTTAGGCAATTTGTTATGTTTTACTCTGTACTAGAATGATGGTTATTTTTACGATCGGCTCAGATCTTTTTTAGGCAATTTGTTATGTTTTACTCTGTACTGAAGAATGATGGAAACTACAAAATTCAGATAATGATGAAGAAACACAAAGATGATAAACATGTGTAAGGAGAATCTTGCACAGAAAAGCTCATTAGCGGCTTCCCTTTAGGCCAGTTTGACTGTATGCAGCTGGGAACTGTGTACTCAGCCTGTGTCAGTAGAAAGATTTGTCTTGCATCATACTGAAATGTACTTTATTTATGTCATGATTTACTCATATCTGAAATTGAAATTGCTGGAGAAATGCTTTTCCCTATGTACACAGCTTATGACCTGGTTTTGGTGAGCTAGAGGATTCCTGCCGCTAAAAGTTGAGATGTTTCTGTCTGTGATGCTGCCTTTTGTCGGAAACCTTATGGGAGGGTAGTCCATCGCAACTAGAGCAAAATGAAGAACCCAGTCTTCACCCCTGCTGAGATCTCTGTACCTGCAAAGAGCCGCCCTAAAGAGCGAGCTTGGGACTTACCCAGAACAACACTGATTTATAGTCCATTGTATTACTTGTACGGTTTATCCTGGCAGGATTCAGCAATATATGGAGACCTGATTGTCCCCTACGTACTCAGAATAGGAATTCAATAACTAAAGAATTTTTTCACTTTGTAGCTTCAACACCTAACCTGAGTTGTTCCTTCTCACTTATCCTTGGATCCCACATTCTTTCCCAAAAGACCGTTAAGATTACTGCCTATTATTTGTTAATTCATGGACTTAGCATTTTTATTGCCTTTTGATTTTCGGTCTTTGTTTTCAATTTAATTTAGTAAAAAATGTTTACTTCGTTGCCTAAAATACCTATCTTTAGAACTTAAGCAATACAGAATTAGGGACCACAGAAAAAAGTAGGACGAGAGTGAAATAAGTGTAATTGTTTGATTCAAAATAAAGGTGCCTCTAGAGCATCAAAATTCTAGTGAGGCAATGTGCAGTGCCATAATACTAACTTTTACAAGTAATTAATTTATTTAAATGTTGTTTTCCATATGGTTCTTTTGTAACTTTAGTGGAATAAAGGAGGAATTATACCTTATATAAAAATTTCTATATTAAGGAAGAACTTCAAAGAAGAAAATATTTATATAAGTGGTTTTCCATACATATCTCGAATTATTTATTTGATGTCAGTGAGCTTGCAACTTTCATAACATCATGCATTACAGTAGCTGCTAACCAATAGTTCTAATAAAAATACAGATGGCTTGGTTGCCATCTGCACTTCTTTTGAGATTCTGCAATGAATATGTGATTAACCTTCTGTCACCACTTTTCAAAATAAGTTTTTTCTCTACCACAAGCTTTCCTTGTACCGCCACTTCCTCCCCTCACCTCTTCCCCTGCTTGGAAATGTGCTAACAAACCTGAGGTTTTTATAGACGTCTTACTTGTCTTTATGCTTTAAGCTTTTGTGGAGGATAAAGGAAAGTACATTGGAATTTTATGTTTCTGTACCTTTCACATTACGAAAAACAGACTCCCAAAATGGCTGGGTTTGAAAGACTGGAACAGATAATTAATTCATAAGTGGGTGTTGAAGTGGAAACTGTCAGGCCGCAGCTTTCCCAGCTTTCACTTAATCATTCGAAAGTTGTTTTCTGTTGTTTTCACTGACTGTAATCCCGTAGAGAGAATATAAAACTTGCACCATCCAGCATGGAATTCCATTCCTTTAATGACTTGGGCTCTGTGTTGACTCACTTTCACTCACTTTCACTCACTGTTGTCATTTCATACAGGAAAAGCCGTACCAATGTTCAGAGTGTAACAAGGCTTTCAGTCAAAAGCGAGGCCTAGATGAGCACATGAGAACCCACACCGGAGAGAAGCCGTTTCAGTGTGATGTGAGTTGACCTATCCCTTTGTCTTCTTGACTTCAGTGCAGCAGCAGGACTTAATTGCAGTGAGGCTACGGTCTTGCACCTATTGGCTGTGGCATAAAAGTTACACTTCATACGGTCTTTGATTGCCTAACTAATGAAAGACCATTCAGGGAACTTTATTTACCCTCTTCAGTTGCCAAGAGCGTTGCACACCGTTTTGTTTTATGGTTTTGGATCCCTTAAGAGTTATTTTCACCATTATTAATGCAATTTGGATGTTGCAAGTTACAAAGTCATGCTGGTTGGGTTCCCGTGTAAATTGTATGACAGTTTAATAGTTGGAGATTAGCTTATACAGGAAAAGGCATTCATACACAGGCATTTAATTCATTACAGGGCATCCGAATGCTTCTGATGATGTTGAATGACACGAATATGAATTCAGAATTTCCAATTTCTGTTTAGTGAAGACTGGTCTGATATTTTCAACATCTGCTCATAGTTGTTTGGGTTTTTTTTTATTGTTCAATGAGGAAATCGTGGATGCTGTGTATGTTTGCAGCGCTGAAATGCAGCATATCATATTACGGTTCATAGATCACTGTCAAGTACCTTTCATTCAGCATACCCCATCCTGTATACAACGTATCTCTCAGCTTTTGGAAGGTAGGTGGGGAGGCTGAATGTGCAGAAACTGTTGGAAAAGAATGTCTTTCAGAATTATCAAATGCCAGAATTTAAGTTGTTGCTCGAAGATTTAGAGAAGGGCATCAGAATAGGGTATAGAATTAGCATAGGTGCTTTGTTTTGTGATACTAGCTCTTAATGAACTAGTCACAAGGGAACCGCCAGCTTTCAGTTATATCCTAGATGGCTCAGCCTGAACAATTGTAAATTTGTTCACAAATTTCTAAAATTAGATGCAAAATTAGAATAACCACTTGGCATGAAAGTCACAAGGGTCTGTTAGTTGATCTGGCTTTTAATAAATAATCGGGTGACATTTCATTGAGAATAAAATGTATTAATTTAGTGAAAAACTTCAGCTACAATGTTTTGCTGATGTCTACAAGTCAGGAGATTTGCTGTATTCTTTTGGGATAATCTCAGCCTGGCTCTAGATAGTACCTTGAGGATTTCTCTAATTCCAAATCACCGTCAATAACTTTTTCAGATTGCTATACTGTTTATCAGCTGTTGGCTAGCTTGCAGTGTAAATGCAATTTTTCCCACACTGTGGATCCAGGCTTTGCTGGTCTTGGATTCACAGTGTGCTTCTTCAGACCAATTTGGGGTGGTGGTTATATTTTATTCTTTTTTCTTTCCTTCATTGAAAATAGGAGCTGTATGAAAACACACTTTCCTGCTTCAACTATTCCTTCAGTTTTCCTCATTAATTAGATAGAGCTGGATTATCCCAAATCATAGTATTTCTAGAATCAGCTGTAATCTGTGTCTAGTCCTAGTCTTCCTCTGAGAATCTTTAAGTACCTTCATTTACTGGAGCTGTTTTTTATACTTTAAATTACTGCCACGTTTCACCAAAATTATTCTTCAGCACTAGCCTTTTGCCAGCTGCACACTGCAGAGATTGCTGTCTTTTTGGGGTTTGGACATAAACAGCAGTTGCCTCTACTATTCATTCATACACTCTTCAGTTGCCCCGGTGCCTACCGTGGTCTGCTGCTTAATGCACGCTTGGAGAGTGTTGAAAGTTTTGTTTTCTATAGTTACTCCTTGTTTCATCTAGACTCCACTTCCGCAGATGCTGGGGACATAGTAAATGTCACCCAGAGCAGATCATTCCTCCAGAGCTGTCTCGCACATTGCATGTTACCAGATGTTTCAGCCGAAGTTACAGGAAAACCAGTAGTGGACAGTTACAGGAAAATGTACCTATGGGAGACATTTATTGTTGGCTCCCCAATACTAAAGATTGCTTTTTACACTCAAGTATTCTCACCTACAATTTTTTATCCTGCTAAAGATAGCTGTAGATGTTCTCATTATTTTTCTTATAATGACTAGAGTGGTAATTTATGGCAACAACTTCCACAAATACTTAACTGTGGAAAGAGATTTTGGGGAGGGGAGAGTGTGTCAGGTTACTGCAATGGAATTTCAATAGCTGTCTTTTAGTTCTTTCATTAACAGAAAGGGTTAATAGCTATTCTATTCATTGCTTTCTGAACATGTGCCATGTTCCTTCTTAGTCAACTTCTCTGAAGTGGTTTCTCTTTCCAACACTTTGCATGACGGCTTCCCATGTTCATAATCGTTTTTGTTACTATTTTCTGGATTATTTTTTCCCCGTTTCCATTGCAAGTTTTAGGGGGTGAAGGCATACTATTGGCATGCCCTTACTCATTAAAGTAATTGGAAAAGTCCGTAAGTCCAATGCCCAGACCTACTAAGAATCCTTTTAAAGGTGAAAAACAGGCTATTTTTTCAGCGATTAGCATATTCATAAATGGAATCATACATGAAACCACACTGAAATACAAAAGTCTTAAGACTATTGAGGGTTTTGGTCTTGTTTTCCACCTGGCATTAGAAGCAGTCATAGAAACTATTCAGCTCGTTCTTCTAAATAACATATTAACGTTTGCTGTCAGAATTTTCTTTGTTTCTTAGTACCATTAGCACTTACAAACAGGAATTGCCTTCAGTGCCAAAGAACTGAAGAAAAAACTTTTGGCTATTGGGGGAAAAAAAAAAAGGTGTATTTTATGGGCTCAAGAATAGGCTTCACTTGACAATACACCTCTCCCCACCCAATATAAACTATTACATACCAATTTTTTAGGCTGCGTTTTTGCTTTAAATAGAATTTTCTTCCAGAATCAGAACTAAAAGCCATGTTTTCTCTTCCTCTCTCACTCTCCTCTCTCTCAGGCATATGGAACAGACGTTACAGTACAGGATTGTGCTACATGTAAAAGTAATCCTTGTACCCTGTTTGATGAAGGTGCTACAGTTTACTTACGTGGCTATTTCTGTGTCTTACCAGTCAACAAAAGATTTTCAGAACTTAATGACTCGGAGCTCTCACATCCCACTGATAGTAGTGGAAATTGAATATTCCCATTTTAAGGTGAAAATTCTAGTATATATCACATAGGAAAGTGAAAATAACTGAAATACGGAAATACAAAATGTGTTTTCCTAGTATATTAGATTTTTGTCTTCTGAAGACCAGCCTGTTTTTTACTGGAAGGCCACTTGAACTTCAGTTGCCTCAGAGACAACAGATTATTCTTTGGGGGCAGCAAGGTCAGGTACTGCCTGTCCTGGTTTCTTTCCAGTACAGTATTTCCCTCCACTCTGCCTTTAGTTGACCCTACACTTACTTTCAAATGTCAGTCTTTTCCATCCTCCCTACTCGATCAAAACTTTGATCATTTTGAAGAGATTGATTAGAGTTCAAATGCAGATTAGCAAGCATGGCTATAAATCTATAAAATGTCAGTCTTGCTTATAAAATTGAAATATGAAGCAAACTCTTAAAAAACCCCCAAAAACATTTATGCATAAACACAGCACAAGATGTATCACGTCTTTAAGTAATGATCCTGTGCATTCCATGTTCTTTCTGAAGAAGTTAGGTAGTAGCACATGCTAGAGCCTTGAAGGAACAGCAGGACACATTATACTAGTTGTTACATGAGCATTATAAATGAAAAAAATATACTGTAAGACTGTGTTATAAGATGTTTACTTTAAAAATGAAGAGGCGTGTGTAAGATACACAGAACACATCTGTATCTTGTATGGGTGTATATCCTTGGTCGGCTTCCTGGCTTCTAAGAAACATGTTGTGTTTACAAGTATATGATACTTTTAACATGTTGAGACTTGTGAGCAAGCATGATGGTTATGATTAGATAAATGTTATGAGTTCAAGTTGTGTGTTTTGTGGAAGAGGAATAGAAAATGGTACTTGGCAAAAGCAATATTAAGACCTGACCAGTGGATGCTGTAAGTGACGTTCACTGTCGCGTAACAAAAGGGTGACTGTTGCTTGGGTCTGAAAGAGGTAATTATTCATTTAGGGAAAAAAGTTGGGAGAGTTACAGTTGCTGTATAAAAGTCCTCGGTATTACATCATGTCATAAATTCAAAAATGTTCCATTGCAACAGCACATATAGTGTTCTTGTCTGGGCAAAAATTATTTTGGGTACAAAACTTGCCTCTGGCGGTTGCCCTTTTTATGGTCATTGTATGGTTTTGCCCTAATTGGCATAAAATACATGTACTGCAGGTCAAGATTATCTACTTGGATAGTCAGCTCTATTTGTCTGTCTTGGTTTCGAAAGGAGTCAGTAATTATTCAGCATTTTCATTACTAGTTTGATACCAATATGAATTTAAAACTTCATTTACCTTAAGAGGGATTGTGCTGGGTTCCCTGAGTTTCATCTGCCTGGAAGATATTTTTGTCTGGAATGAACCTGGAATTCTAAGATTGCAAGCCAATGGATGTTCATTCTTATTTAATTATATGACTCTTGCCTATTTCATTTGTCAAATCAGGCGCATGCTTTCTTTTTTTTTTTTTTTTTTTTTTTTCCCCCCCTGGGAAATGTATGCATACGATATGTACCTGGATGGAAGGTGAATGTGACAATATAACTGCATGATTTCAATTGAATTGATGTCTTGCCTACAGATTCTTAACTTTTCATTCTAACTTCTCTTGGCTGAACTTGTTCTTAACCTTTCATTTTGACTTCAGTACAGGAATTTTTATAAGAAGTGATGGTTTTAGCATGGCAGAGTCCCTCATCCCTCTATCCATTTGTTCAAATGGCAGAATGAACTGGACTGCTTGGAGTACAGTGGAGGAAGGGAAGCAGTGCACCAGATAATATAGCAAAGGAATTGCACCTTCATTTGCCAGATGTCTTCTGTTTTCTTGGACAGGCAGAGGAAGACTGGAACAATGAGGTTTCTTCTATAATAATTATTAACCTTTTTTGCAGTCTTCAGAGCCTCTTTTTTCTCACTCCTCCCTCCTTGTAACTAAGCAATTTGAACTGATTTTTTAGGCATCTGCAGATGTCATTCTGGAGGTCAGGAAGGAAAAACTTCATTCGAAGTCAAATTGACAGAGGCTTGTGATGTTTTGTCATAATTTTTGCTGCATCCCGGATAGAATAATAGGTTTTAGAAAAAAACAAAACACAATGTAACTGGGACACTTCAGTGTGTTGATATTTTGAAGATTGGGTCTTTTTTCCCTTCCCTCCCTCTCTGCCCCCTCCCCGTGCCTGTGGTACCACTGTTAATGTACGACATTGAAAGATACCAGACAGAGTAATGAACTTTAAGGTGCTCTCTGAAGGAGTTATTCTTCCAAAGACCAGCTCATTTATTAATATTGCAGGTATGTGTGGCTGTGGCCTCAGTGATGTAACATAAGGAGCTTTATACATGCTTGAAGTTTTAAGACTTCTTTTGTCTTTGTCTTCTGTCTTAGGTTTGTGATCTGTCCTTCAGCCTGAAGAAAATGCTGATCCGACACAAGCTGACTCACAACCCCAATCGACCGATGGCAGAATGCCAGCTTTGCCACAAGAAGTTTACAAGAAATGACTACCTCAAAGTGCACATGGAAAATGTCCATGGTGAAACTGACAGCTAATTATGGCGTGTGTGAGAAGAATGGATCTCACGTTCCAAAGTACTCCATTTGTATGCATACAGACTCCAGACTTCTCACCTGACTAGTAAGCATAGTCAGGAGAAACAACTGTAACGTGTTCACATGTTATTTTTCCCACTTTTTTTTAATGTACTAGTAGGATAAAAACCAAAGACAGACATTCACCTGAAGTAAAACATAGCTTGAAAATAAAAAGTTAAAGGTAAAAGAACTTTGGGAAAATTTTATACTCATTTAAAAAAAAAAAAAAAAAAGGAAAAGCAAAAAAAAAAAGCTTTAAGCAGACTTCACCTTCTCAATTACAGCCTTAGAAACTTAGATATTGGTAGTGTTACCTGGAAATCCTGGACATTTGGAACTGAACCCTTGGCTGTCTGCAACTGTTTTTCTGTATCTAAGCTTCAAGACTCCATTAAAATTCTTTAATTTGAAACCATGTAGAATTTGTCATTCTAATTGACTGCTGATTGCATCCAGGCATATTTTATTCAGATCTTAATTCTGCATTTTGTTGTAACATGATTTTGTCTCATTTTATTTACAGCTTTCTCATTACTAGATGAAACTCATTAACTTGAATTGGTTCTTGAGATGCCAAAATGTATGGGTACAGAAACTGTGGAAATCTGTCATGTTAAGTATTTCTGTATGAACATTGAGGAGGATGTATTTCTTCTGGTTACGCGAAACAAGACTGAAGTGAAAACTTTGAGCAGTTTAGTTTAAGTACTATATTCATACTCATCATTGTGACTGGCAAGGCAAGTGGAAAGAGACATCTTAACAGAGTGGCTTGAGCAGCTACAGTCGCCTAGTGTATTTGATTTCCTGGTGAACAGCTGGTTCCCAGAGTGTTTCTTCCTGCTGAATCAGATGCCCTGGATTTCTTCATCCCACTTAACTACCTTTGTTTTCTTAATTCTGTTAAGGAGCACTGGCAAAAATACTGCTTTACATCTAAGTAACAATCAAATTCTTCACGTTATCAGATTGTTTACTGCAGTAAAACTCTTGAAAAGAGTTCCCACAGGCCCTCTTGTACCAGAGCTAGATAACCAAGAAATTTTTATCTACAAGGACAGTAAAACTGTAACTTCAGAGGGTGATTGCATGTGAAATTCCTGAGTTATCAGCAGTTAACGTTAAGGCTCTGTCATTAGTAACAGTAAACTGTTCATATTCATTTTGGACCGGTCAATGTTTTGTAAAATGAACTTGCATTGGGACATCTTGCTTCTAGTTTTCATGGGAAAAGAATTCAGCTTCTCTCTGAACTACAGCGGGGACAATTATGCTGAAATGAACAGCATAATTCTTTATCTCATGGTAGAGAGATAAATCAAATCTACTCAAATCTATTTATCACATGGTAGATTTTCTACTCAGAAGAGCGAAAAAGAAATAGCAATAGTAGTATTGCTAGCGATGGAAATAGCTAGCAATAGAAGATGTTGATATATTTAGTGATTAACACTTCCTTCCTTCTCTACTAATAGTTTGGATCCCATTCTTCTGCCTGGACATCTGTACATTACCTGTTTGGTTTTGACACCCGGCACTGGATCCCAGTAGTAATCTTTTCCAAAGCCATTACTTTTTCCAGAAAATAAGCAGAAGACACTTTGTGTTTTTCTCAGAAGCTGAAGAAGGCATGCCACTAATAGGGGTAATTACAATTACAGGGCCTATATCAGAGGGTCTTAGTTTTTTCTAGGAAGCCTCCTGTTCTGTTATGAGACTGTCTTCAACCTCCTTTCTTTTCTTTTGGAAGCCTATAATGCTCCTTGACAACAAACTAACAAGTTTACAGGTGTCCTTCCCATTTACAAAGAAGTTGTACACTCAAGTTTACAGGTTCCCTTTCTTAACGAAACCAGGTCACTTACTGCTAGCAATTCTAACAAAGTTGATCAGGGACAAGCAGGAACTGTTACTGTTTTCAGCATTACAGAAAACTTCAAAGTGATGTCTTCCCGTTTATTTCAAAGGTCCTGGGCTCAAATTACATATGACTAGTTAGGCTTGAATGAGCCACCTGCAAGGCAAAGGGGTAACCTTCAGCTGTATCTGCAGACTTGAAATCGGAATCCAGTGTCCCCTAGGCTGATCTGAATTGAAAAAAGAATAAAGCGTAGTAAAACAACAGACACATGGTCCGGACCGTAATGTAATTGTATGGAATAGGCCACAGCGGTTACACTGATGTAAATTCATGTGAAGAGGATCCTGGAGAAGACTTGCGTGTGGAGAACCCAATTTCATATAATGTTGTTCTGTAATGTGTCGGTTCAGCGTGGAACAGGTGACTTAGGTGTTGCAGTGGTGTGTGACAGAAAAGTGTATTACTACATGGATGTGTTATGTAGTTTTGTGTTATGTTGTTAACTTCTATGGTGTTATGTAATAACCTTTATGCTCTTTTAAATTTTAATTAAATATAGAACTTATTTTCTTATATTTTTAGTAGTTTTTTGCAGTGTTAGTTTTGAAGGCAAACTGCATGGTTGATGTTTCATGAATTATAATTATTCAGTAATACTTGAATATTTTATTGCATTCAGTTTGCCCGTTGAAATGCATATACTTAATTGTTTCTAACTATTTTATTGCATTCAGTTTGCCCGTTGAAATGCATATACTTGTTTCTAAATTGTTTAGGATTCCTGCAGATTTTGAAGGAGAAGCGTAATCATGACTATTACACTTGTTTGTGACAACCACCTATGTGTAAAAGCATGCTAAGTCTTCTTCATGCCCTTTTTGTTTCCTCAGAGGTACGTGAAACTTGGAGTCTTTGCCAGTTCCATACAAATCATTTGTTCGTATAAATCAAATATATTGTATGCGTATAAAGACAAATGTAGTAGAAACAGGCATTATAAAGTTGAGTAAAGAATACTTCCTCTCCTTATTTGGAGAGCTTTTGTTACAGAGTTTATCAGACTAGTATATATCTAAGTCCAGAGAACTTTAACTTATTGCTAGAGTTATTATAAAAATTAATATAATTTAAGTGTTCAGGTAGCAAAATCAATCAGTACCATATACTGAGATGTCTGATGGGGTTGTAACTATATGTTCTTAATCATCTGCAAGGAGAATTAGGTTGGGTACTTTTCTTGACATGTCTGGGGTGGGACAACATTGCAAAGGTGACTTTTTTTTTTAATTTGTTTGCCTTTTTGACATCAGTAAAATCAAGAATTTAGTCATAGAAAAATTGAGATTACTTTTTTTTTTTATATCTGTCTTCCTTTATATTTTCCCTTCTTCCATTTGGTCAGTACAAAAGAAGTCACAGAGAACAGCAGAAGAAAAAAACCCTAAAAAACAAAAAAAGAAAGAAGTTCAAAAGTGAAGATTTTCTAAGCAGTTTTTGAGGGACAATGCTATTAAAGCACAAAGAAGAAAATCCTTTTTGGGGGAAAAAAAATGGATAATTTAATATATTTTACATGTTTTACATAGGGATTTTGCCAGAGATCTTTGCTGCAAAGTTGTGTTACATGTTTAGGATTAATAACTGTATTTGAGGAAAAATAGCTAGTTGCTGAAAGTCAGTACATGAAGAGGAGAATGTACTTTTTTTGTTTTTAATTATTGCTGGATAAATTACAATATACATATTAAGATTAATCATGCTGTATGTAATCAATAGCAGCAGTTAACTGACTGAAGCTTTGATCTTGTTAATGGCTTCAATAGAACAAGGGATAGACAGGATCAATGTGCGAGTGAAAGACCTTCATGGGAAACACAAGAAGTAGGTGCAGGAGGTTGAAGCCCGGCTCCAGGTGATGACTCTTCGATCGTGTCCTCCGGGAACTTTCCTTGTGGGCTAAAGCGGCTGCAGATCTGCCTGGGCTCCTACAGAGCCAGCACCTGGCTCGGCAGCTGCAGGTGTCTCCACGGCAAGAACTGCCCCGTTCTTTCCATGAGGTGCTTGAATTTCTCGCAGTCGGAGGTAATATGTTTCAGATTACTGAATTCGTGGTGGTGAACTGTATAATTGAGTTTATATGCAGTGCAGACTTACCATTATGCAATACATTTCTATTTGGTCATAGCTTTCTTAAAAGCAACAACCACAAAAACAAAACCAAAGAAAAAACCCAAACCAACAAACCCTTCTCCTTTGAGTAAAAATTTCCATTGACAGTCTCCCACTTGGTATTGCCTTTGGAAAAGATAGAGGACATTCCCTTCAGCTGATTTTGAGAAATGAGAAATTGAAACCTGTTGGTTTAAAGGCAATTGTTTTGTTTTTTTTTTTTAGTGTGTGTGTTTGTATGTTTGTTTTGCTTTACTGTCTACTATGACAAACTGACAAAATTGATCGTTAGTTAAAATACTGACACTTCCATGGTAAGTTGTGCCATTCAGAATAACATGAAAAGCTAGAGATATTCCTGAAATAATGTGTAGTCACTGAAATTTTAGAAGGCTGTGATTTTCACACACCCCCACCCCCACATTGTATAATTCTCCGCAGATCGTAACATTCAATTTGTTCTCTTTATTTTTCCATTATAGTTAACCCCCGTTGGAGAGAACTCTTAGGAACTGTTAGGAACAGCAGCAAACTTGCTTGTTCCATTTGCTTTCCATTCTGATCAGATGTACGGCCAAAAGCTGATACAAATCATTAATATGATAACATTAACAAGTGCAAAGGATATTTATAATTCTGTTTTGTCTCATATGATTGTGAAGGATTTGATGCATCCTTTAGTTTACACTAGCAAGTTCTAATTAGAAATCAGACAAAGGAGGAAATAGTGTAAGTTAATGTGTGCTGGGCGTTTTATGTCGTTATATTTGAATGTACAGACATTGTGTGGTCAAAGCAATTTGTATGTTCTGTGAGTTAATTTGTGATGTTGTTATAAGAATATGTTTCTGGTCTGTGTTTTAAATTGCAACCTTTAATGCTCTGCATTTGTGTCAATATGTACC
This sequence comes from Aptenodytes forsteri, assembly GCF_000699145.1. Classification (NCBI taxonomy): domain Eukaryota; kingdom Metazoa; phylum Chordata; class Aves; order Sphenisciformes; family Spheniscidae; genus Aptenodytes; species Aptenodytes forsteri. The sequence continues at coordinate 691,316 of NW_008794415.1, read as the reverse complement.
AATACCGTTATTCATCAAAGACTCTTGACTATAGTTTATTTTAATTTTTCAGTTTAAAAGACATGGCATAATAGTCCCTCTAAAGCATCACTTTTAGAGGTGGAGGAGCTCAGCGTGCTGTTGTCAGTGTATGATCAGGTTATAATAAAATGTTTTAAGTTCAGTTACATACTCGTTGCACAAAAGTATAGGGGTACCCTTCACAGTGAGATTTGAAATCTGCCTATTTGATTTTTTGGGCTAGTGTTAGCTCAGAATATGATAGCAGTTACAGCTGTAAAGCTGTATTCTTGAACACGTTTGAATTCTGACAGCTTATTTTTGTCTCTTGTACATCGTGTGGCACATCAAGCAGATGGAGTAATTTAAGGATGCGCAGTAACAGCTGAAAAGTTGTCACTGGTAAACAGTTTCCTTGACCTGGAAAATTACCCATTGAACGTTTCAACCTGGGACTGCCAGTCTTAATTTTATTTAATAGTTATTGTCTATTTTTTTTAGTCTATTTTATCTCCCATCCCTGTTCCCTTGTAAGCTGGTACTGAATCCGTAATATCCTGTGAACAAGGGCAGACCATACACTGACAAACTCAGTGTCTGCAAAGCATTTGCTGCTATGCTGTGTCACTTTTACGGAGCCGTATTTGTTATGTTCAAGTAGCATGCCTCTTTGAGTTTGCTAATCTCAGCTACCTCTCATGTTACAACAGGAGTGTGATCAGAGGCTGTGCATGACATATAAGCTGTTGTCACCCTCCAGTGACAAAAGAAACCGGGGGAAACAACCGCCCACATCACAAGTGGAGGAGAGACTTGATGGTCCATTTGTGTCCGTGCACTCCAGCTGAGGTAGGCAAGAAAATATTCTTGGATCTCCATCACTGCATGTGTCCTGGGCCTGATCACCTCAGAAAAATCTAGATAGTAAGATGGAGGAACAAAACCAAAGCTACTTAGTGTTTCACTTATTGGTAGAAATGTATGCGGTAATATGTTTTGATGCCTACCTTGAAAGTGGTGGTGAGTGCTTTGTAGCTTAAACAAAAACAAGCCCCCTTTGATTTGAGTGTGTGGCACAGGAGTGGGCAAGAAGTGTGTTACTGAGAAGTATGTCCATTTTAAAGTGGAACTCTCACCACTTTTATTGGAATTTTGGTTAACATAGTCATTCCGCACTGTCTATGCAATGATCGGTTGTAACTGGAGTCAGCTGAGTCCTGAGGGGGTTCTCACTGCTCTCAGTCTTTGTGGACCTGAGCGGAAGAGGATTTTGAGAAATTACTTAAGCAGTATGTCTTAGAAATGTACATGAGATGCATTGTATGTACAAACTGAAGCTGTTTAATTCAAGTAAATAATTTAGATGCCTACCACCTTTCTACTTTATACAACTGAAATCTCAGATGGTATGTGTTTGAAGGAAGAAAACGAAACCTCCTGGTCTTAGTCCCGTAATAGTAAGACCATGAGGTCCTTCCAACAACTAACCCAAAGAAAACCTGGAGTTAGGCATTATTCTTCAATTTCATAAAGAGAAGAGTAGTAAGAGTTGCCGCCTGGGTTTTTGAAACAGTATCATCTCACAAGTGTTTCACAGACATATGCATGTGCATAAACTGTTGTATAGGTCAGATATATAAAAGACAGTCTAGCCTAAAAAGATGAGATCAGAGTTTTATAGAGCTCTGAAGCTCGATTCTGTGTGTGCTCCTGGAAATCGGTGGAATTTAAGTAAATTTTGGAATTTGATTGCATTCTTAGGGATTTCCTTGACAGGATGCCCTGGTAAGCAGGAACTCAGTTCTATACAAATACAAGCATAGATGGAAAACGGTTGCTTTTTGAGTCAGTAGAGTCATTTGAGTACAAGTGAGAAGAGCATTGAAATCTTTATCTTTAAAAATAAAACAAATTACACTTAGCTGAGAAGACATTTTAATAGAGCCATGGCTTCTGAGACTTTTTCACTTTCTGGAACAAGCATGAGGCCCAGGATGGAAGGTGTCTGAGGAACTCCGAAGCATGCGGGTATTATATTCCAGGATCTGCTTGTTGACTGTCTGCCACTTGGACAAACTGCTATATCTCCCTGTTTTCCTCTCATGACTGCTTTCTTGCTGATTAGCCTCTGAGCTCTTAAAGACAAAATCTCTCTCTTCTGCTTATATAGCCACTTGTACTGGCCTTTGCTTAGTTACTGTACTGAATGTAGTAGTAATAATAGGAGCATTGCTTGATAATTACTGACAGGATAGTGGGACCTGATGGAGAAACCAGTATTTGAGGACTGTGAATTTAATGTCGCTACAAATAACCAGAAAATGTCCCAGTTTTAATTCGATATTTCTTTTGTTTAAAAAATAATTAGAACAACAATCAGACAAAACTGTAGCCTTTTATTAATACGTCACATCGGTTCTATGTAAAATACACATCTTGCATCACATGCAAATACATGGCTAGCTATGGTGTTTCAGCTGTTGATCAATACAGTTAACTTAAACAACTATACTTCAAATATCATTGATCATGCTTTAGCTATAAAATCCCTGAAGTAATGAAAGTGTCTCTCAGCGTGGTTGTACAGCAGCTAGCATCAGGTAGATCTAGCAAGTAGTAAACTGTGAATAACTGGTTCGCAGTTGTCTCGTTCCATTTATTGCATGGTGAAGCAACCACGTTGTTTGCTGAACAATAATTGAAGAGAGGTCGTTTTCATTTCTGCATTTCTTTGTTGTGGTTTAAGCCGGCAGGCAGCTAAACACCACGCAGCCAAAACCAGGACATTCTTTGAGAAGGGCATTCAGCAAAAAGGAATCATTAATAAAAGTTGTTTTGGGGTTGTGGGGTTGGTTTTTTTTTTTTTTGTTATCCTTCTACAAGGAAAAGACTGTAAGCCCTTAAATCCACAAGTTCATTTCCAGTTTAACAGCTGTTCAAACAAAACTGGGAGGAAGTGCTACAACAGGTAAAGTTGCGGCTGGATTAGGGACCTTCACTGCAGCCTTATCCAGGTTAGCTCTTTGGTACTAATATTGTGGTCATTTTCTGTGTCATGCCTCAGACTTTAAAATACTCTTTAACAAACTTTATCTGCCAAATTCAAGGTAGATCATAAATCCACTTTGCAAGTCAAGAAGCACCAAAGTTATTTCACAAAATGTCATCTTTTTTTCTAAATGTTTTGAAACATGGAAGTCCATTTGTCTGGTATATGCTGACTTTTCTAACACAGGTCATTTATACTGTGATAAAACTCAGTAGGATTCTTCTCTACATTATCTTCTACATCTGTGTGCAATTTGTTCAGTTTCATAGTAGGTAGACTGGGGATTGAATCTGCTGAGATGAAATAATAAAAGCCCTTTGGGCACAGAAGAAAAAATTTGCGATTACAGATCTCACTTTTGCTTTGTTTTCTTCCTTTATCACTTAGAACTAAATTATTAAAAACTTTGAATAATAAAACTAAGGTTGAAAATATCTATGTAATCAAATTCAATCTAGAAAATGCACAAGGAAGATGAATTATTGAAGTAAAACTACGCTAATCTTTACAAAAAGACAAGATGCACGTTTTTTGTGTTTGTTTATTGGAGCTTGCTGTTTCTAACCAGGGTTACTTGCTGCCTTTCCTTCTGGTTTTAAGCACAGAGTTTAATTTATGGTAACTAAATCTTGTCAGATGACACTGACAGCTTATGTAGAGGACATTTTCTATTGTTTTGCTTTTACAGAAAGAAAAGGTTGTCGAATTACTCAGTTATTCTGGGCAAAGGGTGCCAAGGCCTGAGCTTTCATATCCTTTCTTGCGATTTGAGCAGCCTTGAGTCACATAAGAAGACCTTCTGTTAAATCTCTTCCTATACTTTTGTTTTCTAAACTTGCTCTGTGTGTCTGAGAGAAAGTCCTGCAGTTGTTTTTAGTGACCTGGCCTAAGAGTCTTTCTCAAATGAGTGCAATGGAAAGTTTCTTCTGCCTTGAGGGTAGTTGTCGGTAAGCCAAGCAGGTGAGGTTATCCCTTTCTAAACTATCTCCTCACCCAGGTCCAAAATATTTGTGTGGGATGGCAGGGCTAGGCTTAGCTCTTCAATATAGGAAAAGACCGTAAGATCAAGAAGCCCTCTGTGTTAGAGCTACGAATGAGGCCAGCTGTACTGACCTGCAAACCAAAGCTTCTGTAAATTCTTCTGCCCACTCCTTCACCATGCAGCAAGGATGGCTGCAAGCAGTGATTTCTTCTCCTTGCTTTGATACTTTTTATCGGCTTAGCAATTACAGTAAGGTAAGTAAGGTTTGAATATGGCCTCAGAATTCAAATGAGGATTGGAGTGGAAAAAAGCTATCAAATTAATGATTTGGACTTTGTTTTTGTTTTCCTGATTCTAAAAATCAGTCTGTAGAAAGCAGGCCTTCTGTGCCACCACAAAACTGAACGTCATTCAGCTAATCACTGGAGAGATGGCAAAGGGGCTTGCCTGTGGGTTAAGACTTAGCTGTTCTCAGTCAGATGGAAAAGCTACTATGATTGGTATGCAATAATGGTTTCTTTTTAAACTTAAAGAATTAATGGCCCATCAGAAGGAAAATATAAAAGTGTTGTTCCCTGGTATAAATTAGTGCATTTGCTTTGTACCAGAATGTTACCTTTCTGCCGTACATTTCAGTGATCTACTCTTTCAGCTGAGTTTGTCTAATTTTTTTTTTTTTTTTTTTTTAAATTGACAAGTATTACAAAGAATCATCCTACTTTAAATTTCAGTCCATTAGCTACTGGCCGTGTGATTGCTCGCTATGTATGGTGAACAGGGTTCTATTTTCTGAGTCATCTTAATATAAGGACTTTATTATATATATTAGCATATCTTTATCTTTTAGGATTAGCTCATGATTTGATTTCTTTATAAAAGACTTAACAGTAGAAGACGGTATTTTCCCATTCATCAATATTAAAATGCCATCAGTAAGCAGAAATACAGCTCTTAGCCGGTAAAACAACTAGTTTCCAGTTAAATGTTACAAGGCAAGATTTTTCCAGAATCAAAAAATTAATGGTCAGATTGTGGAGTCCTTAGTCACGTTTGTAAATTGTTACTCCTGAGCATAGTACTGATCACTGTATCAAGTTATTAGTAAGGTGAATACATTTATTAAACCTAAGAAAGCTTAACACGTATGTGTTTCCTAGCAGACTTCCTTCATAATTGCTGGTAGCTTCCCTTGTGGATATAAAAGCCCAGTCAGTAGTCAATTCTGTAATTGCAAGTTTCCTATGGTTAATTGTGCTGTTTCCTGAATTAGAGTCCAGCAGGGTCTGCTCAGGATATGGGCTACTGTCATGTCCACAAGAATGTTGTTCATTTTAGCCATAGTTCATCTCTCTATCAATAGAGGATAAATACGTAAATGTTTTGCTTCAAAAGATATTTTTAGAAAGATAAAAACAACTTATGAAGGCACTTACTCTAAAAGAATTTAGAGCTACATATTTGCTGTGCGCTCAAAATGGCTGTGGCATTTGCCTTTGCTTTTTCTAAAAGCAGATCCTGGCTGGATAAAGTGACTGTTTTTACCATCTCTTTTTCCACTCACTATCCCCCACGACATATTTTGAGAAGACCCAGACATAAAGAACAACATTTTCTAGAAACCAAGCAAAATAGATCACAGATTAATCCTTCGGTCTATATTCCATTTCAGACTTATCTTAGGTGAGTCCATGGCTGCTGTAGACTTTAGCAATATATAGTCTGAGAAAACTGAAAATGTTTTCTTGTTCTCATCTCATACTTCCTTAATTTTGCTTTGGGAAGTTGATTTATACTGGTGTAAAAAAAATAAATTACTATAGTCAATACATATGCAAGTGTATGGTTATGGAGTTTGCTGTTTACAATAGGCACAAGCAATATATTTAAGTTAAAAAGTTTACATATGTGTGCATGCATGCACATACACAGATCAAAATGTGTACACAGTAGGAAAGGGGTGTTATGAGTATGACTTAAGTTTTACATAATGACCTAACAAGACAAATCAGGTCCACCTTTATATTGGAAAGGATGAAAACCTGCTCTGTGTATTAGGCTGAAAACAGTCTGTCTCTGCCTTGCGTCTCTGAGGAAAAACTGACAGTAATAAGAAGGCCTTTCATTGATGAGGTTCATTGAACAACCTGTTAATGAAACACAGGATATGGCTTCCATGTCCACAGACTAACAGAAGCATCCCTGTGTATGAATAGACTTCTTCAAAGTGTGAGTTACACATCTAATTTATATTGACCCCGTGGCTTGGATTCCCAAAATAGCTACCTTGGAGTCCTTGCTCTAATGGAGAAGAGTGAAAACTGAAAACAAATTTTCCATCTTCTAGATAATGATAACATTAGTAGAGAGGCTGCAGCAGGCAGGTTTCTCTCATGTCTAATTGTGTCCTTACTTGGGCACCACAGGGAACAGGATTTAGAGTAGAGAATCCCTAATCAGGTAGGTGCTTACCTGCTTTGAAATGAAGTGCCTAGTCATTCTCCTGACTTGATACTGATTGCATGAGCCAACTTCCCTCTTGCACTTTGTTTTCTTATACTTTCCATGTGTTTTACAGGGTGGATCTTGGCGTCTAATTTGGGACTGTAGGTTCTGCTGGGTGAAAGAATGTTTGGGAGTAAGTCTGTTTATGGCTGTAGCCCCAAATGCTTGAATGTCTTTTGAAGATTGGTTTTAGGCTTCCAAGTCAGTTAGGACAATTTTGTCCTGTCCTGTCAGCAAACAGCATGAGATACTGTATGTGAGAAACCAAACTCTCCAGTTGCAGCTCTAATTGAGTTGGGCTAGCTGTTGTACAAACTGATCATATCACTGCCAAGCTGAGGATGCAGGCTTCCTCTGTGTGTTTTTAAAAGTCATTATATCATTGGCAGCGATTAATGACTTTCCAGCTGGAATCAGTGAACAAATACGAATGACTAAATTGTGGTCATTTTGATTATCTGTGCAACCAAAGCAGGCCAGTTTCAGAACAAATGAAGAATTGTCTGAACCTGGTTAATAGGATTCATATTTTCACCATATGACAAGGTTATATGTTTAAGTAAATGCAGTCAGGAATCTAAATGCAATTAAGAATCTGATTTCCCCTAGTAAATGGTCAAATTCTCCTATTAAAAAAAAAAAAAAAAACAACAAACCCCGCACGTATTTCAGAATACCAGGGTCTTGAGCTTCTTTTTATCTGGTGTCTGTGTGTGTCTTTTTTACATTCATCAGTTTACCTATGCTTCTGCCCTCTTGTGGATTTTAAATGTAGTAAATACTGTAGATTTATATTATCCAGGTTTTAAGACTACAGGTCTTTGTAATGATCTTAAGAGTAATTTGCATTATCTAGAAAAAACCCAGGAGTGCATGTTCTAGGATCTGCTGCATTTCTTCTGAGTGCATTGTTTGACTAAAAGAATTGTTCTACCTACCCTCTGCTTTGGGAAGTTCGTTTGTTCTGTTTTTAAACCGTATTTGTCAAACTGGCATAGCTGTCAGATCTTTTACATGTTGTTCTCACTTCTCATCCCCCTACTGTCACACAGTTGCTCTTCAAATTTGACTGTCTCAGGAAACCATGAATTGAAAGATAATGACAAGGCATATGAAATACCACTGATTTATTCAAAGCTTTGGGAACTTTTTCTGAGGTCATAAGGTGAATAGATCAGAGCCTTCTACAGCATAACGCTTTGCCAATACTACCTGTAATTTCTATCCAAAATATTGCTGTGTGTGCAGAAGTAGTAAATTGCTTCAAAGCTGGAGGCCAGGGATCACTCCCTGTGCTGAATACGTCCAGGAGGATTACTGTATGTAAACCTGCAAGGTAGAATATAGTAAATAATGCATAAAAATGGAAATCCAGGCCCAGATATTCAAGGCATTAGGTATATATTCTGTGGCTTTCTGAGTCATTCAAATTATCTGTCATTTTCATTGTGTTTCTGTTTTTTAAGCCAATGCAGTTCTGAATTTTGCTACAGAACTAAGAGAAAGATGTATGTGACGTTCATAGGGTGCAGCTGGGAACAGAAAAACTCAGCTAATTTAAAATGACCTGTCAGATGGTATCGTTGTGGCAATATAATGGTGAACGCAAAATAATCTAGATAGCCTCTTGGCTTATATCTTGTAAAATATAACAGTCAAAGGACAAGAAAGGAGAAGTAAATAGCATGGGGTCAAAGTTGGGAGTTAAAAAATAAGTGTGAAAAGTGAATTCTTGGAGAGAAATTTGAAATAGGTTGCTGGGAGGAGGTGTTCTAGCAGGGAGCATTCTGGAGGAGCAGTCTAAAGGGCTTTATAACAAAATGGAGGTAAAGACAAAAGCCCGGTCTAATCTTGCTTTTTCCCTCTTCAGTTTTCTACCACTGCTGCTGTCAGCAGCTCAACTAGCACAGCAGCCAAGAATACTAGAAAACTGTCTCTGGCAAGAGCTTGCATCATTGCACTATTTTATTGGAATCCTGTTCTCTTCTGGATGCACACAAACTGGCCTACTGGAAAAATTCAACATATTCTTGGTAGAAGCCATGAAAACTTGGGCAAAAAGCCATAGTAGAGATGTCCCTAAGCCGTTGTGGGTGTGAGTGGGTGACCACGGGGGTTGTTTTGTCTGCGTTTTGCGTGTGGGTAGCGGCATGTGCCACTTGTTAGGCCCAGGCTCACACTGTCCAAGGTGCTGTTGGCACCTGAGAGATGTGGGCAACGTCTGCACCGCAAAAGTGGTGGCCTGCCTTCTGGGACCAGTAAACCCCCAGATAAAGGACAGATCTCTCAGAGCCAGGCTTTGTTCTCTTCTGCACAACAGCGTGGGATGAGTAACTGTCAGAGCCTATCCTACCGACAGTGTCGATATTGTGATAACCTCTATGCAGGCATGGAATATAGCCATCACAAAAGCATGGCTATCTGCATTTTGGCCTGAATGTACCACTATCTTAACCTTAATTCCTCTGTGCTTACATTTGCATCATTTACATGATGTTGCAGAATAATTCTTGTGTTTATTTTTGAGAAAGTAGCAAAAATATTGAAAGCGTGGAAATTCATTTCTTGTTGGTAACTAAGCTTTTATCATGCAGTGTTGCTGCCTCATGTAGACCGGGTTCCTAATAGCTGTAATTTCTCAGGTCAAAACTTGCTTTTGTTGTTTTTTCTTTGCCTTTTTTTTTTTTTAATGGTGTCTGTGGTCATTTTCATGCCTGCGGTATGACAGCAGAGACTTCAGAGGTCATTTTGGTGAAGGTGGAGATAGTAGCTTGCTGTTGTGGGTAGTGAAAAAACAGATAGAAAATGAGAGAGACAGAGGCATTGGAGTAAGCTTATGCTATTTCTTTGGCAGAGATCACATAGACCACAATTCCTGGACCCAGGAAGATGCTGCTATCATGCTGTGACATGTATGGAAATGGAAGTAAAATTTCATTAGTTGTATTTGAAATTATTTGTATTTGACATTACAGACCATTTACATCTCTTCAAACCGTAAACTCAGTTTTGACTGATAAGGCTGGTGGTCGTCTTTTCTGTGCTTTTGTTTCTTCTCTGTTTAGCACCAGAATTCTGAGGTGAAGGAGCACAAAGCTGATCAGAAAGCCTCTGTTTCTATAAAAGCACTTGCAGATTGAGGGGGCACTTGTTACCGGGAGGATTTTATTTATCACAGCTAATAATGGAGCAGTAACTCTCTCAGTGGGAAACTTTAAATGCCTGACAGTGTTGTTAGGGGGAATGCTTTATGTGGAATATTCAGTTTCCTAAAAGGTCATCTCATTTTCCCTTCTTTTCCCCTGCATTATTTAATTGACACAGTAATAGGAAATAAGACTTTTCAGGAGAGGAAGAGTAATTGACCATCTAGCTCACTCAAAAGGACTCTGATTCAAGCTCATACAGAATGTTCCAGAGCTGTGGGGAAACTGAAGGAGGATATACAGGTGTTTTAATGTTTGGCCTGGACTGTCAATCACTCCTGCTAACTAAAGGGTAAGCAAAGAAAGTGTATTAAAATGTGGTTCCTTTGAAAGAAAAATAACGCTTTTGAATTGAGGTTGTATATATTGAGAGTAAAAATATGCAAATTAAGGGGCACTTACTAGCTTCCTTTTCCTGTTGTACTACGGACAAGTGCCACCCTTGCAGAATTACTAACGGATGGTCCAGTAATTATGAGAGACTTCTAATTACCCACTGTGCTATTTTCATGATTCTGAACTTGGAAGCCAATGCAACCAAAAAGCCAGAAGATGATTGTAGTGTAAATATTTGCTGAGTGCTTCAGATGATCAGAAAGGCAGGAAGTGTGGAAGGGCAAGCATAATTCCAATGTAAGTGCAATAGTGTCCTTCACAGCATCTTCTGAAATGGATCTTATGGCTCTAAGGAGATGGATTCTAAAAATGGATGGATTCTGGAGGCCGAACGTGAAGATTTCAGATATTTTACCTTTTCTCCAGCTAGGAGAGAGAGAAGTGTATGTTAAAAGAACAAGAGGTAGATTCTCAAAATGGCATAATTTCTGAGTAGAAGCTCTCAGAAAGATGACGGGTATCACAAGACATATAAAATGTCCTGATGGCTGTCAAGGCTAGAATGGAAATAACATTTGTTTCATTACTTTTTTTTTTTTAAAGCACATTCATCTCTACACATGAAAACGACCACGTAGATGTTGAATGGTGTTTTGATGATTAAGCCTTTATTATAGTTACAACCATAAGTTAGTGTGTTATCATATGCTGTCCTTCTGTGCTGCTCCTTAGTAGGTATACGGAGTTTTTTACTAACTACCTAGCACATACATGTGTGTATGTGTTCACTAAGACGCCAAGGAAACATTTAAATGCATGTTGAACTTCTGTGAAAGTCCATAGGACTCAGATGTTTTTTAGAAAATAGGGAAGAGGCGTTCAAACACCATCCTAAATAGGAAAGTAAGGGTGTGAGGAACTGAAACTTAAGGCTGTTTTTGACATGCTTGTTCTTGCTAAGTAACAATTTACTTTACAAAAACCCCCAAGACATTTACAAAGTGCTACTTATTCTGAATTAGTGATAAAAAATTTTCCACATATTTTAGTACTAACAAATTCCCTTATTCTGCCAACATAACATTCTCATTTTGCTGAAGAAAGCTTGAAGTCTGTTGCTCTTTTTTGCATCTCAACTTTCAATTCTACTAAATCTTTCAGTCACTTCTCTTTACATCTTTATTTTCAGCACATTTAGGTAATCTGTAGGGTTTTAAGTTGTTTTAGCTTGGGTCCATTGTGAGACATTAATATAGCTTTGACAAGGTACATGGTGTGGAACGTTTTGGTCTATAACACCAATAAAAACAGATGGGGGAGCAGAGCCGTGTATGACGTAAGGCACACAAAAATGTGGATCTCACCAATTAATCATGGCATACTGCTGACAAATAAGTGACAGTAATTGATGCAGCCCTTTGAGAGACAATCTGGAACTACTGCAACCTGGGAAAGCTCATTAATTTCTTTTCCTTTGCTAAGTTAGTGGTGAATAACGGCCCTACTTAACTTTTGCTTAGTGTTGCTTTATAAGGTAACAGTGTCAGTGAGAAGCCAGGAAGTAAGAGAGCCTAGCAGTTAGAGCACTATCTGGCTAAGTCTTGTCTACGTTCTGTTTCTGCAAACTATTCATGTTTTCTTTTCAGTATGTTGGCCACCAAAGGGCTGATGCACATGCATCTAAAGTGCATTTGAATATCTAAATGTGTTCGGGTAGGTTTTCTGCTTGACATTCTAATTATCAAAATGTTTTCGTTATTTATATTCATCTTCTACTCTTATCAAGATTTCTGAGACGCCCAGCAGATACCAGCAATAAAATGTGTGCACTCTGACTAGATCTAACTTGCACTCTGTGCTTTGTTTTAGGTGAACTTGTCTGACTCAGAGTAAAGCCAGAAGGTCTTAGGGCTGTAAGAAAATGTCTAACTGTTTTAACAGGCATTATGCCAGACCAAGGCAACATATATTCAAACCGCTGTCTGCTGCTAAGGTCCCCTTTGCAGAGCATTCCTTTTTTTGACAGCAGGGAGAGAAATCAAGGCTCAGTTCAGAATACTAGAACAAAGAGATATTTCTGCTGAATTTTCTCTCCAGTAGGCAGTGGCTGCTTCCATCACATTGAGCAAAAGTTCCTTCCAGAGCAACAATAGCCTGCCTCGGTTATTACTGGAGTGAGGCCAAAATATTTCATTTCAGTGCAATAATATTTTTACAGCAAAAGAGCTGCTGAATGGGGCCTGCTAGGACTATCGTATTTGCTGGCAGGGCCACCTCCTACCCAATCGTGATTTAGATCTGCTGCCATTTCCTTGTAATTATCAGGCTGGGGAAGATAGTATTCAAATCCCTGTTACTCCTGGTTAAGCTCTCTGACGGTTTCCTCTTTTGCTTTTTTTACCTCTTTTCTGCTGCAGCAGAACAGGTGTCCCCAGCTCTGACAAAAGGAGGAGGTAGCCAGACAGGGGTGGCATAAATAACCGTGTGGTAAGATGGGCAAGTAGGAAGAAAGAGTGTTGAGGACTTCCAGCTCATTGCTCCGGTTGTTTCATTAAACAGAAGGGCAGCTAGTCAGGCGGTAACACTGCATAAAGGAACTGGCATAATGACAGACCACTGTGGTCTATAGGAGAGAGGAAGTTTTCAGCAGTTTTCATGTAAGATTCTGCTGGCGCTTTAGAAAGAAGGAATAATTGCTCCCATTTTATGGATGTGGGAACTGAAGCACAAGGCAGTTAATTGCCCTATTGCTGGTAATCCAAACACTTGCGTCTTCCGTTGACTGGAACAAGAGCTGCAGAAACTTATGACCTCTGTGAACCGAGTTGGTTACATCTGATTTGCCCAACCTCTGTAGTGATTCAGCAACAGAACAGAATGGAGGTCTAGGTATAGATGTAAGGTGGGGAAAAGAGGAAAGCTGCTAATGAATCAGGTGTTGCCTTACACTAAAATCCCTTGCGGTGGCACTGGCAATTTGGATCTTCCTAGCTAAGCACTGCAGTTCCTCTGTGGCCACAAAAGACTGGTGTGGAGAGCCGGAGAGAACTGGAAATGCTACACAGAGCTGAGAAATGCGGATGTAGTCACCTGCATGTGAAGTGACCTGGGAAGAGAAGCAGCTCCCACGTTGTCAGAGAGGCTGCACCTACCTCCAGTCTAATTCTCCAGAGCCCCGCAACATGTCAGAGGATAATGCATATTTCACACAGGTGTAAATGAGCGTGCACTTGAAAGGTTGCCTATACCAACCTGACCATTTGCATCCTTGTCACCAGGTTTGTGGCCAGGCCTCAGAGCTACTGAAATCACAGCACAGCAGTGCTTCTGGACACTTGGCAAGTTGGCAGCATCAGTGAAAATATCCTATAGATTCAACCCCTCCCACAAGTTCTTTCCGGGTGATGTACCAATCTCCTTTTGTGGAACAAGGACTTCAGTAATAAATGTCTATTGCTTAAAATACTTCATGATTTTGTGAATGACACTGCCATCTATCCATAAGCACTATCATCTGTGTCCAGTCTGAAGGGTTTTGAAGCATGGGTATGCCAAGAAAGGAGCAGTCACAGGGGCCATTTTCAGCCTTGAAAATCTTAAATCATTCTGCTGAATAGTGGACTTATAGTATCGGCATACCCACAAATAAACCTGTAGTTAAAGCAGTGATGTACAGAATTGCATGTCTGGGAGTGCTTATGCTTTGTTCAATGCAGTGTCGTGGGGGTTGGTCAGTGGTAATTCCCATCTTGCTGATGGTGTATGAAAGGTAGATGATCTCTTTTGGACACACTACAAACTTTTCTGGATTGAGCTTCAGAATGGCAGAGAGCATTGTAAAGACATCAGGTCTTTTAGCATGCATCATATCATCTACGCGCAAAACTGAATGCTTTATTTTTTCCATGCAACTCATCGTTCAGCCTTTTCTTCTGGAAACACTCCAAATGATGCTTTACTTCCTTTTGTGAAATCTCCAACTCCTGATTTTTGCTTCCCCCCTTTTTTTTCCCCCCCCCCAAGCTTGTGAGGTTTTTTCCTTTTTTTAAGCTTCTCTCCTGCGTTTCCAAGTGCTGTAGGCATTGGTGACTGAGCAGCGGATTTTTTTCTTATTTCCATTTGGCCATAATTGCTTTTTGAACACAAATTTACCTCTTCAGAGCCTGAATTTTTTCCTCACATTATTCTTGTTGCTCTGATATTGCAGTGCTGTTGCTAGAATAACTAGTGAGAATGTGCTAGCAACAGACTGCAAGAATGTTATTCTTCTCTAGCAGAAATAGTCAAAATGTGGGGCTTTGCAGGGAATTTCCAGTAAGAGAGGAAACTGATGGCAATGTAAAGAAAATCTTCAATGAAATCTTACTTGTTTACAAGGAAGGTACAAAACTCTGTTCTTCTGAATACAGAAAAATTTAAAAAAAAGTCTAAAAAGTCTTTGAGTGCAATTCCAAGAATTTCTTGGTAGTCGTCAGTCTAAAATGCTCTCCTTCCATCATAGCTTTCTTTTTTTTTTTTTTTTTTTTTTTGGTATATGCACACAATTCTTGCTCTGACTTCCTGACTGGCTTTGGTTTTCTTTTCTCTTGTCTGTGCTGTTTTGCCTTCTCATTTCAGATGTACAGATACACAGTTCTGCCAAAAAACTATCCAGTGAAACACCTCCACCTACATAGCTCAGGTTTTGAGGTGGCCTTGTGTGCGGTTTTGCTTGACGTGAAAGCATATGTAACGTTTCATCTATTTGACTCTCTAAAGCAGCTTTAATGGCTTTATAAAACTATCTCAAGTGAAAGGCCGGTGTTATTCCAACCCATCTTAATGAAGTTTAATCCAGTCTGCCACCTAATGACAAGATCCTTTTGACCCCACATTTTACACTGGAGTTAGTAGAAGTAGAGATACAATAACAGAATGGCTTTTCTTCTCCTTGCAGCTCAGGTTATTTGCACCATCTGCTATTGTTACTGCATTACCTGCCGAAAATTGCTGATTTTACTGAAACAGCTTTCGCTGTCTGGTACTGAAGAGACCTCAAGTGTTTTTATGGTTGTGCCTGGAGGGAGAACAGCAGCAATCACAATTTCTATGGGACGTTTTGTATTTGGTGTGCTTACTCTCAGTAAAAATACATCTATGCGTGTACATGGTGAAGGACTCTGAGGTAAGCGTAGGCTACAAGCAGAAAGGCTACAGAAAAGAGGTGTTTGTGGAGCCTTAGGTAGATTTCCATAGCTTTGTATGTAAACTTATGAAAGAATATCTCGGAGACTAGGAATAGGGAAATGAGATGCAGAAGGAACTCATCATTTCATCTAAGTTGAGGTGGTTTTGCATGTGAAATAGAGGGAACTGGAATTTTAGCTGTTGCAAAAATCCTGGCAAATGCTGGGAGTGTTTCCCTGGAAGATTTTACCGTTGTGTTCTCAATTCCACTGAACTTTTTCTCTTATTTTAGTAGAATTCTTGGAGTAGATTAGGTATGATACAAAATCTGTTTCCCTCTCAGGTTTTTTTTTTTTCCCCCCTCTTTGCCTTTTCCCTTCAGGTTATTGTTGCTGTTCCACATGTCAACTTCTCAACCCTTCCTTTCCTGGCTGTCTTTCTCTGTGTTTAGATCTTTCTCCAAGAAATCTGGAAAGAGGCACTCATCTATTTTCCTTCCAAGCAGAAGAACAAAAGCACAAAATGAGTGGTGTATTCCCTGCTGATTTCACAACTTGAACCAATATTTTTCACAGTATTTTCGCAGCCTTCCTCCAGAGGCACCTGCCAGATCTTTATCCCTGCTCAAACTCTCAGTGCTGTGGCTATGCACTGCTGTGGATTACTAGGATAAGATGTGACCTAGGAAAATGTGACTGCAAGTGGTAAAAGCAGGAATGTTTTTCTGCAGAGAAAAGTTAACACTTCCTTTGCATCTGAGTTTGTTATAACGTAAGTAATTACACAGAGTTCAAGGTCCCTAGAAAACTATGTTCTGGTGTCTTTGACACACCTTATAATGTGTGATGCAATGTAGCTGTCACTATTTCTTGCATGCTATAGCTATTTTACTGAACTGCTAAAGTACTGTTCTTTTTAAACCATGTTTTTCTAACATTCTCAGAGCTGCACGAATAGAGGCAGTCAGCATTGTTAGGTTCGTTCAGAAGAGCACTTGAGACTGGCTGCTTGTGGTTGTGTGTCCAAGCAGTGACTGGGAATATAGATACTGAGAGACTTAATTCCTTACTACATTTGTAGTTATCTAACATTTCAGTATTTCCAAAAGAAGCCAAATGAGACCCACAGGTATCCATGAGAGTTGGATACCATCCATTGTGTCGGATGATTAGGTGTCATGTCCCTCTGGGAGTGCTTCTCTGCTGCCTACCTTACACAACGATGAGGAGCCCATTGCGTGGCAGTCCCTGTGTAGGCTGCAGCTAGTGGCAGCATTTTCTTAACATGACTTATTGCCTTAGGAAACTAGCAAAGGCAATTACAAGATTAAATGTGGCATATTTATTGAAGGCATTTGTTAGTAAGGTCGTGGGTGTCATGTCCCTCTGGGAGTGCTTCTCTGCTGCCTACCTTACACAACGATGAGGAGCCCATTGCGTGGCAGTCCCTGTGTAGGCTGCAGCTAGTGGCAGCATTTTCTTAACATGACTTATTGCCTTAGGAAACTAGCAAAGGCAATTACAAGATTAAATGTGGCATATTTATTGAAGGCATTTGTTGGTAAGGTCGTGGTTTATTTTTAGTATGGTGGGTTTTTTTTAAAAAACAAAAAAAGAAAATATCTTATTTGTTTATTGCAGGTATTTTATTCATTATATCTTGTGGTGGTTTTTCCCTAAAGCATCTCCAGTTTGCATAAATGCTGCTTTCCTGAGTATCGGTCAGAGTCTGCATGTGAGGAGGGCACTGGATGGATTTTTGTGCATGTTTTTCTGTTCAGTGAAGTTAGTACTAACACTGTAAAAGAACATTTGTTCTGAAAAACCTTGTTTTCAGCTTGGAATAGAGTTTGGGTGTTACAAGAACGGTCAGCATTTTCCTGCCAGTTTGTACCTGAAACTAAGTGTGACTCTATGTAGAGTGTGATTTTTTTTTTTTTTTTCTTAATATGATAATAATTCATTACTATGCTAAAAGATTTTGATTTGGGAAAAGATGTTTGCTGAGTGATTTGTGAACTGAAACCTCACTGTCAGTTGAAAATGTTACTCTAAGAATTACAGTTTTATTTGATGCATGCACTGTGGTCTTCTGCTTGTTCTCATTTACAGCCTGGGATGCTATGTTACTTTGTACTGTTTTGCACCTACCTAGTTAGTTATTCCTAACTAGTGAGTTTACAGTTTAGATGAATAGTTAAGAAAAAGAAAGAAAAATACTGTTTCTAGTCTGTGGTTGATAAATGAGGAATGAAATAATGAATTGGCCTGGCCATGCTCTGAAGTCTGTGGCGAAGCTAGAATTTGAAACTGTGTTCTGAGTCAGCTATTAGATCGGACTCCTTGACTGGGAAGAGTTTCAGCTGTGCAAAACCTTTTTTTATACGGAGTAGTTTGAATGTCACCTAACCAACCAAGTTCTCTTCTTGTTTTGACATGAACAACCGAGATTTCCTCTTTTGCTGGCAGACTTCATTAACTGTGTGGCTTTTTTAATCACCAGGCACTCACCCAAAATAGCCTTCGCATTGTTGGAGTGTCCTTACTGGTAGGAAGCATGACCTTCTCTCTGATACTGGGCCACCAAAAAGAATGTAGTAAATTTTAATGTGATTGTAACTTAGCCAGCATTTACATAAAAGAAAACAATGATCTTCTTGTTATGGAGATCATTAATGAAACATCAGCACTGGTCTGCAAATGCTACCATGTTGTGATCCAGCTGAAAAAACAGCCTTGTGTAACTTGAGTACATTGTATAACACAGGAAGTGGAAAAACAAACTAAATTTTCAAGGGTTGTTTACATTTTAACTAGATCCGAATGAGAAGTCTACAGTGAGTAGCTTTTTGAGTAATTTAACTTATGTATCCTCTGAAGGAATATCTATGAGGCTGAATATATTCTTTCTCGCCTGTTCAGTGCTGGTATTTGCGGTTGCATTTTTCAGCGTGTTAATCTAATGTTTGAAATTCAAATAGCATTGAATTTCAGATAAGTCATGTGGCACTGTTTCTGTTTCCGATTGGAGAAGGGCGTGAGTGCTCTGCGGTCGGGATTTCTAGGTGATTCAAAATTCATCTTCCTTATGCAGTCAGGCATGTAACTTTGAAATTTGCTTACCAGTTAGTCTCTTGCAAGATAAAAGCAGTAAGTCACGTTGTGGTAGACGAACTCATATTCCAATAAACTCATGGAAACATAATAATTTGCAGAACTTGCTTGATATTTTTTACCTAGCTGTAGTTCAATGTGATTTAATGCCAGTACATTCAAGACAAACTCATTTCCCTCAAATAGTATTCTTCAGTTATATCTCACGGTAGAAAGGCAAAGTTGCAAAACTCAGCAAGATTTCAGGAGGAGGCAGTCAATCAAGAAACTCTGCAACTATTTCTTATAAGGTCTGCCATTTTCAAAAGTGTTAAATTCCCATGAGGATCAAGTGTGTAAACAGTGATCTGAACCTCGGTTTTGGCATTCAAGTCTGCAATGTTTGTTAACAGCTTTAAAAGTGCTCCCCTGATATTTTTAAACTTCCCAGATCAGAGATTTCTTTAGGATGAGTTACAGCCTGTGGAAGTTTATCTTGTTATAAAGTTTTTGAAGGAAATTGCATCCAGGCAAAAAAAAGGGTAAAAATTGAATTTAAAGACTGAAAAATCAGAAAACTGAACTGCAAAATGAAGCTGTCAGCTCTTGTTGTGAGTGGTGTGTAAACTAACACATGCACAGAGTTCAGGAGACTTATGTTGACTTTTCATTAGCTGTTTCTGTGACCCAGCTGAAGGGACACAGACATTGCTGACCAAAAAAAGATTGCTCAGCATCGACTAGCAGATTGATACTGGCCCACGTGTGAATTATTAATGGATAGGACAGCCACTTTGTGAATTGTATTTTGTCTTTTATTAGTGGGAGAGGAGGGGAGGGTGCTGTGCTGGCTTATTTTAGTAAACAGCGTGGAGTGGTAAACTTTAGATTTCTTTTATGTACTGGACTGAACAGAATTGCAAGACATACTCTCATTATAGTTTCTTTTGTTATCATTAAAATTAATAGTCGTCTGGTGAGCATCAGCTTCAGTATAAAAAGAGGTGTTCTTTAGTTTCATCAGCCTTCAGTGGATGAGCGAGAGGCACATAGGATCTGGGTCTTCTCAGGCATTACTCGGTATTGGATATTTTCTGCCAGCAGGACCTAAGGGTAGATGGTGAGAAAGCACTTGACAGTGGATATAATTGCTGTATAACATGGGGCTAAAGTAACGTTCTCAACCTACATTATCTGCTCAAATAAACTATGTAATATTAAGTATTGTGGTTTATTTGATCAACAGAACTCTCCCATCTCTCCCGTCCCTGCCCCCCAAGCCACAGATGCAGCATTGGCTTTTCAATTGAGCGAGGATACCACATAATTTATGGTTGCTTGGGGATTATTCTTTGGATTTGGGTTAACTTAAAATTTAGCTATGTTTTTATAATGATTTTTTCCTTTATTTTATTTTCCCCATGTGAAAAAAATCTGGTTTTGATATATATTATTACCCATGTATTTAAAATATGTGACAATATGCAAACTGTATTTCAAATGGCGCAGCACTGGCCAATTTCCAACCCGGGTTAGATTTATAGGATAACAGTATATTGTATTGTTTTGTGTCAAATTCTTGGACTAACGTGACACTTAGTTAATTTTAACACACACACACACCCCCATCTTTCTATATATAAAACAAATATTATGAAACACAGCAAATAGGTGAAAGATGTATGCTTCTTTAAAGGGCTGATTGTTTCAGGGAAAATATTCTATCTAGAGATATGTTGAGATTAAACTATGTTCCATTGTCTTATTTGTCCTCTGTATTTCAGTAAAGTCTAGAGGTCCTTGACAGTTGTGCTAAGTGCTGTACGCACAGAATAAGAAAAGCGGTCTTCCCTGCAGTTAGAGAGGAAGGGATAAACAAGAGCTGGATGTGAAGAGCAATTGTAGAAACCGCAGCGTGTGTTTTGTAAACGTACGTTTTCTGTTTTTTTTACCTTTATAACATACATGTGAAAACAAACTTCCCTGTTCTCGTTGCTTCATTTCTTATTTCTCTCTTGAGTTACAGGTCTCTTCCTGACATTAATGCTTCATCAAGTAAACATGATGTAATGAATTAAAGATTTCATAAACTCAAGTGGGAAACCAGACATGACAACTGAGATATGCGATTTCACCTTTGTGAAAATCTGACCCCATTCAGGCCAAAGGCTTTTTTTTTTGTCTGCCATTGCTTTTGCAGCGATGTAGCTGGGAAGATCCCTAAATCAAATATTTTACATGTATGCTAAGAAATAAAAATGTGTTTTTAAATTTTATTCCTTCTGCGCCCATATCCTGATATAAAGTACTTATATGAGTCTGAGCAAGTTGGAATTGAATGTGTATGTGGCAAAAATTGTTTGGGTACTAAGTAACTTAAAGATGATTTGATTGTATGTGTGTTCAGAATGTATATCCTACACATGTATGGGTGGATCCAAAAATCATTAAAAATGTGGTTCTAGCTCCGTGAAAGAAAAGTTGTAAACAGAAGGGAAAGTAAAAAAAGGTGAATAAAGGCAGAAATGTGGATATGTTTTAATTCCATGTATTTTTTTTTTAAAAAAGAACTGTATTAGATTTACTGTAATTTTCTAGAAAATATGTACAAACTAAAGGGTCTTTGTAATGCTTAAATGTAGGCCCAAAACGTGTTGTTTACTGAAGCCCTGTTTAATTGCTTCCTAAACCTGGAAGGATGTTAGTTGTTAGTAATACCGTTCCAGAGATGAGTAAAGTCTTGCAACTCTTTTGTTGCTGGAGGTGCCTTACTCTTGACAAGATTGATCTTTTGTCTCATGCTTGCAGCCTGTAGGGTGCATGTATTAGGCACGTAACTTCCTATATCTCTTGAAGGCTCATATCAGGAGGAGTCCTGTCAATATAACTAGGAGAAAAATGTTCTACATTCAGCACAACGGTAGTTGCCACTTTCACTTAGAACAGGTACCAAAGAGTTGACTTCTGTTCCTTTTATCCAGTATTTCAGTGACTGGAGCGTGCACACTGACCTTGGGAAACTTGGATTGAGTTTTGCCCTCTGGTTTTCCTGTTTTGCAGAGCAATGGCCTGGAATAGGAGAGTTTGTTACAGTTTGGGATGTGCCACTCTGAGGAGAGAGGGAGGGAGGCAGGTGCATCACTGTCCTTAAAAGATGGGTTTTGCAGCTGTCTTTGTCCCTGGAAAAGCTGGTTTTATAACCCAAGGCTGTGAATTCCAAAGTGGCAAAGGAATGAACCCTGAGTTTCTTTATGAACCTTTGCTTCTGACACTACACCAAAGACGGTGTCTTAACAGCCAGATGGGACAGAGACAATTTTCAGGTAAAAAAAATGTAAATTGTTTTTGCACTGTACTCTCTGTTTTATTTATTTTTTTGTCTACTCCTGAGTTCATTCTCCTCATGTTTCTCCATTTACAAACCTGAACAAGAAAACAAAACCCTAAATGTTTGCCACACTGGGAAGTAACACATTGGAAATCTAAAACGAAAAATGGCCTAGTGGTTTTTATCCTCTTAATTAAAGATGGATTTTTGTCTAAAGTACAAAAAATGCCTGTGGTTTTTTTTCTTTTTTTCAAGGAAAAAAAGAAAAAGGTATTTTCAGTGCAAAATGTTGTTTGAGAACTGTAAGCTGCTGAATGCCTTAAATCCTCAGGTTCAGTGGGAATACTTTGGAAATAGCTATAAACTAGAACTCTGAATAATTCTGAATAATCTGTGGCTACTTTATTCTGTGATCTGTCAGCCAGGCTGCAGTAATTGAAGCTGAAGTAGCTTAGCCACTGGAACTGCATAAGACAATAGGGGTGAATGTATTTCAACAGAGTATAAGGGTTTGATCAAAGTTCTGTGCGTTATCAAAAGTAATTCGCTGTTGTAACAGGAGATTGCCTGCTGATACACATGTTTTTAACAGATACCAAAGCCTATTTTCTATTATTTTTGCAGGAGGATGAACTTCTGTTCAACAGCCCGTCCTTTAGTAGAAGTGAGTTCAAAGAAATGTCAAGTAAATGTCGCTAATCCTTTTGAATTAGTGGTGCAAGCTCATGAGGTCACTTGTAAAAGTGATGTAATATGCAGAAAACCTCTAATAACTGAACATATGTTGTATGTAAAGCAAGAAGCAAAGTAAACTGGAACACTGACATGAAATGGAGCAGCATGTATTCTGTATCCACATCAAAGGTCTGGACGGAAGGCGTTTGAGACGAGGACATGGAGCTGGTAATGTCTCTATTTTTCTGGCTGTAGCATCAAACATGAACGCTTTGTATTCCAACAGTCTGAACTTCAACCTCTTAAAACGGGTTCAGACTTGAGGAGACTTAGCATTAATGGCACAGTTGCAAATAACCGGGGGAATTTTCCGTGTTTGTTTGTTTATCTCCATGATCAAATTTATTACATTTGTGGATCTGGTGATACGCATTTAATGAAATCCCATGTACTAAGTACCATTCAACATTTTTCTTTTTTTTTCTCTCCTGAATGGGCTAAGAGGTTGCATGCAAGAATTCTGATGCTTGTTGCAGTTGTATTAAAACTACAAATTAGCATGCTATGAATTTATCATCTTTTTTCTTGAACTAAGCAGAATGCATACTCATTAAGCCTGGTGCTTCATGACTTTCAACCATTTACATTTGCTGCTTAGGTTTCTCTATAAACCTGCGCTCATAATTAGGACAAAAGTAACTGGAAAAGGAGTGCAAAGACCTCTAAATTAGCTCTGATTTGGAGAAGCCATAAGGTGCAACTCAAGACCATGTAGATAAACTAGCATTGGTGCTTGAAGCAGCAGAGTCTAGCTCTTGGCCTGAGTTAGCAAACCCCCTTTTCAGGTCGTCTTAATTTGGGAAAGGGCTGTGCAGTCTCAGCTATATGGTTTCCAGGTTTCAAGGTAGCTCAGTGCATCGTAGCTTTGGGTGCTTGCTTTGCAGTCCATTCTGCAGTGTAAACTCCTCTGTGATTTCCTTGGAGGAGGGACAAAACATTGTCCACTCCTAGAAATGAGATTACATTGACTGTAAGATAGGTCCTGTTGTTTGAGTGCATATGCAGCACGGAACGACTGATTCCTTGCTTGCCTGTGCTGGATGTAACCTTTTTATACCACTGCAAAATGAGTGTAAAACCCATGGCTTACACTGGGAGGTTTTTAAGTACGCTTCACTTTTGTATTTATGGCTCTGTCTACGTTTCTGAGTTTAGTGGAGCTTCCAGTGCAAAGCAGCTCTGGCAGGCAGCCCAGGGAGGCTGCCCAGTCTGGGTAGCGGGTGCACTGGGATTCTTACTGCCTTGCACTGTACCCCACTATGTAGTCATGACACGCACGGTACATATGCACAGGAATGGTGAATGAAGACTGTAACGTTCTGCCCGTGCTTAAAACGGAATACTTTTGGGAACTTACGGCATATATGCGTGTAATACCTGTCTTCAGATGTAATTGGCAGTTTAACTGAGGAACTTTGTACAATGTAGTTTGTAATTTGATTTATTTTGACTATCAGCTGTGGTGATCTCGTAGAAAATCACTCTGAAGTAAGTCAGGAAATAAGTCTTTTGATATCTTCAAGGCACCAGTGTTATTCTCCATGCTCAGGGTGAACAAAGAAATAAATTCTTTATGTTCACTGGGGTTACTTTCTTTTTTTTCAAGTGCGGGAAGAGCACAGTGCCTCCAAAATGGCTAAGCATTACTGTGTGCAGAATATGTGTTTGGAGAGCAGAGCTTTTCACCCATCAGCTGTCCCTAAATACGTCAGCTGGAATTAGGTGGCTACGGAGTCAGTAACATTAAAATTCAGAGGGAGATGCCGACACTGGCATAGGATGATTTCTGGTCCTGGAGCCTTCATGCAAAGTGTACAATATTCCTCCCCTCTAATCAGACGCAGATCCTCCCCTCCCAGCTGTCCCCTGTCCTCTTGCTCACATTCTTACATTAGTAGCGCAGGCCAGGCAGTGAAAACTTCATTTCCCATAATATCTTCAAGGAAATCCGTGGGATTATCACCACCTCTTACCACCGTGCAGCACTCAGATGCTGTTCCACTCTGCAAGGTGAGATAGAAAGTAAATGCAAATGTGAATGACAATTGCAGGAGCCAGATGGCTGTGAAAGAGAGCCTTGCAGGTAGGATTTCCTGCCTCAGGATCTCTGTCTGGATATCTCAGGACTCTACACTTCAGTCCATGTTCTTCCTCTGTTTATTTCCCCCCCCTCATCTTTATATACCTCTTCTGGTCTCTCCGTGCCTCGCTAATGCTTTTTGCTGTCTTGTTTTCAAATTGTTTTCGTAGCAAAAAACGAAAACCCAACCAACCAACAAACAAAAAATTGAATTTATTGTAACAGGTCTGAACGTGCAGACTCTGATACTGGTGAGGCATACACTGTGGGTGGGATTCAGTTGCCTAAGCATTAAGCCGTATTGCGCTCTGGAAGATGCCCTGGGGGAACTCACTTGGGCCTGCATTTGCCCAGAAGGGCACGAGGTCCTGTCTCATTTGTCAGCCTCACAGAGACATTTTCACATGCCCCGAGGCAGCTGAAATGCCACTGGACACCTATGTTTACACAACTGAATCTCACCCGCAGTGAGGCATTGCACTCTGTGCAAAGGTTGAGAGAAAGTTTCCTGATGAGGTTTTTTTGACAGAAAATTGGGGTTTTATTTATTCTTTTGTGTGGTATGTGCCTTTCCTGTGGGCAGAATTCCCAACGAAAGCTTGGTTGTTCAGCTCATGGCACACACGCACCCTGCCAGAGGGGAAAGAAACATTTTCCAACCAGTTTCGCAGCAGCAGCAGCTTACACCGGTAACTCCCGTGCTCTGTTGTACATTATTGCCACTTACAAAGCCTTGCGTTTATAATGGAATAATGCACTGTTTGGAGGATGATTTCCACTGTTTGTGAATCCTACTTTTTGCAAGAAAAAAAACAAAATAGGAGCAATTAGCAGAATAACAAGCAATAGCAGGAATGTTTGTCTTCCTATCATAACCCTAAATTGTTATAATACGTGTTCATCTGGAAATTGAATAATTGTGTCTTGTTTTCTTAGTGATCTTAGAGCAAGTAATGAGAAGGTAAAGACGACTTGAATGTTTTAAAACAAGAGAGAATGTATTCCTGGAAGAATATGGAACAAATTGCTGTTCTGGCCCCTTCTTTTTGTTCCCTGCCTTGCCTTGTGCAGTCTTTGTGGAGAGTGCATAAGGATTTATTTAGAAATGCAACCCTCACTCCTGTGATCATCTCCACATGGGGGCAGAGGTCTGCCTGTCTATCATTTTTGCTGGGTGGGGGTATTAATTTTGAAAAGATCTGGGTAGCAGACAGCTTATGTGTTTCTGATATTTCTTAATGTGGTTATGGTGGCTTGTGCTTCCCTCCTGTCGCTGAGGAGGGGATTTTCAAAAGTGCTCTGTTGGCCAGAGTCTGTTCCTATTGAAGACATCAGGGAGACTCTCCTGGGTGTAATGGGAGTTGAGACTGGACAATAATAGTCTTTTTAAAAATGTCTTCATCTGTAATTTTGTAGACAGCAGGGAGAATAGTTGAAATGAAATCCTTGGTATACAGGCAGCCTGTCAGTAGCTGCTAAGAAAACATGTATGCCTGAATTCTGCACTGAGAAATGTAGGTACTGGCGTGTGCTGACCAAAAGTCTTGCTCGACAATTTTTGTTGCTGGTAAAGAATGAAGGGAAACCAAGGGTAGAATATATGCTGAGAACATAGATGCTTATCTCAAAAAACAAAAAACCCAAAAAAAACCCCGGGTGAAAATTACTCTTTGTTTTGTTACTTATCTACAGGTATTCTTGATTTCAGTATTCTCTTGTCATTATCCTATTACAACCCCCCCCATCCTTTGCTATGTTTTATTCCACAGTATGCTTAAGCAGCATCATGCATGGTTGAAAAATATTGGTATAATTTATACAATGTATGAATAGAGGATGTTGGTGGGAGAAGTCCACCTAAGTCAACTGGAACAGGTAAAGTACAGAAAAGATCTGAAAGTGTATTTTGTGTTTCCTCTCAGTCACATCATATTAGCTATGACATTGACTGTAACTATTCCGATTGCCTGAAGATCACACTGGCAATATTCTACCTGTCGCATAAAACGTATATGGACATGATATGCATAAGTAGTGCCTGTCCCCAAGGTGAAGTTAAAAGGAGAGGAAGTAGACATCCTTGAAGCACTCATGGTTTTTGCTGAAAGGGACAGGATTTATATCCATCTGTTATATCAGTGGGCTTTATATAGTTATTTCAAGCTTTTTGGATGTTGCTAGTCCCAAGCAGAATTTTTTTGAGAATCATAGAATCATAGAATCATTGAGGTTGGAAAAGACCTCTAAGATCATCAAGTCCAACCGTCAACCCAACACCACCATGCCCACTAAACCATGTCCCTAAGCGCCTCATCTACACGTCTTTTAAATACCTCGAGGGATGGGGACTCCACCACTTCCCTGGGCAGCCTGTTCCAATGTTTCACCACTCTTTCAGTAAAGACATTTTTCCTCATGTCCAATCTAAACCTCCCCTGGTGCAACTTGAGGCCATTTCCTCTCGTCCTATCACTTGTTACTTTGGAGAAAAGACCAACACCCACCTCGCTACAACCTCCTTTCAGGTAGTTGTAGAGAGAGATGAGGTCTCCCCTCAGCCTCCTTTTCTCCAGGCTAAACAGTCCCAGTTCCCTCAGCCGCTACTGCTACAAGATGTTATAAGGGCTGTTCAGTACTATCAAATGCTTTTCTGGCAACCTGCGATAGGACAGTCGAAGAATATTCAGATGATCAGGCCTCAGGCATTAACCGTATTATTCCTTGAACATAGCTTTTAACACCCGATTTATGAAACCCATTTGACTATTCTGTACATTTATAGAAATCTGGCAGTGCAGTCTGACAGCCGTGAGTTTTTGCTACCTTTTGAAATTTAGTTAGGAAAGCTATTAGCTGGAAATCCCTGGTATGGTTTCCTGTTTTATCTATTTTGGGATTAGTGTAATCAGATGAGTTTTCAAATTGGCTTGGACAGTGCCAACATTGAAGTATTTCTCCTACAGCTATTCTAGTATCAGCAGTATTTGTCAGTGATAGTTCCTTTTTAACACAATACTACATTTCTCTCCCCCCCCCCCCAGCCTCTCTGCATATATAACAACATATATCTCAGTGTTTCATTCATGTTATTTTGTTAGGAAAATGGGATATTTATCAGTCTATATTGGTAGATTTCCTAGTAAAAGGATAAGGGAAGGAATTTTGCTTTTTTCAGCATTGGGCCTACAGATGTGTTTATTAATCAAGTTACTCTTCCAGGAACATTTTTTGTCTTTATTTGCTGCCTTGAAAGGGAGGGAGAAGCAATGCTGAATTTCAGGTTGGCTCAGTCACATTTATCTTGTAAAAAGTTTCTGCACTTGATTGGAAGTTGCCATGACAAATGTGAATAAAAGAGGGAGAGATAATTAATACTTTGCAATAATGAAAAATGTAATTGCAGAGTCAGTGCTACTGGCTAAATACGCCAAAAGAGCCAAAAAATGTGCTAATGCTGCCGAGTTTGGTTCTGGATGCCAAAATTGAATTTGATCTTCCCCATTGGTATTCTAGTATAGTATTCTAATCCCGTCTCATTTCAGAGAGACCTGTGGCATTTTGATTTATTTTTGATATGCAATGTACGTTTCCCTAAGCTAAGCAGAGTTTCTGGGGAAGGATGCAAGGTCCTTGTCGGAGGACATTGTTCCCAAGTCCCAAACTGGTCCTCTGCTTACAAAAGTGAACAAGGCATGCTCTGGCACATAGGTCTTTTTTCATTAGGTTGACAGTAAAAAATTACCTCTGTCGGGGGGGGGGAGAAATCCAAAATCCACATCTAACCACCTCTAGCCCCAGCTATAGGTCCTTGCTTAGGTTTACTAAGCCTGTTGTATCTGACTGAAGCCTGGAGCCGTTTAATGCAAAAACTGTCAGGATTATCTTCACCATAGCGTGGCTAAGCTGGGAAGTGGAGAACTAGTTCATCATCTGTTTCCTGGATGGCTTGCTCTGGGGAGTCCCTGGAGTCCCAGCTGGGATTTAAATCTTCCTTGCTTTGGTGACAGCTCAGTCTGTTAGCAGTCGTGGCAGTCTCTGGGAATCATTCTTTCATGCTCGCAAGGGCTGTTTTTTCCCTGTGGTTAATTGCATTGAAGTGAATTAAGTACTAAAGCAGAGTTCAGCAAGGAAACACACACCTTTTAAAAATGAACAGAACGTTCACTCATTATTTATACTGATCCACTGTGAGAACTCTCATGAAAAATTAAAAAAAAAACCAAAACAAAACTTAGAACCATGCAACTCATGGCTCTTGTGATGAGTTGTGGGCATAGAGCATATTTGGGATGGGATTGTTGTGACAGGTGTGAGTTGCAAGGCAACATAGTGACCGACATTTGGGAAAAGAGATTTTTGTATTCTTTGACCCTGAACTAATTTACACACTTACAGGGACTGCAGACCTACTGGTGCTGACAACAGATGGCTCAGAATATTCTCACAGGAGAGCGTGAAGTAAAAAGGGGGATGGATAATGGCATTCATGCTATTGGCCCCGAAGTCCAGAGTTGTTACAGGCTGCGAAGCGATGCAAAGAAAGTAGTTGACCACAATGGATGTGTAGCAGTAACGAGGTGAAACTGCATTGCCCTCTTCACAGAATTGATAGTGTTTTAAATATTCCATTCTAAATCATTTGCTTAGGAGTAATGAGAAGTCAGAGAGTCCTTAGGTGTCTGGTAAAAACGTTGTTAATTCAACTACTTAGCTGGGGTTGAACAAGCCGTGCAAACCTGAGAAGGACTGTCTTGTGCTTCATTTGTTTATGTTTAAAAGTTTACGCTTCCTCCCATTTGGTTTGGTCATTTTGTTGAATATATTCAGCAAAGAAATAGGAACTGTGTGCAATTGGAAACATTTCCAGATGGGTTCTGTGTTACAAGTGGGAATGCACTGTGGGATATTTGTGAGAAGGGATATATGCCAATATACAGAAATAAAGAGTATACCTATGGCTTGAAAGTACATTTAGCATCAGTGCTCATAGTAAATCCCCAGAATACACCTGAAGGAGTGGAATGCACTCTGAAAGTGATGCTTCATCATCATCACATATCATTACTGCTAGTGCCTCCCTCCAAAGAAAATTTTCAAGGAGGCAGGAAATGTGGAGTGACAGTACACTAAGGAATGTCTTGCCAACTCTCAAGCCACATGGCAAAATTTCTGCTGGAGAATTGATCTGTTTTGCTTCTAATCTTATATATGTAGAGCTGGGAAACACATACAAAGGGTATTACAGAACACAGCATCAAAAGAAAACCCTGATGTGTTGGCTCTACAAGCTTCCTCTAGGGGATTTTACAGAAACCATAGCTTCATATCTCATTGCACATGTCTAAATAAATATTAAAGACAAGCATTTTGCATAAGATATGCTACGGTACAACAGCAAGATTATTAGTTTATTTGCCCCTGGCAAAAGCATTTCATGGCTGTAGTCATCATCTCCAATTATTTGTTATAGTGTCTTGACTCTTCTGAGTATTGTTTATCCAACAGTATTTACACAGAAGCTCATTTGTGAGAGGTTTTAACATTTTTAGAGGTTACAGTTGGTATGTGTTTAACATACATGCAAGTTATTTCGGAAAACGAGGGCAAGACACACAGATCAAAACTGGCTGTAAACTGCTGCTGAATTCACAACAGAGAGTTGGACTTACATGGGTTTTAATACTTCAGATTCCTTCCCAATCCTTTTCTTTCCCCTGTAGCAATTTCCAGCAAAACCACATCTTATTTCCCCTTGCTGAGACATACCTAAGCATTCCCTTTCTTAGAGAACATCCATCAAAAAAAAAAAAAAAAAAAAAAGGTAGGAGAGAAAAAGAAAAATAAGATCGCTGCAAGGGTAATCCTGCATTTATAACCAAATCCAGAAAATAGAGGCAAATATAAAATGTCTTCTGAGTGTAAAAACTTAGACAGTAGGTAGGTATTTGCACTCAATATATATTTGCACATGTACATATTTGAGAGGTAAACATTTGATTTGCACCTCATATATGCATACTACTAAAAGACAGGTATTTTTCCATCTTGTCTTGCAGCAGATACTGCTCTATGGAGATGACAAATGGATAAATCTCTGATTCTCTCATCAGAAGGAGAATTCTTGGATATTTCTCTGCTCCCTCAAGAAAAAATGAAGCATTCTCGTTCCTGCCTTGAACATCCTGTGAAAGGAAAAGGTAATGTTTCTAGGGTGTGTAAGTTCTCATTTTGTTATTGAAAATGTTGGGGGCCTTGTTCTATTCTGTAGCTACCTCCGTTCTGCCAGCACATCCCAGAATGTCCCTTAAATGTTCTCAGAAATTAAGCTCATGGCCTATCCTCCCACGTTTCCCTCTGGAGGTCAAATGGCTGCAGGATGGGTCTTTAGGTAGGGAAGAAGAAGGGCTGCCAGGTTCACAGCTGTGCGGTTATCCTGTGCCCATGTGTGCAGAACACTTCAAACAGTGCACCCAGGGTGTGCCAGGGTTGGTTCAAGATGGACTGAAAATAGTTCACACCATTCCAGTGAGGACTGGCAGCCTGGGCAAACATCTGTTGTTATCCTGATGGGGATGCAGCTGGTCATTTATCGTAATGTGGCCCAATTTTCAAGGTCAGTCAATCAAATCCAAAAATCTTGTAGGATGAACATCAGCTAGAATTGTTTCTGTTGTTGGTTTTTCATCCCATTATTTGTGCTTTCTACTTCTGGTCTAAGCAGCAGATAAAGGGCTTAACGAGCCATGGAGAAACCTGGCATTAAGAGCTTTGGTATTGATCTGATATAAATGAATCTTTTAATATAGCTAATTTGCTTAGAAACAAGGGAGTATCCACAGAGGCAAAAAGTAGGGAGAACTTTAAAATAGCAAGATTGCCAAAGGTCTAATGAGGCTCTTCCTCAGTCTTGTTAGCCTGCTCAGGTTTTGAGGGAAGGTTGTTTTTTTTCATGAATTTGTCTGTGACCTGGAAGAGCCATGGTGACAAAGATGCTAAGAAGATTGTCCACAGAGTCCTTCAAACCCCAGGGCAATGTTTGTTCTGTCTCTAACAAAAGGCCAAGATATTGGATTATAGCATAGGCCCTGCCATAAATTTAGTGTTTCCTCTCTTTAAAACCATCAGTTTAGGTCGTACTGCCATTGCGTTCCTTCGAAAGTCTTTACAACTGAAACCCTTCCAGAAGGCGAAAAATTAAATTTCCTGCCTGAGAAGTACTGAGAGATAAAATCTGTCTTGTTTCCTGTTTCTCTTCAAAAATCCTACCGTTGGATAAAATACGCCAATTGCACTTTAGGTGGTAGTGTTTGCATCATGAACTGTTAAATGAAAGTTTTAATTCATCAGCCTCTGATGAATTCTTTTCGTGCTATGTACATTATTTTAGAAATGGCTTTGTATGTCGGATTAAAAAGAAGAGTTGCTGTGACGATGAGAAATGCGCGTGCAATGCCTCTGTAAGCAGTTCAGATTTATGATAACTCCAGGCATACTCCTGTTGCCTGGTCATTCCTTGTGTTATGCTGTTCCTTGTCTGACGTGAAGAGCAAACTTTCTGAGAATGGAAGACGTCTCCTCTGTATTAAAGCCCTGTCCAAACTAGAAGCAATGCAATGACTTTGTAATTAGTGGCAAACCTTAGAGGTTTTGACTGTCACTTGGTGCTGGAATTGTAATTCTTGGATGTGTACCTAATTGCTCCATTGTGTAAGACACGTGTTGTGAAGGTGTTGTTCTCCTTCCAGCAAGTTTTCAGCTTGAAATGATACAGCAGAAGTGGAGGTGTGAAGTAGCATCACAAAATGAGTCAAAGAACGATAAAAAGAGTCAGTTACTGAATCTGATGTAGACTTGCACACAAAGTGAAAAGTTTTTTTTCCCCAAAGCTGAAAAATTTGCAGGATTTTCTAAAAATATTCCTTTAGTTGTGATTTTGTGAAGATGTGTAAAACAGATAAATTAATACCCAAAACAATTAGCAAACATAATGCTCCAACAGGTACAACTGTGGGAGAAAGAGACTATTTTTCTGTGACAGCAATATTCCTGAAACATAGTAGGTGCAGTTATTTTCATATTCGGTAGTTATTAATATTTCTGAAGTGGCTGAAGCAACTGGCTTGGCTCTAATGTAATGTACTCTTTGAAATGATAGTGTTTCGTAATCCTGTTGTTTGGTGATGAATATTTGCACATTTTCTTGGACTTGTTCCAGTAATTTACAAGGAGATGCTTTGTAGACCGTGGAAAACCCCAGAAAATTTCTTGGCTGGGTTTACTCAGACAAACTGAAATAAACCTTCAATTCAAAGAGATGATACATGCTATTCCTATTTTGAACACTGTACCTTCATCACATGTGACCTTGCTGTTTGATGATTTGGCACAATGCCACAGCATAACTCGATGATCCACTGAAAATTGTGATTCTTTCATGTGGAAAACAATAAAAAGCGTATGGTATCACTTATACTTCACTGTTTCTCTGAGAATTCAAGCACCAGAAATAAAAAACACTGTCTGAAGACTTTGAATTTCCATTAACCGGAAACAGTTGGTATAAATTATTTTTACTGAAACTGCTCTACCAGTGTGGGTAATAAAAGAAAAAATAACATTGGCATTTGATTGACTTCATAGGTGCAAAATATGTCATGCTCAGAGGGAGCATAAAATTCTGGGTCGGGCAGTGGAATAATTTTATTGAATACCGTATTTGTCATGGAGAAGCTTGGAAGAATGCGTTTCCTGTTACCTTAATTTCTACCGCATCTCTACTGAGCATGGTGATTTGCATGATCAGATATGCTGGATAATGAATATGATGAGTAGCTACAGTAAAAGTAGGAGGTAAGAAGGGAGGCTTCTAGAATAATAAGACTTTTGGTGGAAATCTAAGCTGAGTTATTCAAAGAAACAGTTTTACTAGCAATGTGTTTCTAAAGCATGGCTTGGATCTGGGTTTTAGAAATTTCAGAGCTGTATGTATTTTGGTGCCTTACTGTCCCAATGAGCACTTTAATTATAACTGACCTTACGGAAGTCAGTTACTATGCAAAGAGGGTGCTTTTGTTTCTTTTTTCTTTAGTTTAAGATAGAATTACTCTGCAGAATCTAGAGTAGTTCT
This sequence comes from Aptenodytes forsteri, assembly GCF_000699145.1. Classification (NCBI taxonomy): domain Eukaryota; kingdom Metazoa; phylum Chordata; class Aves; order Sphenisciformes; family Spheniscidae; genus Aptenodytes; species Aptenodytes forsteri. The sequence continues at coordinate 657,713 of NW_008794415.1, read as the reverse complement.
GATGTGGCAACATCTCCAGTCAATTGCAATCAACCTTATATTACACTGTGTTTGTCTTAATGCCCAAGATTTATCTTTATTGTTTACTACCACATTTGGTAAATAGCATTTTTTCTATAGTTTCTGTAATAAGAACAACTGTATAAAAGTAGTAGCGTGTACTCAAATAGAAACTTAAACTGAGCAGATAGTAGCTCTCAGATAGAAACTTAAACACAATGCATCTGGAATTATTATGGCAAAGCAACATAGCGATAACAAAGCAATAAAATGCTTGTTAACCAGAAACTACAATAGGAAAGCAAGTTAACTTCCAGACTTCTAAATTTTGTACGTGAGGAATAGACTCTTATCCATGTTAAATATGACTTAAATCAGTAGGGTTGCTTGTGTAATTAAATACCACCTAGCATTAGGAGTTTATGTGTCTATAGATTTACAGTGTAGGTTTATTAGGCAATACTTATTACTTTCAATTTTTATTCTAGAACTGTAATTGCATGAAAAAGAACATAAATTGGCCTTCAAACTTGGTATAAGTCTCACTGAATGGGTTAGCAGAGGAGGTGAGTAAGTCAGTGCGCAAGAATGGCTGAAGTTCAGAAACAAGAATAGAATTGCAAAGTTGTGAAAACAGCAATGAAGAAAAAGGAAACGACGTTACACTGAAGCTTTTTGTCTGTGGGTGAAGTCTGCCTGGTGACTGATACCTGTAAAAGTGAGACATTTGCTGTAGATTAAAAATAAATCAAAAAATAAAGCAGCTGGGGGCAATGAAAAGAAGCCAATAAATCCCTGAAAACTCCAGATGGGCCTCTGTGGGCTTCTGTTAGCATTTGTTGACAAGCAAGGCTCCATTTGCATGTCTTTTGTACTGCAGTTAGGATCATTGCTGTGTTAAAATATGCTATATTCTAAAGCTGTGGTGAGAGTAGCAAAAGAACTGTGTCCAATGCATTTGTGATAAAAGATTATATTAAATATGTCTTCTTTTTTGCAGAGGGTCTTGGGCACACGAGAAGAAAGAGATCCTATCTAGGAGTTCAATAAAGACTCATTGAGTAGCATGCTACCAAATTCCTTTAAAAACAGTTGATTTTCAAGCTCCTGCTCATACCAGTTTAATGGAGTAGCCATTATCCCGTGTGCTGGTGATGAGGGGGTGGCACTAATGTAACCTTTTTTTTTGTTTGTTTTTTAGTTCAGACAGAGCTACGAAGGTCCTTTGGTTTAGGGTCTCTGCATATCCCTTTCCTGATATATGACCTCATGAGCCCAACTGCATAATCCTGGAAGCTAGTATTGGTGGTAGGAGCCTGGATCTCTTCCTCAAAGCTCAAGGTCTGTCAGCCCATGTCCTGTTGTTGACCCTTGATGCTAGCTGAAAGTCTGGTCCGTTATCTGGGGTGTGTTGTCGCTGAGGACTGGCCCTTGGCTGCCCAAATCACCAGTTTTGCCTGATGTCACTTCCAGTAGCCTGTGATTTTGAACAGTGACAAACAAAGCACCTTCCCGCTGATTCTTCTTCAGCTTATTCCCTTTTAGGCTATGAAGAAGGTATCAGACCTTGGCAAAATGGGACTTCTAGGCCTGTGCCCGTAGTGTGACTTTCTTCCTTTAGTTCTAGTTATTTGAAGGTGGGTGCATAGTTGCTCCCAATGCTTACACCTGAGGCAAATTCAGGCAACACCCACCTGAATTATCATCCTGAGATCCTTATACTTGCCTGCTTGCCCAACCAATTATTTCTGGACATCCCCAAGAACAGAAGGTGCACGGGTAACTCACCTGAGAGCAGTCCTGCTCTGTACTGTCCCTTACTGGGTCAGTTAACCCCCATGCCCACCTGCCTGGGTCACCAGGCAGGGATATTGCCCTAAAGTGCTTTCGCTTAACTGGGCAATCATCAAGGTCTAAAGACCCTCCATCTTCCCTCTTCTGAGAGATGAGTGACAGTGGTCAGATGGGAAATAGTGAGTTTTCTCTTTGAGGTATTTGGTGATAGAGAAGTTTCGTGAAGTTAACTGTAAATTACACCTATTTTCTGCAAATAGTTTTAGCTTCAGTACTGATGGCCCAACATACAAATGCTTTCACCAACATAGCCAAATTTAGTGATATTAAGAAAATCATATGTATTTGGAAAACATTAGGATTTATTTTTATGAAATAGCATCTGATAGTTAAACTGCCATATTTTTTCCAGGCTTCTTTCATTAGAGAGACTGATGACTATTACTACAGATATCCCACAGAGTATTCAATTATGCTGGAAGGAGGGTGAAAACGACATGCCAGAAGCTATGCAAGAGAGATGCACATTATTCTAATTTTATGAGGTTGTAGATCTTGGGAAAAGGAGAGATTTATAATGCCAGAAATAGCATCTGATAGTTCCCCTGCCATATTTTTTCCAGGCTTCTTTCATTAGAGAGACTGATGACTATTACTACAGATATCCCACAGAGTATTCAATTATGCTGGAAGGAGGGTGAAAACGACATGCCAGAAGCTATGCAAGAGAGATGCACATTATTCTAATTTTATGAGGTTGTAGATCTTGGGAAAAGGAGAGATTTATAATGCCACTCCCTACAATAATTAAGAAAGTGTGTGTCTGATTTATGTATGTGTAGTGGGAAGATGGGGTAATATAGTGAAAATACCACAGAAAACAGAATCTCTGAATATAAATGATCTGCACAATCTGTGTTTTCTCAAGATACCTCGCAAAACTCCACATCTTCTATACTAGTCATGAGATAAAAAGTTTGTTCTTCAAATTGAAAAATATCTTTCTTAGCTTTGGTAGTCAGCCATTGTTTTCTCTTTTATCTACAGTGATACAGTGAAGCTAACTAAAAATACATGTTGTATTCAGTGAAAAGCACCGCTGATAAGCCATCAACATAATGTTTTGTAAATCTTGCCCTCTGAACGAGAGCAGAAATTAGGTAGTGTTTCTTTACTTCAAACTAAGCATTGGCGTGATTCAGCAGGTCAGTTAAGTGTATGCTTGCTGGTAGTTCATAAATGCCATTGAAATAACTTTTTTTAAGAAAAAAGTCTTCTTTGTCTTTGGAGGAATTACTATTTTGATGACTCAGGAGCAGAGAACAGTGGCAGGCTTATATACTGTGTTGACTGGAGGTCAGGGACATCTGTATGTATGCAGATCTTGAGGTAGAGTTTGTTAAGGCAAGTTATTTTTCGAAATCTCTGAGACCAGATCTTGTAATTTTTTTTTCCCTTCAATTACAACTCAAGATTCAGTCTTCAGATGGCTATGTGGACAGTGAAATAGTTCAAGTCATTTGAATGAAGTATATTTTTTATATTCTTCAGGTTGCTTTCTCTGATAATTTGCTTTGTGCTTGTTCCAAGAGCACATAGGGAAAGCAAGCCCTCGTTCAGAATAAAATGCAGTTTCTAGGGGAATTACAGATAAAATTTGGCTGGTTTCAAGAGAAAGTGCAGGGACAGTAAATTAATACTTCTTATTCTCATAACTGTTAATTAGCATGTCAGGCTGTGTTGTAGGATTGATGAGACTGTCTCATCTGGCAACATTTTCAAGTGAAAAACAGATCTTAAGGTTGGCTTTTTTTTTTTCCCCTCAAGTCATCTCCATTTTCTCCAGCAAATTCTGGATTTGACTCTGATTGCACTTCCAGTTGTTTTAGACTAGGGAAACTCCACTGGTGTTAAATAATATTATTTTGTTTTAATACAGGATTCAGTCAGAAAATTGAAAACAGCACCATTGTGTGTCTCGTATTTCCCATTGTTTGTATTCAGAGTAAATATCAGGAGTGCAGGTCTGGTTTTGGCTTCTTTCTGCACAGCATTAATGGAGTGTTTATTAATTCAGACTTTCTAACAAATACAAAAACTGGCTTCGTTGCCTGATTGAAGTTCATTGATATCAGTGGTGGTATTCCCCCTAATGGCAGTGACCTTTTGCCCCTCGTAATTATTGCTAGTCTAATAGCCTGGGCTTAAAGTGTGGAAGTAACTAACAATCTGGGTTCATGCAAGGGTGTTTGGTGTTTTTTGTTGGTTGTTTTCCCCCAATAAGACAAAAGAAAACAAACATGAAAAACTTTTGCTTTGTTAGCTAGCAACAAGAGAGCAGAGGAATTAAAACTGTGTGTATGGGTATCTATATATAAATATGAAAACACAGCACCTGAAGAGTCAGTTCTTTCTAAAAGTAATTTAGTTTGCATGCTAATAACTTTTCAATGTACTGTTTATCTTCTAAAGCAAAAATCTGTAGCTGGCAGATATAGATTATAATAGTGTAGCTAAGTCTTTTAAACCCAAGTAGGGTAATCTAATTACAGTTAAACAAGAAAAAGTAATTGTGGCTTTGCAAGTTTCTTTTCTTACATGCTTCTCTAAAGAAAGCATCAGTAAATATCTCTTGGATATGTGATGTGACACTGTCAAGTTTTAAAGGATTTTTTTTTTATGATTCTCAGTCACAAACGGGATAATAAAATCTTACGACTGCTGTTAGCTACATCTGTATTATTTATTTTCAATTAAGTGTTCTACTCCTAATATTTTTAACTGAGAAGGAAATGTAGTATGTGAAAAACTTCCTCCCTTGAAATACATTTAAATCACACAGACGTACCATTTTATCCATGTGTATGTGCCAGTCTGGCCACTGACATAAGTTACCTCATGTATATAATGCATTTATTTGATGACCATAGCAAATTTCCATCTTTACTGTGAGTAGCTGTGAGCTTATCTCTTTCTCTCTCACCAGATGTGGTCATCCACTGGGGAGTGAAAAACTTAAACTAAGTGGACTCTACAGGTACTATTTTTATGATGATGTACTTGTGTAAGTATAGTTCTGCATTGTTTCTTGAGGCTTTTCTTGTCTTCCCCTAATCTCAACATTTTACTTCAAATTTGTGCTCTCATAAAGATATTGCTGGCCTGTGCCAGAAAGAGAAACAGGTTTGTGCATCTGGTCATCTTCTTGGTAGCGCACAGACAATATTACCAGGTATTCAAGACAGACTTGGGACCCTCAAACTCTTATACAGAGATTGCAACTGAAGACAGACTTTTTTTTTAATCACCTTTTCTATTTCCAGGATTAATGTATGTGTTTACAAAATGACAGAAGCAGCAGACATTATTCCAAAGTAAAGTTCGTATATAGCCATATCAAATGCACGTATACTCTGTATTTCAGTATGGCAGAGAAAGAGCTTGTCTTCTCCAAGCCTTAGCAGTCCAGCTCATGCAAATAAGGAAAGCCAGCAGTTAGAAATGTTTTGCAGAAAGCAGGTAGTTATCAGTAAGAAGTTTTTGTTACAGGATCCCAGGACAGCCGCGCACACAAGAATGAGGCCTGCCGTACGACTTGGAACCGGGATATATGCACACCTGCATGCAGCTCTGGGTGTGAAACAAGGACACCAAGAACTGGTAAATACAAGCTTTTTACTGCCTGGTGGTATTTTTTTCCCTCTTTCTGAGTAAGTTTCTTCTAATGGTCACGGGTGGCAGACCCCTTTTCTAAACTTGTATTCTTGTGCGTCCTGAGACATCAAAAGGAAATATTTGAGGCGGGGGAGTGAACTGAAGAGAGACAGGAATGCTGTGCAAGTAGGATGAGGTTATTCCATGTGAATTCTTTGAGAAAGAGAAAATACTAAGAAGGGTGGGACTTGGGGGGTTGTCAGTGCTGTACAAATGTGCACTTGTGGGAAAGAAGGAAAAGGCATCTCTCATTGAATAGTCTCATCAAAACAAGTCTGTCTCATTTCTTTTTCTTTATTTTGTATATGAGTCAAAAGTATATTTGGACAGCGTGAATTAAATTCTGTTTTTTAGCTGGAACAATACAGCTAAATCCTTGTGTACTATGAATTGGCACCACTGCACTGAAATCAAGAAAGCTTCATTGATTTACATCAGCTGTTGCATATTCTTAACTAGAAAAAAGTATAATGTAATGCATGTTGAAGATGTCCAGATCCAAAATTTTTCAAATCAGTTCTTCAGCTAGCTTGTTTGGGTGACTGAAATGTCCTGAAAAGGATATTAGAAGAAAACATCTCATGATTTAAAATGGATATAGCGCTCCAGGTGTTTCTGATTGGGCTATATGTTATACCACAGTAATCCTAAGGAATGCTTGCTTCATCTATGTGTTCTAAACATTATAATATTTAGTATAGCTCCTGTTTTGAGGAAGGATTATTTATGCCTAATCTTGCGTAGAGTACAGAAACCGTAGGATATATATATATAAACAAGTGGTGTTTAAACTGAGGATCTATTCTGAATCTAACTATGGTACTAATGATACAAGAAGATGCAAACCACTAGAGACGAGGTTCACAACTTTATAGGGTTTCCTCAATAGGACAAAAGCATCACATCAAGTTGATTGATGCATGCCGAAGCTCACACAGGGGCAGACCTTGAATCACCTGCCACAGCACTGTTTTGGCCAGAAGCTCAGAGGAGCAGACTTTGAGGAAGGCATCTGTAAGAGGCAGTGGACCCCACATCCCCCCTGGATCAGAACTTGGGGGAAACCAGAAGCTGTTGGCCTTGAACAAAATGAATGTAATTGGTCTCGTCTTGGGAGGAAGAACTATTTTTGCTGGCATGTTCCCTCCTCAACTTGGCAAAGAGCAGTATGTTATGGTAAAAACTTGGAAGACCGTAGGCTGTCTGTGGGCTATTGCCTGTCTTTCATATGATCCATCTTCAATACCACAACATTTTTTTCTTCACAAGATAGCAGGGTTACAAATAGGATTTTTTTCTGACACTAAAATGGTTCCACATTCTTTCCCCAGGACAAGTTACCTCTTGAGCCAAGAAAGCTTCAGTTTGGGTGCATGGAGCCAGGCACACACTGCATTTGGCTGCATTTGCCAGGATTTGGCATTTATGTTTCTGTCGACTCTTTGCCTCCAGTTGTAGCTTTTCCTATTCTTACATTTGCATGTGAAAGGTACTCTGGGTCTTTTGCTGTTACCCTGCACCTTAGGCAGTTCTATAATGGCCTAAAAAGGTATAAAAGAGGCTTCTTGGCATAACAGATCATCCAAACTATGCTGCCAGAGCTGACCCACCAGTGACAGCTACACAGGAGGTCTTTGTGTCTTTACACGTTTAGCCATAACTTCAGAGCATCTTTGTTTCTCTGCTCCTAAGAGAAAGGGATGTGGGTTACAATGTCTTGTCACTGATTCCCTCTTCTGAAAGATTCCCAGGAGTAAGTGAAGTCAAGAGCAGGATGGGCTTGTGTGGAGAGGAATGGTGTGAAAAGTGTTGTGAAAGGATGGAAGCAGAGTGTTGGAGAAGGCTTTGGTTCAACATGCCAGTGAGTTAAGAATTTGCAATTTCAACCTCTTTTTATTCCCCAGAGTGAAAGATTGAAAAGGAGAGGTTTAACTTTCCATTAAAACAAAAGCTTTAAGCATAATGATCTACATCTGAGAGCAGGCATTGGGTTGGAGAACAGGACACTCGGCCTTTCAGGCCAGTAAGAGCCTGCAGTGCCCACAGAGGTAGTGAAGGATGCGCAACCACATCCCTTATGTTTAAGCATGGGTCATCTGCTCCTCAGAATACAAAGCAGAGGTGAATATTGAAGAGGCGGCATTGAAAAAAGCAATCCAAAAGATTGCTTCTGAGGACCTTGTAAAATGAAGGGCAAAGGAGTTCAGGAAGGCTGGACATTCTTCAAGAAGAAAATCTAAAAGGCACAGGAGTAGGCCGTCCCCATGTGCCGAAAGATGAGCTGGCTTGGAAGAAGACCGGCCTGGCTGAACAGAGCGCTTTGGCTGGAACTGGGGGGAAAAAAGGAGAGTTTATGATCTTTGGAAGAAGGGGCAGGCAACTCAGGAGGACTACAAGGATGTCATGAGGTTATACAGGGAGAAAATTAGAAGGGCCAAAGCCCAACTAGAACTTAATCTGGCTACTGC
>NW_008794415.1:580680-649635 GCF_000699145.1 Aptenodytes forsteri | reverse complement strand
CAGTTGTTCTCTGGGTACCCAGCCCCCTGAGCTGGAAGAGAGGGCTGCGGAGCAGAATGAAGCCCCCATAATCCAAGGGGAAATGGTTAGCGACCTGCTACACCACTTAGACACACACAAGTCTATGGGGCCAGAGGGGATCCACCCAAGGGTACTGAGGGAGCTGGCAGAAGATCACCAAGCCACTTGTGATGTTTTATATAAAGTGTGACGGTTTATATAAAGTATCCTGCATTCTTGAGTGCCCAAAACTCTCACTGGTTTTAATGCAGGTTTGTGTTACACTTGTAATTCATGACTAGACTTCATTTTAGGCATCTATATTTAGTTGTTCTAAGGCACTGTTGAGGAAAAAGAATCTGCCCCAATAATACATCTCCAAAGAATGCTGGTGGTGTGAAACACTGTATTTATTGAACAATTTAGTACAGTGGCAGAGTAAATCAATGTTGGGTATAAAAACATGCAGTTCTTGTAAAGTATATGTTACACTAAGTACCAAGATGATACGTTGCATCTCTATGCCCTCTTTTTATCTTGAATGTTACAATCATATCTGTTAGTTGTTGCATTTGGAAACTGAATCTAAGGCACTGTTGAGGAAAAAGAATCTGCCCCAATAATACATCTCCAAAGAATGCTGGTGGTGTGAAACACTGTATTTATTGAACAATTTAGTACAGTGGCAGAGTAAATCAATGTTGGGTATAAAAACATGCAGTTCTTGTAAAGTATATGTTACACTAAGTACCAAGATGATACGTTGCATCTCTATGCCCTCTTTTTATCTTGAATGTTACAATCATATCTGTTAGTTGTTGCGTTTGGAAACTGAAAAAAAAAAAGTCATGTATAACACTGGGTCTCATGATTGTGCTAAGCCAGCCACAAAAGTCGGATGTATTTACAGATTAAAAATCAGGAAAAAACAGCTCTTAAAATATGTCGGCAGCAATAAAATGCATTTGTGTGACGAAATGCACCTGCAGTACTGTTAGATGAAAACAGATAAGCTTCTAAGAGCTGGATGTGAAAATTCCATTTTTAAAAATCAATGAGACGATAGTAATACAAATGCCATTATAATTTGAATCAAATCAGGGTCCTACACCAAAAGTGATATATTTAAACTCTCAGTTTTTCAGTCCTTATCTGTATAAAGTAATTCCAGACTGAAAAATGCCAAATGCAATTCAATGTTAATTGTGAACAGATAAGCTAAGCTGGAACAATTCATTGGAAGTTATACCCATGTTGGAATATATCCTTTTTATGTTATGTGCCATATTATGGAAAGAAAAAACATAGTTAGATCTATACTTTTACACCCAAGTGACTTCTACAAATAAAAATGCACTCACAGAATGACATGACATGATTTATTCCTGTGCAGAACTGCTAATGGAGATACAGACACCATTACCCAAGTATCTGAACTATCTAAACAAATACTTAGATGTGCCTCTATTTACACCTTCTCTCTGAATTTCAGCTGCAGACCTAAAAATGCAGGCTCAAACTGGTGCAAAATACAGGTGCAAATTATTCTGCAAATGAGACTACTGAGCTGAATGCAAATTTAAATAATAGAATAGTCTGCATCCATCTTCTGTCCTCTTGTATGTCACTTATTTTAGACTCTCATCTCTTCAGAGTAGGAAGAGATTAATACTAATTAATATACTTTATTATGCTGTAGTTCAGTGCGTACCTCAAAAGACCAGTAATAAAGCCTGAAGGATCCAGACAATAATATGATGCAAACAAGTGTTTTAGCTTCCCCACTACCTTATTTTCTAGCATATAACCTGTGTGTGTTCCTGGAAGATAAGATCTGGGTTTAATTACATCCTTGGACAACCCATGCAAAATAAGAAATGGCAGGAAGGGGGGCACTTCAGGGAGCAAAATATTTGGGTGAACTTCCCCTTGTATATTTGGAGAAGCCTAGGACTTAAATTTCTCTGAAACATAAGCTGACTTCTTCTTCCCTGGAGAACCCATAAGTAATTGGTATGCAAAAGTAGTAAATAATATATTCAGGTGTTTAATCCACAGTATTTCAGAGCACATGGCACTTTACTTGTGCTCATGTCTCATACTTTGAAAAGCTATGTGAGAAATTCATTTAAGTCATGAGAGTTCTCGAACATACCTCTATCACTCTGAAAAAATGTGTTTTCCAAAATGACTGGGGGATAGTAAACTGCCGTTGACTTACCTATAGGCTGCGTAACCACCCCAGCCAGTGGGCTAAGCTCCTAGGCACCCAGGGCAGGCAAGTACAGAAATCTTCCTGTCTCCTCAGACCCGCAAAAGATAGCTGTGCTATGCCCAGAAATCTCTTTTGCTCAGCAAGAGCAAAGTTAGCACGTCAGCCTGCATCCTGAAATGATACAGATTTGGACTGCCAGGTCTTCAGCCCTTTTTTGTGTCAGAGGTTTGCCAGGAAAAATACAAATAGTTTCAGCCAGAGAACCATGCGTTCTATGCAAATGAAAGCAAATAGTTCTGGTGTTAATCACCTCACTTGTCATTGAGCAAAACAAAGCTTTTGAAGCTGATTCAGAAATTTCCATCACATCAAAATGCAAGCTTTGCTGGCTTTGCTTACCTGTGTAGTGTTATTCTCATACATACACATAAATAGGATTGCCTTGACTCAAGATCTAACAAATACATCCTGATTTAGCGAAAGTCAGTTGGAAAACAGTATTGAATCCAGAGTTCTTTATTCGTTTTGAAAATAACTTGCTGGATGAATGTACTGAAACTTCGGAAACATTAGTGGTCACTAATGGAAAACTGCCCTTGCAGTATGTAACAGCAAGCTATGCTTTTAGCTCTGAGAGTCTTGCCTGGCTCTGGTACAACCTCCCAATCTACTACTTTTACCATCATCAGTCAGTTTTCAATACAGATGTTGCCTTATTTTTGACATACAAAACAAACACAATTTAAAAAGCAAAGGATGTTCTTTCTGAAGATTGTAGAATTTTACATCTACATTGCTCTTTCCCTTTAGGAAGCTCAAAGCATTTTACTAGCTTTATATAGCAATGCTTTGTATCTGTCACCGTACCTGTCATTATCTCATTGTTAGGGTTTGTATGTTTGGTTAGTAACACATGCTCATTTGCCTGATTAGCATCATGCTTTAATTTCATTTAATAAGTATATTTCAGAGTCAGAATGATCTTCATCAAGCAGAATAATTTAACTTTGCCGTGTAGAATTAGTTAAGATGAAGACTGTCAAATGAAATGTAAAAAATAATCAGTGGTTCTCATTAAGAGATAATAACAAGATTTTTTTTGTTTATTAGTTTTGTTTTGGTCCCAGCATCAAATTTTAAGAACTGTTACATGTTGTGAACATTCATTTTAATACATTTGATCTCATCTGGCACCATGCAAATAAATAAAATCCTTAACCTTCTTTTGACAACCAATAATTAAAGAGTGCAAACTAAATACTGAAAAGGAGCTTTAAGACTAGGTAGCTAATTTAGGCATACATCAGGAGTTTGATGAAATATGTAACATTTGAAAGATTAGCTGAAGCAGTCTCTGTTAGAACTTAATGATTGTCTTTAAGAACTGAGAGAGTCCTGATGCAATTTTGGGAGATTTGAGACAAGTAAAGGAAGTGCTGTTAAGAGGGAATAAAAAGGAGGACCTGGGGAACTGTAGTCATCAAAGAATTGACTACTTTCAGTTCCCATTCAGAATGTCCTACTTCGGGAATCTCACCGTCACTCTTGTCATGTTGAGGTCTTCGCTTGTTCTCTGCACATCAAAGTACTACACCTGGTGTTGCTCAGCGCATCGCCTATGTGCCTGTACTAGATGCATCTACTTTGGTATCTAAAACTTTTTACTAAGGTCTAGTAGAATATGCGTAGACAACAAGACTGTGTAACTGTAATGTAGAAGCCAACTGGAATGTTATTTCTGGTGGGGACCTAAGGATGTTTTTAAAATCTAGTTCATTAATGACTTGGAGCACAACCGGCAGAAAGGCTGGTGCAAAACAGTTGCGGAGCAAGTCCAGATGGGGAGGGGTTTGAAACGACTCAGACGATGAAAGTGGGGACGGTGGATAAATTGGTGAAATGGTCTTAAGTAAATGCATGAAATTCAATGCACAAATACAAATTATGAGAGTAGGGAAGGAGAAATGTAATGCACAAGTGTAAAAAGGGGACCGTGTAAGCAGGCAATAATGCTGTGGAGAAGGATGGAAAGGAGGTTTTAATGGGTCAAAAAATGAGCCAACCAAGTGACGCTGTTGCAAAAAAAAAAAAAGTAATTTTCATTCTGGAGTATGTTAGTAGATATGTGATTTGTCAGAATGTATGTGTAACTGTGCTCAGTAGTGCTAGAAGCTTATTGGGAATATGGTGTATAAGCACATTTAAGGTAGAGAAGTTAGAGTTCGGAGGAGAGTGTCAGGGCAATAAGGGGTTTAGAAAAAATGGAGGATTTTGATTTGTTTTATAGAGGATAGAAGACTTGGTCCAACTTTTCCCTTTTAATAAAGCTGGATGTAAGAAGGATCGTGCTGACTGATTCTGCATTTCCCCTAGGGACAGGGCAAGAAGTAGTTTGCAGGAAAAAGACGTTTTGATGTCAGGAAGAGCTGATCTCCCGAAACAGTCAGTTATTCAAGGTGGCTATGGAGTATCTTCCTTTGGAAATTTTTAAGAACAAGGCAGACAAGTATCTCCCAGGAGTGCTGGGAGGTACTTCCCCTGACTGGGGAAACTACTTGGCACCTTCTCTCTGCCTGTGTGCCTGTTTTCTTCCAAGGGTGAGCAGAGTATGGAGGAAGGCAGTAGGCATTCATAAGGAGCGCACTTGCTTCATGGTATTGCCTCAGCCAAGGAGTCAAAGTTTGGCCTAAACCACTCTAATTTAATAGAAGTTAAATAATAGTTATAAGATGAAAGGATATGTAGGTTAAAACACAGATGCATGTTGAACTAGTACAGACATTGTGGACTGGAAAATAATTCTGCAAATACAAAATGTTGGCTATGTTTCAAATCGGGGAAGTTCTTCCTTCTTAAATGTGAAGTTTTCTACATGATGGCAGCATCGTTTGTTTTCTGGATTTCCTTTGTGTTGTTACATTTCCAGGATTGTGGTAAACAAAAAGGGTTGTTTTCTGGATTTCCTTTGTGTTGTTACATTTCCAGGATTGTAGTAAACAAAAAGGTCATCATAAACTGTTCAAGGAACATGAGCTTTTTGGGGTTAGAGATGTCATCCCGATTGCCTACAATTAAATCCAAGAAATAGAAGTCTCACCCTTTCCAGCTCGTTATTGGGCAGTGAGCCCAATGAAGTGATTTTCCTTTGATTATGCAGCCAGTCCTGAACGTATGAATAGATTTGATGACTGCATGCTGTGGTTGGTTTTTTTGGTTTATGTTTTTGGTTTGTTGTTTTGTTTGTTTTTTTTTTTTTTTCATTTTTTTTATTCTGACTAGAGGCTATACAGTATGTTATGCTACCCATCAGACTTGGCTATAGAGTCAAGCTTGAAGAACACCGTTCTTTTCTTGCCAACTTATTCAGCCTACAGTCACTCAGTCTACAACAGCTTGTCAGCTCTACTGAAAAGAGCCAAATAAGACTTTACCATAATGTTTCTTCCCCTCTCCCTTGCAAAAGACAGTATGTTTCTTGAATCAGATTGGGCAGAAGTTCTTGTGGTACATGGCCAAGAGCTCTGTTAATATCTCTTGTGTTCAGAAGAGGCAGCCTGGTCCTGTTAACCATTGAGTGCTGAAGAGGAGCCAGAAAGAAAACAATTCTTTCTTGTGGAGTTACAGGAATGTTCTGTTCGTAACACATCTATGTTTTTATGAGCCTCAGCAAACTAAACACAGAGGGAGGTGTAATTTTCACCATTATGCTGTGGCGCAGAGAAACAGCATGTCCTAAGATCACAGAATGAAGGGCTACTGAACTACACGAGGAAAAAATACTGTTAGGAATAAAATCCTCCAAAGGCATCCATGCAACACACGGCATCATTGTCTGATACAAGCTGAGAAGAATGCTCATCAGAAACGCTCTCAGGATAGTCCAAAAAACTTTGCAGGAAAAGTGCATTTTAAGATGAGGTTGCTCTGAGCACACTGCCAGCGACAGAACAGAAACACCAGCAAGAGGAATGAGGGATAACAGTAGAAGCAAACCTGGCATCTGTGTTTAGGGAAAGACTGACTACCTGTAGCTCTTCATGCCTTAGATATCTTAGCATACCTTTGGAGGACCATACGAAGCTAGCTAGTACCAGAATCCCACAGATTAATCCCTGGCAATTTAGTGTGATCACTCTTATGTACATTGTACACTCTTTGGGGTTGGAATGTTTTAAATTCTCTAGTAAAGGAACCCAAATCACGGCGCTCTTCACCTTTTGCAGCTTCCAATTCTGAGAACCCACTGCATAGCAATTTTGCTGTTGAGCATTTTAGCATGACAAAGTACCCACTAGATCATTTTATGTAAGCAGGCGTCTTAGATTCCAGTATGCTGAATGAGTTAATGGCACAGCGGAGAGTCTGCATCTGGCTACTCCGGCCATGCCAGTGATGAACAGAAGAGCAGGGTGTGGTGAAAGAGCACGACAATAATTGTACCAGAATAAGAGCAGTACCATCATACAGACCTAGACCATTGTTACAGCTCTAAAATTAGGGACATAATAATAATAAAACCCTTATATTCTAACTTAATTGAGGTTCTCCTAGAAGAGCTGCAGGTGCTTTCACCCCACAAACTGTGTTGCCTGGACAAATCTTCAGGAGTTGTATTTATCTGCATTGCCTGCTAGCCATGACAACACATGTGGCTGGGAAGGTTTTTGTGTTATGGCCAGACAACGCTACAACGCCTCTCTCCCTCTGCTTCTCTCTCTCCCTCCCCTTCTCTCCTTCTCTCTCTGCCTCTCTTCCCTCCTCCCAGTCTCAGTCCACTGGGGCTTTTCTTTCAAGTTCTGCTGCCAAATTTTCTGCTTCTCTCCTGTCAGGCGTTCTGCTTGTAAATTGCCAGAGCTCTCTTTTCTTCTGTTAACTTTTCTTTCTTCTCCTTTTCTCTAGTCTTTCCTCTTTCATTTCCCGTTAAATCCTTTTTTGTGTCTCACTTTTTTTTTTCCCCTATTGCCATCTTGTGCAGCTTTTGCCTACAAGTTTCTGTAATCACAGTTTGTTAGTTTGTGTGATGTTTCCTTTTGCTTTGACTGATGTAGATTGCCTTTCAGAGCAAATGTCAATACAGTTTGTGCTTCCAGGTAACAAATATAATACCTCATGAAAAAAAACTCGGAAGATTTATATCCTATAAAAGCACAGAGGTGTGAATTGATTTGAGTATTTTCAAACTATGTTTACTCAAAATTAAATTCTTCTTTTCCATAAACTTCACAAATTATTGTGAAGGAGTATTGGTGGAGGGGAAAAATTATTTTAGGAGTAAAGTTTTCTGCAGTATTATATATTCTGCTGCTTTTCACAAATGAATAGGGGACTTTGAAGTGTTCTGTTAAGCTGAGAGCAAATACAGCATGAGAAATGGTGTCTTCTCTGTAAATGCTGAGATATGTGTATTTTTAACACCAAGTACACTATTATCAAAGCGCTTCCTATCAGTTGTTGGAAATAACTTTCTCCACATTTGAGTAATGTTTTGTATTAATTTATTTATCTAGGATGAGGAATAGCAGGAACGCAGATTTTCCTGGGAATGCATCCAAGAAGTGCTGGTGGAGGCTTTCTACTTAATCAGTTTGTCAGAAGGAGTACTTTTTCCAGCATGCCACATTATTCACTTAATTTTTCATTAGGCCTTTTAATGTAAGTACTATTAAAGCAAGCAGCTGTGATACGGAAATGTTAATTTATGCCAGATCACTTGAAAGTCCTGACTTTTCATCTGTGCAGCAACAAACTGAACTATAGGTCCTGCACATTGCTAAACGATAGCAGCCACAACGCAGCCAGGCTGAGCGAAGGCGGTTGAACTGCGCACTCCTCCAAACACCACACACTTACTGCAATCTTCCTTAAAGTTTGCTCTCTGTTCATATATCATAAGTGAGTGTTACTCATAAAGGATTTGAAGTCTCCAAGCATATGTGTCCACTTCCACCATTAAAGTGGATTCAGGTGCTTGGCATGGCTGTCTCCAGGCAGACTTTCCTTAAATAATTGATAGCTGCAGTCCCGCTGCCCATGGTTCTCTGTCTGGATGTACTCACATTGCATTTATAGGGCTTTCGTACAAGCTGCTGGCTGACAGAATGTGTGGTAAGGATCTCACAATTTCTTTTATTAATGTGACCTATTTTCACGTTCTCAGGTGACAAATTATGCCAAATGAGCTTTCTTACACCTACTATGATATGATGAGGAATTCATACGTCAACCACAGCTGTCCTGAAAATGTTGTAAAACTACTAGCGGTGTGAGGCACTGGGATTTGATTGCCAGAAGATGTTGAATGAAAAAAGGAGAGAAACATCTTAGAAATTAACCTTTCAGATATTTAACTGTGAAGAAATGTGTTGCATTTTGATTTACCTGTTTTCTTAAGAGATGGCTATAGCACTCCTATGTGGTGTTACACTCAAAATCTTGTTACAGGCAAAAGGCAACATATCGCATGAGTTTAATCAAAAACTTACCATGAGTCTAGTTAATATTTTGTTATTCCAGTCAAACTTACATCATTAATTCAAAAAAACCTCATAAATGATATGGTAAAAATGTTATAGAAGAAAATCTTCCCATTATCTACCCCTTTTCTCTGGTGTTATATTCACCCTCCCTCTGGGTCCTCAGGGCACTGTTTTTGGTCTTCCTCAAAAAGAAGGGGGTGTTTATAAAGACGTCTCAGCTTACTGAGGAGAAAAAGGGTTATTGTTTGTTACGCAGTGACTACCAATTTGTTCCCTGGGTCCTCCTTTTTTATACTTTAGAAACAGATATGAAATTTGCCGTTTGCTTTGGGCACAGACTCGTGTAGTTTGTGAGACCAGACTTAGACTTGCAGACATGATATGTGCAAACAAAGCAAAACATTGCACTGGCTAGGCCGAGGTCAACTTTAAATGAGGCCTTGATGATATAATTCTATACAATTAATAATGGGTATTTGGTGGCTCTTGCGATGTAATGTCTCTGGTTTCTTGATAAAGTTTTTTTTTTGTTTGAAAACCAAACTGTTTCATCACTTGTAAATGGAATTAACCATTTTTATTATAGCTGCACTAAGTACTGTGTTGTGCTTTTCAGTTGCAGTCGCAGCAGAGGAACTGCAAGTGATGTTTTATGTCTCAAAAGAATAGCTACTCTGTGTATTGGGGCTCTGTCTAGGAAAAAGGTAATTTCTATCTCTTAAACATTTTACTAATTTCATTGATATTTACAGTTTTCAAAATTGCTTTGGAAATTCTCTGCTGCAGCTCTGAAATTTCGAGGGCAAAACCAAAAATTATTTAGAGACTGAGGGAACCGATTTGTGAAAACAATTTAAAGACTAAGTATTTCCCAAACAATGGGATATGAGTGTAATCTGCATATATTTTAAAGATATGAGCGCTTAAGTCAAAGGAGAGGACTAATGTTATATCAACCTTGGGAACAGCTGATTCTGTTGGTTTTAGTCGTGAAGCATACTTTGGACCTCCCCTTATGGAGCTCTTGCAAAGAATCCACGAGAGTCCATTGTTTTAAACAAGGTGCTTTGTTTTCCTGAAGACTGAAGCACGTATGACACGGTTCGCTTTCATGTGCTTGGAACTACTTGGATGCTTTTGAAACTGTCTTGTGCTTGAAAGCTTGAAAAATGCTGGTTTTGTCAGGATGCTGCACACCTGTAACCTCCACTGATTGCAGTAATTTGCAGTCTCAGTCTCATCCTGTACCAGCTGTTCAGCTAGCTCAGTGTCACCTCCTTAACCACAAACAGCACTTGTTGCCTAGTAGAAAGGAACTTTGTCTCTTTTTACATCTTTGCTCCCTCAGTCCATGTAATGGACTAAAGTACTAAATCCTTGTTTGACCCCAAAGTTAAGGACAGTTTTATTTCACGACGAGGTAAGGCCCAGTTTTGTAGTCAGGCAACTGAATTCTGTATACCTCTGGTGCTACAACATAGATGTTTTGTGCCAGCGTTGTTTAAATTAAAAAAAAATGGAGTAACTTTATGCATTATGAAAGCAATAAATTCAGTACAGTAGCTTGTTCTGCATTTTTTTCTTTTGTTTGCTTACCATTATTAACTCCAGATCACTTATTCTATTAAAAGCTAACTTAAGAGTTTTCAGTTGTGTAATTCTCAGTATGCTAAAGGCTATTGCATTAACAGTAACCTAAGTATATGCCTTCAAAGATTGTCCAATAGAGATAGTTCACTTTCACCGGTTACTATTTCATGTATGTTTACTTATTGTTGGTTCACATCTGCCGTGTTCTGCTAGCAAATCTGAGCACACACTTTGTAAGGGTGAAAACCTGGAGATCCCAGAGCATGATTTTGCCACAGTCTTGAAGGCCAGAGAGCTGGAAAATCCATTCTCCAGTCCTTACATGATCATTTTATATCCTGAAATAAGTAAGGTTGTAATTATCTTGTTACTTTATTTTGCATGAGTAACTATGATCACCTTTTAGAATGGCGATTGTGTGCATGGACCAATATTGATGAATTTCCTTCAGTTAGGATGACAACATGGTGCAGCAGACGGCACCACGAACAACGTAAAGATGGGCTTTGGACGGGAAGCACAGTTTCTAGTTAAGGAAACACTGTTCAGGAACAAAGGAATGCATTATAGCAGATGTTTTCACATCATTAGATGCTGCGTTTTGGGTTTTGTGGTTTTTTGTTTTTTTTTTTTTTTTCTTCTTTAGAAGGTATCACAGAGACTACTCCTATCTAAGGAATACATAATTGACATCTCTTGAATGTAAAATGGCAAACAAGCATGGTTTGTGTCTGTTTTGAAGCTTTCCCTTTGTTTTGTGCATCCTTTTGATGACTATATGCCTATTTGCTGCACTGAAAAGCTGCAAAGTGTATGGGGCTTCAGTGCTTTCCTACCAGGAGGGTGGTATCTAATTGTATGACTTCCACATGGATAATAGTTACACATCTTGAAGTGTACACATCTTCTGACCCTGAATTTACTGTGGAACCAGAATTTTACTATCTTCAGATTCCTGCCTTCTTTCGTGTTTGGGTTTTGTTGTTGGTTTTGGTTTTTTTAATGTATCCATTTTTCACTGAAGGCCACAATCAATTGAAGTTAATAAAATCTTTGTCTGCTCTGATCTTCCCTCCTCAGGGAAAGTAAACCAGGGAATCAAACTAAGTTGTAGCTGATGCGCCATCCTAATTCATGGTTTGCACTGTGCTTTGAAAAAAAGTATCATATAGGGTGGGTCTCAAATTTAATTCCTTATGTTTGACACAGCGCTTTCATAAAGGTACTGGCAGGTCTCAGCAGATGTGACATGGTCACATTCACCATTTTTCTGTAGAGCTCATGAGTGCAAGATGTGGTGCCCTTGGAAAACCCATAAAAATGGAAGGAATGCTACAAAAAGGCAGTATTTTGCTGGGCCAAATTCCGAAGTATATGTTTTGATCTTGAAAACATATTTTGCATGTGAAGGAGAAATAAATTTGTGTATATGACTGATCCTGCCCAGTGCAGTAGCACGCTTGCCCTCAGTGAGGGTCTGCGGAATCGTCCTGGTTCTCACGCTGGCTCTGAGGTGTTTCCAGTCTGAGGGCAGAGAGAGGGGAAGACAGGTTATCTTGGGAGAAGGAAAACGAGATACCCTTTACAAGCCCATTTTAGTCATCGCTCGGCATAGAGCGGATATAAGTCTTTAAAAGACACTTGTGTGTCTTGGATGAGCTCTGTGTGGGGAAAGACACGTGGAGTGGTTGTATGACAGGGTGACAAACAAGTGGGACAGGGTGATGCTTGGTGATGGATTGGGAGGGACAGGCCAGTGCAAAACTTGACAATTGGTATAAATAGTGGGGGAAAGAGCCGTGTCAGGTTTTGAAGCGGGACAAATTTTACGTGGTAGGAGATGAGCATCTGGCAGGTGGATTTGAATGGGGTAGGGACACGATCAAATGCTGAGCAAGGACGGCAGCTTGTGCTTGTTACATCTGATGTGCTTTGCAGGAGGCGGGGGGGGGCAAGAAAGACAGCTTGGAAAGCCAGGAAAAGGAGTGACACAGTAGCTAGGACAGAGTAAGGATATGAAGTTAGTGGTGGGGGTGGAATGCAAACAACCGCCCTCAGAGCTGTCACAGAAGAGCAATCAATAAATAGAGTTCGTAGGTGGAGGCCCTGGGTTTTATATTCCAGGTGAGCAATCTCCTACTGGATCTGCAGAATCCCTGAGGGGGCAGGGGTAAGGAAGAGGAAATGAAGACATGTCAAATATGAAAAATCATAACTTAGTGTTTGGCTGCATTGTTGTCCAAGTCTGTCTGTCACTGTAAGAAACCTCTATGACAAGCATGGATTTGTAATGAGATGAGGCTACTATATCAAATCAACCTTCTCTGCTGGTATGTCTGAGAGAAAGAAAGCTGGCTAGATACAGTGACTCTGACATATATTCCCACTTCTAATTAGAAATATTTTATAACCCACATCCCTAACGGAATTTGGGAGAAATTATTGCAACAATTTATTGTTACAGTGTATTGCAAGACCACAGTGGAATAATACTTTTAAACTTTAAACATTCTGCATCTGATCTAATATTGCAGCTAATCCATCAAAAATTGATCTTGAAGTCTCTCAAAAATGGCTGCTGCCGGTGTAAATGCTTATAATGAATGCTAGCGTTGCCTTGCCAAATAGGAAAATGGTACGCTGTAAGTCCTGAGAGTGACAAAAATAGATCAGTAGTTTGTGGGAAGATATCCCCAGCAACATCTGATGGGCACTGATCTTCATCTCTCTAGATGATCCGTGCTGCAGTTCCCCATGTCAAAAATCGGGTAGACGTTGCTAAAGAAGTACCGTAGAATCATTAAAATAGGACCAGAGCTAACCCCACTCGAGACAGGACCAACTATACCTAAACCACTACACAGACACTGAAACCGGGAGCCTGCAATTGTTCCTGTCACGGCACTATTTTTTTACAGCGATAAATGGCATTCCCATGCATGTGCATCGGGGAGTCTTTTTCTCATACAAAAGTCACTGCTATCCTTTTTTTCTTTGATTTTTGTGAACCAAGCAAGAAGTATCGTAGAACAAATTTTACCACAACTCAGCAGTAAATTCCTGCTCTTAAAACCAAGTAAAGTCAAGATAAATTTTATTTCAAGAAACACTGCACCAAACCCAGCGAGATGCTATATTTAAATAGTTTTGTTTAAATAGTAGTAGTTTATGGACTAGCCAATCTACAGGCTTGCTGATCAACAAAACAGGAGCTTTAAAGCTTACAGATAATGTGGGCTTCACATAAATATGTTTGAGTCACACTACTTTTCTTATGAGAGAATTTTGAGAGTAAAAAGGCCTTGGTACCAAGAATGGACAGAGCAATAGCAGAGTATATTAGTTGTGATAATTTATTTATTTTCCAATGCTTTTGGGTGACACATTCTTGAAATATTAGTGAATTAGCTTCTCTTAGCTCAGCTGTTGGAACTGTTGTTTTTCCTCTGCAGACATTTTGCTATGTCTCTGTCTGTCACTATATGTACTCACAAATGCAGTATTTCTTCTGGCCTCATCTTTCACACACAAACACAAAAAAGAGAAGTTTGGGTTATATATCAGGAAAATGATTTTGCTGGAACAATTGGATTCTGGAAGAAACTGAAGCTAGTTAAGCAAAGTGGACTCTGTGAGCCATTTGGGAACTAGCTAAACATCAGTGAAAATTATACAGGAAAGGAGTAATTCTGCAAAATGAAGTGTAGAAACTGGATAATACAAGCGATCATTTCTGACGAGGTCCTTACTGTCTATTATTCGGATACAGAAAGACAATGGTCTAGTTAGTAGTTTCATGGAAAAAGAGAATTGAGACACCAGCATTTGCAGAATCTCAGTGAGTAATAATTACAATTTTTAAGCTATTATTTCACTATTCAGTATTGTATTTGAAATGGAGGAAAAAAGCTTTTGTTTACCAATGAAGATGCATGGAGTTTCCACATGAAACGTTCAGGTGCTGCTGGATAATGGCCTTTGTTATCAGTGGTTAAATTGCAGGAATTGAGTCAATCTCATTCCCCAAAGCACATTTCAGTTAAACTGTAAGAACAGGAACTACTCACATTGAAGTAACTTGGGCAGAATTTTCAGAACTAAGATTAGGTAGCCTTTGCAGGTGGAGTAGTTATCCTGTGTTTTCTGCACATTAATACTGAGTTCTCAACAGAAGTCTGCCTCTGGCCATGACTTTTGACATTCTTTCCTACGGAGCTTTTCTGTTTCTAAACCAGTCATTTAGGGACTTCTCTATTAAAGCTCGTACAGGAGAAGAAGTGGTAGAGAAGGAAGTGAGTAAACCCAAGGCAAATGTGCATTTTGATTATTAGTACTTTCTCGTTCTGGATTTTTTGTCACAGCTTTCAAAAACTATTTTAGAAGAGAAATAATTGTTACAATATCCAGGTCATTAATTGTCTGGGAGTTTCGGGTTCGCAAATAAGCGTGACAGTAATAGTTATTTGATAATATTTTCGTAGTTTAAGAGAGAGCTCAAGACTATGCCTCTTTTTTCACTACCCCATATGTTTTTCTTTTTCAAATTATTATGATTTAAAGGAACGTTACATGATTGTTGCTTCATTTAACCTTTGAGCTGGCAAATAGATAAAGATGAAATGGATGATACAAGAATTAACTTTTAAATTGTAGAGCAGTAATATAGAAACGGTGTAGAACAATCTAGTACATGCTGAATGTTTGACTTTCTTCATAAATGCATTATAATTCTCTGGTTGTTAAAGAGAAGAGAGCTATCTAGCGGTTACAGATGTCATCAGCTTTTGTCCAACAGCTATCAAGGACTGTATCCAACTTGAAAAGAACAGAATGGTTTAAATTATCTGTGAATAATGCAAGGTTTGGGATTAAGCTCTGTAACATAGGAGGACAAATTCTGCCACCTGCTATGGCTTTACAAACTCATTTTTTTGAAATACAGGTTTCTCATCTGACTAATTGGAAGTCCCATAATATTTTTAAATAAAAATAACAGCCGAAATGTGAATTGAAGTGGTTATGCTGGGAAGTACAGTCTAATGACAAGTTGTTGTGTAGCCATGGGGGGGGGAAGGCAGAGTAGTTGGCAAGTGGCATACAGGAAATGTGGTTACCAAACATTTATCTTGTAGAAGTGAAACAAACCCTCCGTGGCCTACTTTACTATAGAGAATAATCAGCATATTAGCAGTCGGTGTAATATTCCATGGTAGATTGCACCAGTACGCTCTATATGGCCTAAACTCAAGTAACATTTGTTTGCCTTAAAAAGGCATGAGAAACTTCAGACCTAACTGAAGTGTCAGCGTTTTTTGTTTCAAGAAAAAAAATTGGATCACTTGAACCACAATGGAAGTTATTCCACCTTTCAGTACTAGTATTCTGTCTAAGCGTGAGGTGTACTCTAGCAAGTACGTCCATTAAAATGGAGTTGTGACTGTAAGTTCAAAGCTGTAGTAGGAGTTCATTTTCATTAATTTAGGATTGCGTTTTGTCCTTTTAAGCTAACAAGGTCTTGAAGAGTCACAAAACTCTCAGCTCGCATCCTGGCAGGTAGACCATGCAGAAATGAGCTCTGAAATATTTTCAACTCTTCTGAATAATTGATTATAGCGACAGAGATTGGAGTCTCAGTGCAAGGTATTCCATTGCATTGTTCTTCTATAGAGAGTGCCAGTTTTTTTCTTTGCACTCTTCATCTTGCATCCTTCTAAGCACATGCTGTTACCTTTTTTGTGCTACTTCATATTCCCATTATTGCTTCTTCCCTTGGTTAGGCCATTCCAACATAGACATTGCACCTGCTTAGATATCTTTAAAACTACCTCTACCAATCCCTAAATCCATTACAGATGCAAACAAGAACCATGCAGTGAGACACTCTGTCTTTTGGACACCAAATTGTCATCAAAAATCTCACCATCACTTCTTCACCTGCTCATGTGGTAACCAGCTGTGCCTTGTTGGCCTTGCATTTGCCTGTATTATGAGACTTGCTGTTCAGAGATGAGATTTCCATTTCTGAAAGACTCCATGTCAGTCTTTAAGTTGGCCCCTGTTTGTTCTTCCAGAGAACATACAGAATTAGGTTTTGATGGGGGAGAGGGGAGTTTTTTTGTTCTTCTTCCATGTGTGCTAAAATATAAGTGCATATTGTAAAGAAAATATAGCTGCATAAGGAAGCAGAGTGGTTAGAGTGAAAACTTCTAATAACTTTGGAAGCCAGTATCTTTACATGTTTTACATTATAGTTCACTATGTTAACACTTGGCTACAATGCCGTGCATCTCCTCATGCATCAGAGTTATAGAAACATCTGGGCTAAATAGCTTCATGCCGATCCACTGAGAAAATTCACAGAGGATTCAATACTTTTTAAGATATTTCATTTTATATCTAGGATAGTAGGTTGCATTATGCTTATATACCGATTTATGAAACACACAGGAACATTTTGGGTTTTTTTCTTTTAGTCTTTAAGTGCCTACAGGGCACATCTGTGCTTCTTTATTAAGAGCTACGTTATGACTGGACCTTGTGTGGCTACGGTGTGGGAGAGGGAGCAAAGAGATTCCTTTTCCCTTTGCGTAGCCCGTCAGAAGCCTGCCAAAAATTACAGACCTCTCCAGAGCCAGGAGTAATCCTTTAAAAGAAAGATGTTTCTGCTACATCTCTCTCCTGCTGGCCAGGAGAGCTGGCTGACCATGTGGGAAAGTACCAAATTACCCTGCTGCAGTACAGCCAAGGTGCTCAGGTTTGAAGCCCCTTTGCTGCAGGCATTTCTTCCCACACACCGTCTGTCCCTGGCAGGCCCTTCTGGTTGGACTCCACAGGAGCAGAACATTCACTGGCATCCTCTGATCTTGCAGCAGTGCTGTTTTAGGGACACCCAACTCCGTTTTAGTGTGTTTGTGTCCTACTGGTACAGAGAGGACAGTCTGTAGCAGCCGTTGAAATACTCCTTTAGATCTCTCATAGGGCGTGCACAACTCATGCGGTCTGTAATGATGTAAAGGTAATCCCATCTAGTGTCAGAAGGGACTTTTGGTTTTCAAAAGTTCTCTGCCTCCCTGAAAAGTGTGCATGTTGTACATTACACTGCTAGATGATCCTTATGAAAACCTAATAGCAAGCTGTTGTTTCCAGGTATGACTTTGGCTTATGCATTGCAGGTCAGTGTTGTGCATCTTGAATTTCAGACCAGCAGATGATCAGTTGGGGATCAGTCTAGCAGCACATAAGATAATTGCTGTTAAACTTTTATTATTGGGCAAGGCATACATCCTCTTTCTTAAAGAGGTGAGGGATTGCTACAGAGCCTTCCTTTTTTCCCCTGGAAGTATTCATGTGCTGGATATATCCTTTAATTGCTTCTTCTTGGCTCTGAAAGCTCAGCCTTCATCTGGTGTTCAGGTTGGACTTCAAATGAGGCAAGAAGCTGGAGAAGAGACATTTTGTGTGTAAGAGACTGGACTATCCTGATGGCCTTACCTTCCAAGGTAGGAAGTTTGTTCAAGTTAACTGCTTGATCAGGACAGAGTCCCAGTCATGGATTAGAGACCTGCAGGGTTGAGGATACAGAGTCAGATTGGTACGAGGATGGTGGCTTTCTGTGTGGAGAAGAGCATGTCGTCATCCTTGTGTTTCTGTAAGTGTCAGATAAAGCAAATTCAGCCATGCTTGTGTAGCATGAAGAATATGTATACTTTTTTCCCAAGTCAGAGCCTCCAATTTTACTCACATTCGAGAGCAGTAAATTAAACTGTTTCTCGTGGTGGCTGTTTCCAAATAGTCTGATAGAAACTTTCTGTTCTGTGTCCTTAATTAACTTGAATGTCTTTTTTTCTTCCAGTGAAAGCAATGATTTTCACCCACTGTACTGTTGTTAAGCTGACATGATAAGCTCTTACACTAATGGAAAAATCAGTTAATGCAAAATATAGCAGCTTAAAGCAGAAAGGGGAGAGACTGACTGCAGGGCTGGGGGCAGCAATACCAACTTGTCACCCAACACTGATCTGCTTGAGTAGGAATGTGAACTTCAACTTCAGCGTCCATTCTCTCAAAGGTATGATCTTTGTGGAGTATAAATAAAGACCCTTCCTTCCTTCCTTCCTTCCTTGAGGGATACCCTTCTATTTTGTGCTGACTCGCTCTTCACCAGGCTGAAGAAATGTAGATAAAGAGGCACAAGAGCAGCAAGACATCCTGAGGATACATTAGAAGACTGAGGTGATGCCCTGAAGGCTATTTCTCTTGGCTGTGGAAGCCTGATTGCAATTTCTCTCTGTTTTAGGGTAAGTACCTGAAGTAACAGGCTGCACCAGAGGTGTTGCCACTGTCTTGCTTTCCTGTTACAACATTTGTTTTGTTAACTAACTCTCAGCAGCCTGGTGAAAACCTGACTGTATAGCCCAGTGGTGGTGTTGCCTGCATGGCAAAAACTTGGTCTGTTTCTTAGATTAACATCTGCAAACAGGGCTTGTGACACAGCAAGCAATCTGCTGTCTGTTTCTTTCTACTCACTAGAGTCAACTAAGTTTTGAAGTCTTGTTAACTTTTGCTTTGATATATTTCTATCACAGGAAGGAACTGATTTTAGACATAGATCAGTAAATGTTCAGGACAACCCATGGTGTGGGGAGTTAATCTATTTTATATGCATATAAATGGCTTTTCTAGGGATCATCAACACAAACTCTTGTCTGATGTGCATTGTACATAAAGTTGTGTCATATACTTCTGTAAATAATGGCTGCCTGGACCGCTTCTGAGCATTTAGAGACAGCACAGTTCAACGCTGAGCAAAGAATGCTGGCACATAGCGCTTCGGGTCATTGTGAATTTCCCAGCCTTAAAAAACCCCATAAACAAAACTGTAAAACCTCTGTGATGAGGCCTCTGAGAGTGTTAGCTTCTCAGGGTGCGATGGGATTTTCTGCGATGAGGACAAAGCACCTCTGTCTGAGGACTGAGCTTTCCTGGTGACTAATCTGAAGCTGTAGACTCAACCCCAACAGGAACTGGTTTCTCTGCTCGGTATTCCAGCTGCTGGGCACAGTTTGTTGACTTTACCCTCTCCAAACCTTGTAATATGTGTACTTAAAAGAAAAAAAAAAAGTCTCCTACAAACTTCAAAAGATGAAAGACACCACTTCATAAGTCTTCCACCTCTGAGTACAGGAAGAAAGTGCCAACATGCAACCATGGTTAGATTTAATGCATTGTTGCCAAGTATTCAGAAAATATATTGAGGAGTGCTATATCATTTTTGTATGCACCAGAATATAGATGTGGAAAGCGTGAATGGAGCTTCACTTCCTTCCTGTGACTGTGGTTTGTAATGGCTTAGAATTGCTTTAAATGTCTTGTCAAAGTGTGGCATATTGAAGAAAAAAAATCATTTTATTGGTAGAAATTCTTTTTTTCTCTCCTTTTTTGAGGTCATGGGCCATCAAGAAAGCACATCTCCCAATTCAAAAAGGGCAGATTTCATTCCTTTCCTCTATTTTTTTCATCCACCTCTTAAATTCCTTCCAGAAAAAGAAAATAATCCAAAGTACTATCATTATTTCATTTATTAAAATCAAGGAAAGCAGTTTGATTTTTTTTTTTAATTTTTTTTTTTCTTTTCCTGCCAGCTTTAGCTGCAGTACAGAATGTTTCTGGCATCTGCTTTCCTCTCTGTTGCTAATCAGCCTGGTACTGTCCCTTGTGATAACTGCTCATATTCTGCCTTGACAGCCCACTGCTTCTGTAGTTTCTGAAACACCATGATGTAAATGTCCATATTGTAGCCATCTCCCAAAGGTGAAAATCTTGGGTATGTTACAGAGATACGGTCCTAACGTCAATCTGCGGGGTCTTCCACAGACTGGCGTATAACGTTACCTGATTTTGAGAGCCACTTAAAGATTCTTTTAATGGCATTTCTCATTATTACTTTCATTGTCAAAAGAAGTAATAATGGTGAGTATCTGCAAGGGGGTTGGTACTTTGGGTTTGGTTGGTTTTGGTGTTGTTGTTGTTGTTTTTATAATCCTGCTTTGAAAAATAAAAAAGAAAAAAATTTTTGCCTGGAGTAAATTGCAGGGAAAAGACATAGCACAGTGTATTTTTCTGCATTAAATACTAGATAAGTGATGCAGTTTATCTGCATCCATTAACAGAGGACTTGTTCAGTTGGCATTCCAGATGTTTTCAAGCTTAAGT
This sequence comes from Aptenodytes forsteri, assembly GCF_000699145.1. Taxonomy (NCBI): domain Eukaryota; kingdom Metazoa; phylum Chordata; class Aves; order Sphenisciformes; family Spheniscidae; genus Aptenodytes; species Aptenodytes forsteri. The sequence goes on along the minus strand of NW_008794415.1, from coordinate 629,142 downwards.
CCCCAAATGTGCTGGTAATTGGTGTGTTTTCTAGCATTCAGAAACACCCATGTATCAGCGAGAATGAATTTCATGTTGTTTCTGCTTTGCATCATTTTAGATGCACTTTTCTCAGCTATTTGTAGTACTAAAACCATTTCGAAAATGCGTAGTGCCAGGGATTGCATTCACACGGGTTAATGAAATGATTCATGAAATAAAAACGTATTTTCCAGGAAATTTATACCTATTGACTACACGTCCAAGGGGATCACATCATCAGCTCAAGAGAGAAATCTCATTCTGAAAAATCACAGGATGATGCCTTACAGCTCTCACTTGTTCTTATGGCACCATGATCTCAGTCAGTTTTCTCAGGTATTTTCAGATGGAGAAGGATAAATGACGCAAGCTGTTATGTGGATCAGTTCCCTTTTTATTTAGAAATATTTATTCAGTCTTTTTTTTTTTTTTTTTTTTTTTTTTTTTTTTTTTTTTTTTTTTTCATTCTTTTTTTTTTTTTTTTTTTTTTTTTTTTTTTTACTATTCTGCAAGGTCCCTACTGAAATTGGTGCGGTGTTTATTTGCAATGTTTTGGAAAATGTTTGATGCAGTTTTTTTATCTTTTAAGTCTTTTTAGTGAGTAGAAATAAGGTAGGTTTGTCAGCACATTGAGTCAGTCGTCTATGAGCAAAATGCTTCATGAATGTTAATTTAGAAACCATTTAGCAGTTAGATGGTAGGATGTTCCTCAAAGAGGCTCTTTTAAGAATATTTTGTGTTGTGCAACAGAAATCTGATGTTGAGAGAGAAACAAACTAGGTGCTCTATTTCCTTCACTAATTTATTTTATTTACCTTTTAGCACTGAGTGGATTCTTTATAGCTGATAGGAAAAAAATCCTTTGCTGCTTCTTCAACTGTTAATGTCTTATATAAAAATCGGTGTTCCAAAACAGATTTCCTGGAGAAAAGTGACAATTACGCCAAGCTTCGATGGGCAGTGTAGCACCGAGGTTGTTCACATAGCACCTCCACGTTCATGTTGAGGCATATGCTCTGCGTTCTCTACTTTCCTAATGGCAAGAACTTCTGTGGAAAGTCGGAAGAAAGAACTTGATTGCGCTGTACAACAGATTCAGCGAATATTGTCAACATGCCTTTAGATGGCATTTTCACTGGAACGTCTGAAGACACCTTAAGGTAGGTGGTGATTGTTACTTCTGTTTTACACTTGGTAAAATTAAATCACTAGGGGTTTAAGTGGTTCACCTGAAGATCAGATAATAAATCCAGACCACACTAAACACCAAACTCTCCAGCTCTCAGCCTCTGGCAACTTAGCCTCATTCAGCAGAAAAGGAATAAAATCCCCAAACCCTTTAATTAGCCATGGAAGGAATACATGTACATGAATCTCATACGCTTTCAATCACACAGTTACTTTTCATTGATGCAAAGCTGTTCTGGGGCGTGAGTTCACAGGGAGAAAGGGTGACTAAGGTGAGACGTGTTCAAACAGCTAAGCAAACTGCACGTGCACTTTAAATTGCTGCAGGGTTTGTAAGTTCATAAAAGCTTCATAACTGTAAGGTTTATTAGCCAGCATAATAATTTTCCAAGGGAAATAGGGGAAGATGTGAGTTAATTAACCCTCCACTATACTGCATGTGCTATAACAGTGGAGAAATAGATTTTTTCTTTTTTTTTTTGCATGTGTGCGATTGACCAAATTAAGGGTGATCTAGAGAATTATGTAGCTATTAAAAAACCCCAAAACCCAAAAAATACAAGCAGGAGTGATACCAGGGTGCATTATGTTGAAAAGCTTCCAGTAGAGAGAACTCGTTATTAATGCTTTTGCACACAGCAAGGGAACCTTTGGGGAACATCTTTCTGGATGACGATGTACCATTTTTCTCATTGACCTGCAAGAAAGGTGCATTCACCCTGGGGCATAGTTAGAGAAATGAACATGGAAGATCAGGAGAATGGAAGGAAAAACTTCCAAACAGGATGAACGGTAGATGATACAGATAACATCGCAAAAAAGGACAGAAAGGCAGTATGACTGCAGAAACTGGTATTTATTAGAAGGAAGAGGGGAAGACCAAGCATGTAAAAGACAAGAATAGGTCATCAGTATTAGCCCTTGAGCGAAAATGAGAAGGTTTCTGTCCAACAAATGGCGTTATACGTGTTGCAGGAGCAAGACTCCATGCTTTTTTTTTTACAGATAACATCGCAAAAAAGGACAGAAAGGCAGTATGACTGCAGAAACTGGTATTTATTAGAAGGAAGAGGGGAAGACCAAGCATGTAAAAGACAAGAATAGGTCATCAGTATTAGCCCTTGAGCGAAAATGAGAAGGTTTCTGTCCAACAAATGGCGTTATACGTGTTACAGGAGCAAGACTCCATGCTTTTTTTTGTGTGTGTGTTGTTTCATTTTGGGTGTTTTTTGGAGATGAAATTTGTGAAAAGAAATTTATGAAGTGTCTACCTGTGACAGCAAAGGACTACAGTCAGCAGTTTAAGAGGTTCTTTCCAGTTTTGCGTCCCGAATCACAAGCAATATTTACATGGTGCAAATGGAAACAGCATTGGTCATCTGAAAGACATGCTGACTTGCTGCAAAAGAGTGTTTACTAATGAAGTTCTTCTAATCAGACCATCACTAAAGATGCGTGTTCTTGGGAAAAAGCACAAAATCAGAGTTTTGTGGTGTTCTGAACATACAGCGCACAACCCATCACCAAATCAGTGGTTAGTTTTTTCATTAGCAATGGGATGACAAACAGGCATCTTATTGTACATTTCAAAGCAAAAAAAGCTTCAAAGCAAAATCTACAACTTTTCTTCTTTCTTTAGATGGAGTGATTTATTTTTCTGATTTGAGTTGTGTTATGAGATCGATATTCAGAGCATTACTTCTGTGGTTAGTATCATTGGTGGGCTTTAATGTAGCTGGCAAGTATGATTCACGCAAGTTTGTATTTTACAGATATGTTGTTTTGCAGGAAAAGTAATTTTTTCCACAAGACTCTGGAAGGATTTTGTAATGCATATAAATGGAGTTTATTAAGGTTTTGGCAGATTTGTGACCCATGTTAATTTGTATAACTCACAATGTGTCGTAGTGAATAGTCAAGTTTAGTACTTTCAGGCTCAGGTGAAGATTCCTGGATACACTTCTCTGACCCTGACCTCAGGCAGCATATTTTCTTAGACCAGAACATGTTTTCTCCAGTAGGTGTGGGACAAAAGCACGTACATTGATCATGCCAGCTAATTCTATCTGATTTAAGGTATAATTCACATGCCTAAAGTGGGTAGCAAATATAAGTGTCCGAACAGCTACATAAGCTAAACAGACATTTTAAAATAATGCTGTTTATAAGTTCATACAACCTCCTAACAGTAAGGCTTATTAGCCAGCATAATAATTTTCCAAGGGAAGTAGGAGTTGATGTGAGTTAATTAACCCCCCAGTATATTACACACATTGTAGCACTGAAGTACCACATGGACCAGTCCTGAACCGCAAGTGTTGGGTAAACTCTTTTCTACTATTCAGTGAATACAGTCTCCACGTTGCATCCAAATACTGAGACATTTGCAGTGGAATATTAGCGCTACTGTTAAAGCAATGGTGTTGATGAAATGAGGATGGAAGGAGAGCACTTTGTCATAATTGTATGGGTTTGAGTGTTTAAATTAGCCTTTTTATTTGCTGATGAGAAATTAAAAGTACTGGATCGTACAAGCACAGTGATTATCAGAGGCCCCTGATTTAAATAAGTCATGATCAGCTTGCCCCGAGTCACCGATATGTACAACACCTTAGCAGTCCTCATCATTTCTGTATTTATTTTTCCATGCCTGTCATTGTGACAGGATTAAAATAATGAAGACAATAAATATTTTCTGTATATTTGTGCATTCAAAAATAACTGAAAATTTCTCCAAAGTATTAATGAAAAGGCTACCTCTGTGAGGAGACAGAACCTGTTACTTCTGAGGCAGAAAGAAGAAAATTTTATATGCAGTTGATTTTTCTCAACTGTAAACTGTTATGCTGCTTTAAATAAGCACGATGATCTGCCAGTCTAGTATTAAGATAAATGTTCAGTGGTCTCAGTTAAGTCCATTTCCTGCACTCACTTCTCAGCATGCAGTTGTCTAAAATGTGGATGACAATAGCTGGTGCAGTTGTGAGGGATCTGAACGGACGTGCTGATAAAGTACTCGGTAAAAAAGTAGTAGTTGATCAGTCCCACGAGTGGTCCTTTGCAATGTTTTGTTTACAGAAGTCTTCAACATTATTTGTAACAAAAGCATACTTCTGACAGGAGGTTGTTTTGTTTTTTCATAAATCTGCAATATCAGTTAGTAGGGAAAAGTCCAAAAGAGGAAGGTTCAGAGGGCTGGGGATTAAATCCATTAATATAACAGATCGTGCACTTTTTCTGTGTGTAACAGAATAGTTGTGTTTCCTTCAAGGAAGAGGAAGGACATTTGTCATTTAGAAAGACGATTGTCAACCTAGTTATGTCACCTGAAGATAGATTTTTATCCTGGAGTTGAAAATAGACTGCTCAGCTGAGTGGATTTACTCCTGAGTGAATTCGGTTGCCAGTTTGGGAGACTAAGGGCTAATCCACGAAAGGGCTTTTGGACACCTGAGACTAAAAGCACTGGAACAGAAGCCAGGGAGTGTTACACCATGAACTCATCTACCAGCTGCCCTCTTGCTTGGCGTGCAAGCTTCCTACACCTCTGGGTTTTCTGTTCCGCACGCAGGCATTGCTCTCCAGTTGGCAGTGAGCCGCAGGCAGGTCCATACATGCCTCGCCGGAGCTCAGGAGGGCACCGTGTAGGTCATCTTCAGGACCAGCGGGCTTGCTTAGGGCAGAGAGAGTGCTGTGAATTAATTTCTTGGTGTTGCCTGCTTCTGCTTTAGAAGAATGCATTTGTATTATAGCAACAGTGAAGAGTCTTTACAGAAATTGAGAACGCCATTTGCCAGGCATTGTTCATGCTCACAGCATGAATTGCCTTTTAGGAACCTGGGATTTAAATGTGGAAGGTAATCGGCATTCCTCGCTTGGGGAAAAAAGGGGAGCATCTTTGTTGACAGATGGGAAAAGAGAAATTAGCCTATCAGCTAAGCAAAATAATCCTGGAAGTCCGTCCAAGATGTAAGGAACTCAGTGTGATTGAAAGGCCGAGTATTTAGTAAGTTTTCCTTGGGACAGGAAGAAACAAGGCAGGTACGGCCCTTCAGAGTTGTTTGCAGGCTGAGGAGAGTTTGAGTTTAGCAGAAGGTGTTAGGTCACTCTAATAATTTTAGAAAGTTTCCAGATACCGATGAGAGACTTGACAGCAGAATACCAGAAATAGCAATCCAGATTAAACAGTCCTTGAGTCCACTTTTTTGCTTTTAACTTTCTCTTGAACATCTGTGGTTTTTCCAATAAAATTTTTGTAAGGGTAAGGTACAATAGACAACGATCCCTCTGTGGCAATGTTTCTTCTCCTTGATCTTGAAGGTATACTAATTTGAAAGAATCCTGTATTTCTTGGCTTCCATAGTTTATTTACTGACATTGCCTTTGATGCTTGTAGAAGGATCGTAAGAGTATAGTACCACGAGTAATGGTTCATTGGGGGGACTGATGAGCTCCCGGCAGGTCGTCTGATGGTTGATGCCATGTTGCAGGAGACTTAGAGAAGCCCTTCAAATCATCAGGTACTTTTCCCTCTCAGGACTTGCTGCTGCTGAGTTTCAAGATTTCCTTTGAATGGTTTATGATTCCTCTTTGTGTCCTGTGGGAGACCAGAGGCTGCTGTATAAAGCCAGTCTTTATGGGGATCCTCACTGGTATCCTACTAGAAATAATGTACAAGGTGCCGTTGGAAAAAGATGGATTGCAGAAATACATATATAGAGTAGATGATAAATACAGGTGACAACAAAGAAACATTAAAAAGAACCTAATATAGGACAGCTACAGAACCGACTGAGCCAAAGCCTCCTTCAGTAAAAATGAGTGTGGTCCATTGACTTTGGTTATTCCAGCAAAGCACAGAGCTTAGCATATCATATTTTCAGTTTGATCTAAAATTACAGGAAGGTTTACTGGAGACTTAAACTATACATCAAAAGAAAAACCTTGAAAACTTCAAAATTTTGCTTCCCCCCAATTCAGTCATTTCTGTGCAAATACGTTTTTTCCATCAGCTGAGGACGTAGGCCGATGAATTGGTATCCCTGAACTAATAATTGTTCTGGTGGGGCCCTGAACTGCGAGAGGCAGAAAGCAAGCATGCTTTGTTATGCTCTTGAGAGTAACAGGCAAATAAAATGGGAGCAGGGGAGTCTTTCTCCTTGATGTTTTTCAGCCGGAGGTTAATTCAAGTGGAGGCAGGAACGGCGTTTCCCCCAGCCACCAGCGCAGAGAGGTTGAGCCAGAGCTTTCTGCAAGCCCAAGTGTCTGCATGGTCAAGTGAGACTGGGCCCTTGGGCTTATTAATCCCGACCAGTTTTGGGTATAGGATAGGATCCCTAAGTGCTCAGTGCTCTAGAAAACTCAATTCAGCTAAATATACAGCGATTAGGTGCTGGGTTTACCAGCCAGAGAGCCTGAAGCAGCAGGTGGGAGCCACGTCTGCCTGCAGCGCCCACCTCACGGCAAGAGTTGTGCTGGCTGAGGAGGGGCGAGGAGGACCAGGCGCGGCGGTGGCAGGGGCAGCTCTAGCCGTGCAGGGCAGGAGGGAAGAGCGGGGCTGCCTGGCCACGATGGGTGTTCCCCTCCAGCAGCAACCTGCGGTCCTTGGCAACCCTGGGAAGAAAAGGGGTAACGCCAGCCAGAGGAAGGGTTTCTGTTTTCAGTGTGTCAGCCAACTTTTGGTCGCTGCTGCCAAAAATACAGATTTTATTAGTGCTGCAAAAAGAAACTCTGTTCAGGGGTCTTTATTTTCGATTCCAGTTTAATTCAAGTCAATACTGCAAAGCATATTCCACTCTCCGCTACCCTAATGCCATTTCACAGCCTCAGCTGGAGTTGCCCTCATGTGACGGAGTAGAAATGGGTTCTAGGTCTTTGGGGAGTCTGATTTATTATATCAGATTTGATGCATAAATGTGCAAATTATGGGGTAGGGAGAGGAAAGGCCTGGGATATGTGAACTGGTTTCAATAAGAGCCAGTATGAAATTTCATCCCCTTCTCAAGAAGAAACCAGCCTTTTCAAAATCTCTCCCATTTTTCTAAGCTTAAAGTAAATAAGTAAATAGCTCATGCTCCCACTTGTTGGCTTCAAATGGAACCCAGAACCGGGCGGTACAAAGGAGACACAAAAGGCCATTAAATGGCTTGAAAGAAAACATTTCCAAATGGCTGAGGATGAGGCAAGGTCGGTTCTTAAGAATTTCCCCATTTGGTTTCTGTAGCAGGGGATAGCAACTGAAGAATTTTGTTCACCTATTCCTACATTTGCTGTATACCAAATAACTATGCCAGGTACTTGAATAAAGAAATACTTAATTACTAAAACTTTAATTTACATTACCTCTAAAACCTCATTTTGTTACTTCCTTTAATTATCCAAGCCAAATAAACATCGAAGAGTATCTCTCACTTTAATTTAGGACCTGATTCAGCAAGGTAATTTAATTAAGCGTGAGCATAATTCACAGCACATTAGAAGTCCCATTGAAACCTGCTTTTGCTGTTTTGCAGTTGTTTCAAAGCTGGTTTTATTTCTTGACGCACCAAGACAAGCCAAGCTTATTTTTTTTCATTTCAACTCAAGTTGTGAGCAGGGGAGAAAGGCAATTTAAGGTTAAGTGGAGAAAAATTTTACAAACGACTTGGGAAAAACCTGAATTTTAAGTAGCCAAGGATGCAGAGGAGCAGAAGCGTGCACGAGCTGGGTGTTTTTCAAGCTGCAGGTGGATGCTCATTGCCGTATGCGGGAGTACCTGAGGGGTTGCTGGCGCCAGGCCCGGACAGGTCTGCGAGGAGGGGACAGGAGACGGCGCTTTATTAAACAGCCCAGCATCACACAGGGCTGGGCTGTGTTGTGCTCCTCACCAGAAGTGGTGAGCACGTAACCGCCCCCTTTTGTGCTTTGCGATGATAAAACCTTTGCAAACACATGCGTTAATCGTCGTGTCCTGAGTGGTGGCAGAAACCAGATCTCCGCCTGATTGCCCACCTCGCGTGCCTGGGTAGCTCTAAATGTCCTGGAGGAGTCTCTCTCTGCTGTCCCAAAAAGGGAGTTTCTATTAGAAAGTTACAAAGAAACACTCACCTTGACGTTAGCTTGGTTGGAATACTTTTTTTTTTTAAGATCCAGCTTGCTCAGAGTGTGGTCCTGCTCACTCTGGTATGAATAACTCCATTATATTAAAAAAAAATTATGACTGCATAAATTAGAAGAAACTTGGATCCTGTGTGTTTCTTTCAAGAAATTGTGAATGCAGTTTGGGAATTGACAAATATTTGGTATATAAATTGAAAACACACGAAAGAAAAATTTTATCTGTTGTTATGGATACAACAACGTTATAACTCACTTTGTTTTAGCTTTAAATAGTGGTCTAGATAATGAAATACTTTGTTTAAAAGCTATTAAAATCATGCTATTAAAATTAGTGCCAGTCTTATAAAAACGTAGAAGAAACTTAGCCTCTGTAAAATGTTTTTTATTTGAGGAAAATCCCTAAACAACTTTCTGGAAGTTTAGGAAAACTTTGACTGAACCGTTGGTCTAATGACACAGAAAATGCTGGAAGATTAGCATTTTAAAACAAATATTTTTTTGTGTAATACAAGAATAATTAATTGTCGCGTTAAAGGGGAAGGGATATAACAATGAAGCAATTTATCGAATGCAAATGCAGGGTTATGAATAGACTCCAAGAAAGCTCTTAGCTTCTTGTCCAGAGAGCGTAGTGCAGAGCTACTTTCCCACAAAGTTAACATTATGTCACTAACAGAGTTGCTGGGAAACTGGGACACTTGCAAGTAGAAAATTTGTTTGAGAAATGTTTCCATTTTTTGATTCATCAACATGTAATTCTGAAAAAGATCTGTCTTTTTCTCTCCTTACTCCGCTCCCTTTTTCTGTTTCCCCAAAATTTCAAGTGGGAATTGCGCTGCCTCGAGTGAGTGATGGTGCTTGGAAACATTTTAACTTTGTAGAGTAACATTTAAATGCAAAATTTAAAAAAATAATAAAAAACAACCCCCACATATAATAATTTTTTATTTTTAAAAAATAAGTTACATAAATAGTTCTTTAAAAATAGCACTGCTATGCTTTCACGCAAGAAGAAAATCCTTTCAGTTGCTACCAGTAGCTGTCTGGAGAATAATTCCCGAAAAACTTGCCTGTTGGGTTTGGAGGGCGGAAGAGGCAGACAAAGTCTCTTTCTCAAGGAATTCATATTGAGAAACTTAATTTACACTGGGAAAAACCCCACAGCATAGTCAGAGAAAAGCTTGACTAAGTGGCAGCAATTCCTTTAGCTTACAACAGATAGAAAGGTGGGTGGTTTTCTGCATTGTTGCTGATCTTTAGAAGACCAGTGAGTGTGAAGCGAAGGTATTAGTTGACCTGTAGCTTCTGAGTCCTGGCAGGGTAAATGGCATAGCTGAACCGGGTCAGATCAGGCTGCCCCTCCAGGCCTTTTCCACCGTTGGGTGAGGGAGCGCGAACTACTGCTGAAGTAGCTTTCGTTTGATCTCTCCTACACCGCTGTTCTCAATCAGCAGGTCGCTGTTGCTTGGTTAAGCATGTTTGCTTGGTTTGCCTGTTCAGCCCCAGGTTAAAAAAAAACCCCAAAACCTCAAGAAGTAGCTTGGCAGAGTTGATTTCGGAAGCGGATCAGCTGGGATATACCTGGTCCTGAGTGAGTGTTTCCTCTAGGTGACTTTTTGCATTATTAAGCAGGACGTGGACGGTACCTGCTGGCTCCGGCACGTACTCACTGATCGCATTCAACTCACACGGGCAGCCTCAGCCCGTCGGTTGAACCGCAGCCTATGTGAAGTGGTGTGGAGCTGGGTTTGTCAGCCGATACTTTAAATTTTCAGTACTTATTATTATTCAAAGCTTTGCAAGTGTTCAGAACCTTAAAATTAAAACACAGATTTAATGTATGCCAACATTAATAGCACTTATAGGGAGAAAGGGAATGAATTTGCTATCCGCCTTTAATTCTAATGGGCTATATTATTAGTCTCCAATTGATTGTTAAAGTTTTAACAGAGATTTAATAATTGTATGTATTAATAGTCGTGAGGTGCAGATATTGTGTCCTGATTTTCCACGGGGGATGTAACTAGTTGTATGAATTACCTTCTTCCATTAGGCACTGGTTTCATAATTCTGAGCCCTGTTCCCATCAGGTCCAACACAGACCTTTCCTTGGCAGAAGACACAGCAATTTTTTTCAATAAAAGTAGTTTGTGGATTCATAACCTGGAGGGTTTTGGTTTTTAGCCATCTGGGGTGGCGAGGAACCGCTGGCCTCCATGGGTGGACCAGGGGTGCGCGATGAAAATTGAACTTGAAAAGAAAAAGGGAGAAATAATTTTTGAATTTTTGTGTTGAATTTTAATAAACCTTCTTACTGCAGCAAAAATTTGTAATATAAATAAAGATGAAATTGTTTGTATACATTTAAGTGCTGTTGAAATACAAGTTGATTAAGGAAAAAGGGAAGGCCCCTTAGTTGTCCCTGCAATGGCTAACATGGACCACACTGTATATTGGGAAAAAATATTTAGCTGTTCGGGATGGTTTAATTGTACTGTGAATATGCCCAAAATCTGCAGTTGAGTATCTGAAGTAGGAGTGTCGGGATCTTTCTGAATGGCGTGTTTTCAGTTAACTCAAACATCTGTGGTGTTTCTGTTTATGGTAGCAGCTCTTTTGTAATTTTACCTTTTCGCCTTTATCTGTAAAAGGGCTGGTGGTGTTGGGAAGATAACTGAAATACTCGGGAGCTGTAGAAGTGTCTTCCAGGACACGATGCTCTCACAGAAGACACTGGATTGAGGGCACCAAGCATAAACAGCGCTTTGTTGTGTAATTTTTCCTGGATTATCTGACACCTTAATTTTTTCGTTAGGTCCTTATCCCATGAGAGGAACAAACTTACTGCATCTGAAGGGATTCATTATGATCTCCAAGATCTGAGACCCTGAATGTGCTAGGCAGGATGATTAACTTTAATACTTGTCAAAAATGCCATTCATCTGTTTCAAACTTGCCCTCTAGAGTTAGCCTCTGCTGTGGTAGCTAGCAGACGGACACTAAATGTGCACATCTCTATTTGTTCCTGGATGCCTTGACTTTTGCATTTTGCTGCTTTGTATTTAAATAAGCTCTAGATACTTTCCAGTCATATTCAATATATTTCCCCTGTTTTTCCAGAGCAGGTGATCTATCAGTGGTAGCTCTGTCAGTCATAAATTATTTTAACTGAATTATTTGTTTAATTTGCGGCACATCTTTTGTAAAAACCTGGTCGGTCCATGGAAACTACTGGATCACTCCTGTTTCTTCAGCTGCTCCTAGTGGAGAAGCACAACGTGTTTCTGAGTCAGCAAAGGGAACCCAGCACATTTCCCAACAGCCAGAGGAGCAGGCTCGGGGAAAAAGACAGGCAAACCACTAATGAGCTAATAACAGTAAACAGAAAGGAGGAAGATCAAAGCGAAGCAGCTTGAAAAGAAGGGCCAGGTGGACACCAGAAGGAAATGCTGAGCACTCTGTTGCTTTGGCGATGGGGGGAAGACAACTTCAGAGCAAACACTTACATGTGTACAAGGAATGCATCGGCTAGCAAGATCGTGATGAATTTTTCAGAAAGTAGCCAAATCGTATTGCACAAACTTATAATTCCTGGTATACTAAAAGTCACAGCAGGGGTGCTTGTCAGTCCTGTCTCTGGCACTCCATGCTCTTCAGCGAGCTTAATGCTGTCCAGGGGGCTGGGGGTGTGGAGGAAACTATTCCCTTCTTCCTAACCGCTCTTCGCACGTCCGAAGACCACCGCAAAGAGGACTGCTTCTCTGCTCCTCAAAACAAGCAGCCCTAATACTTCAGCCTTTTCTAATAAGCCGCCTTCCCCAGACCCCTCCTCATCCTTGTTCCTGTTCTCCAGGTTTTTTCCGTTCTGTCCACATCCTCTTGGGATGATGGTGCCCACAGCTGAACTGCCTGCTTCCCACCGCTCAGCCAAATGCAAGCGTTACGCCATGTGTTTTACAGATGATACTTCTGTTTATTTTTCCCAGAATGGTTTTCCATTTTTTCCCAGCAGCATGATATTGTTGACTCATATCTATGATTTAATATATTATAGCTCAGTAGTGAAATGGTTGAGGGTTTGGGTTGGGGTTTTTTGGGGCTTTTCTGGCTGCTTTAAGAAAAAGAAAAAAAGTGCTATAGGATCAATGGCAAATTTAACTCATTTAACTTATCGGTTTTCTCGATGCTAAGGTTGAAAAGCCACATTCACAAAGCTACCTGCCGATGTCATGAATGTCACTAAGACTTCAGTGGACTATCAGAGGAGCTGTATGGCTCCGTCTTTTAATCAGTATCAGGCGAGTGGTTTGTGCTTGACTTCAGGTTTGTCTGTCTTCATGGAATAATTTAAATTGTAATTGTTTTTATTGGGTCTGAAGTCAGACTTCTGAAAGTGGACTTAAAAATCTAGTCCTTATTTCTGTTTGTTTCAGGGAAGCAAAAAGATTGCAGGCCCTTTGCTGTCTGTGTCGCAACAGTCTGAACTTCTTTTCAGCCAAATTGTTATCTGTGTGTCAAAGCTTTTTTTCCTTCCGTCAACAAATCCACATTGATTGAAGGCTCTGTTTTGTTATACATGCTTAAAACTGTGTTTCACCTTGCAGGTCTACACTGAAGCCATTATGTCATAGAGAAATATCAGAGAGATAAGAAGTCCTGCAAAGCCATAATTTGTGTGCAGGCTGACATGCTTCAAAAGCATGGACAGGAAAAAAAGGTTTGGTTGTTTTTTTTAAATTTTTAACACAATTTGGAAACAGATGAGTATTTAACCTCTTGAGACCAAACATATGTTAGTATGAAGTAGCAAACTTGTATGTTTGTTGCCCATTTCATGACTACAAGCTAAAAATATTTTGACATCACTAGTTAAAGTTTGATAAAGCTAATTATTGTCATAGAAGCACCCAAAATGCTTGCCATGTTGGCTGCCTTTCAGTACATCCCACTGAATATTGCAGTGCTTTCCAGTCAGACGTTAGAGACCATTTCATGAATGCATATAACAACCTGGCAAAGTTTCCTGCCACTGAATGTGCGTTGGCTGCATAAATCTCGGGGTATTTATTCCTGTCTCTGTCATTTTCTTCTTAGGAAACCATTTAATACACAAACTATATGTTCTGCACACATTCAAGTGGTAAAAGGAAAAAAAAAATCCTCCAATAGCTCATTTTCAGCTCATGTTTTGTGTTTCAAGTAAGTTTGTGGATGTTGCAACAGCTGCAGTCTCTGCAAAGCAGAAGCGTCTCTTGATTTAGTCTGTGACACGATTTTGCTCATTCTTCCACTGCTTCCTGAGCTCAGCATGTCCCAGTGTTGTTTGAGAGAGATACCGAGTCAGCTGGCTGCTTTTCCAGTCAGCGTTACTCTCACCATGCCTTTCCCTACAGACAGCAACTTCTGTGTGATAAGGACAAGTTTTTGGCTCTGAGCATTCATCAAAAAGCACTATTCCTCTAATAAGTATGTTAAACTAAGATCTCTGATCCATGTCCAATTTGTCTCCTGCACAACACTCTTCTTAGTTTGCTGCTTTAATGCAGCAGGATCGGAAATAATCAGACTTTCAAACAATACCATGTGGCTGAGCACACAGTATAGAAACCAGAATGTTTGAAAATAGCATCATTATCTGTATCGTACAGACGGAGCAGCCCACGAGAGAGAGCTTTATATCACAAACGTAGTGGTGGAAATCAGAGTCGGTCCTCTCGCTCCCCATCCTGTGTTCTGGGCAGTAGGTCGGACAACAGCATGAATGGTTGAAGGCTTCTTTGTTTAGCTTTTGGGGTTTTTGGTTTTCTTTTTTTCTTTATTTTATTGCTGCTTTTGTAGCTTATCCCTCCCTCTTCTCAACAGCCTACTCAAGGCTGATGTACTCCTGGTGGAACCAGACACTCACTTTCACCCCAAGTCTGTTCCGCTTTTTTTACCAAATCTACTTCCCACTTTAACTGGTCAGGGGGAGCAGTGGTCATAGCCAGGCTGAGGTGGATGTCGGAAATTGAGAACAGGAGACCGTGATCTCTTACCAGCAACAAGAGAAGTCTGTAGACAGCTTAGCAGCCATCAGATCTGGAGATTGGATGGGCACCGAATACTGTGAGTGTTGCCGATTCATGCAGAATTATACTAGAATGGGTATTTCTAACTTAAGGAGAAAAAACCCTCCCAGGAAAGAATGGAGTTGGTTTAGTTCTTAGGACATTTAATGATGTACTGGCACATAGTAACTGCACTATAAATATAGTCTGAAAAAATATGAGCTTAGTTTGGAAGCTGCTCTCAGCTAAATTATGGGGTTTTGATCCTGACCTAAACTGATCCCACATGTTCCTGGATTCTCCCAACGTTTGAGTGCACAGTAAATCAACCATAGTTTTTGCTTTTTATTGCAAAGAATGAACAGAAGAGATTGGGAGTTATATGACTTTGGCATCTGTTTATCACATGGTTTAGGATTGTTTGTTATCTTTTTAGCTTTAAGGTTTAAGTAAAGCTTAAAACAGGTATACAGGATCAAAACTGGTTAACTGGCATCAGTTTACAGAGAGTAGTCTGAGGTTCACCAAAGTGTTCGTTTCAAAAATATTCAGTGCCTCTACAGAGAAGAACGCTAGTACTCATCTTAAAAGTATTAATGTGTGCTGCTCACACATATTTCACATTATTGACTACACGAAGAAATAGTACCATAGTATTGAACAGTAAAGAAGAAAAAAATATCAAGTAACTTCCTTGGTAATAATACCCAATGCTTTAAAGCAACAGCTGTTGTACCCCTGGATTATGCTGTTTTGAAAAGTGTGCATGTTCAATATTTCTTCTTTTTTCTTCTTCTAAGGCCATCTCTTCCCTCTTCTTTGCTACTCCTTGTTGTACCAACTTTAGTGGTGGTGTTATAAGCAAGCGTCTGTTCTGCAGCATGGATCTTAGCCTTCCCACCTCAACTCTAAAGCTCTTTGCATTTCTGTTCACGGACACATTTCTGTCATCTGATCCCTGCTCGCTTGCCCCCCAGCCTTTTTTATTCTTAAGATATTTTGTACTTTTTGTCTTTGCAGTCTGTACCTGGTAACTTCTTCCTATTCTTTGGCTTCTTTTTTGCAAGTTTCATGTTTGTATTTTTTTTTTAACTTGAGAGTTGGTATTTATATTCTTTAATGGTAGTATTGAAATATGGCTAAACTATATTCTTGAACTTGGCTTTCCTAATGGCCTGACTTTCCCCTCTGAAACATTAGTCTTGCAGCATGATTTTTGTGAGCTGACTGCCCACACAAGTCTGTTGCCATGTGGGCTGTAGAGTCAGCTTGTCTGAAGTCTTACTCAGTAATTACCAGGTAATAAAAGTTAACTGCCCCATAAAACCACATGGAAGAACCATGCTATTGCTGGCTTGTCCTACTCAACCGTCCTCTTCCTGTGTGCTGGATCTTTTGGGCAGGGGAAAAGACTAACCAAGGTCCCTTTTGGCTCTCTTCTCTGTGTTTCTATGATAACTAGTGACCTGGTTATGGGCTGCTGAAGCCAAGGCTCAGAGGACTTCTCTAACAAACTGGGAGCCTTAAGCAGTGAATCTGAACTAAACAGTTCCTATTCTATTTGTCGAGGGGTGGGGGGTGGGGGGGATGGGAAGATAAATAAGTCACTCCAAAGTTATCCTCTAACACTTAGCTGTTTTCTAGGCGCCTTGAAAAATGTTTCACCCAGTGATGCTTCAAAGCTAATCTACTGCAGCACTAAAGTAGCTGGTGCAGAGTGGAGGTGTCTAACATGGACGCAAACAGAGGGCAACTTTGCAACTCACCTAAATTGGCTATGACAAACTGGCACAACTAGTCTTACTTCTCTAGTCCAGTAGGCATGTATAATAGCTTTATGGAGAAATGAAAAATGTCAGGTTTCTGCCGACCTGCTAACAGGATTTATATCCCTGTTGTAACTCGTAATTTGTACTACTGTGGTTCTGGTACCTTCTTTTATCATATGCGTCTTCTGCCTCGTTTTTTACTTCTCAATGAGAAAACAATCCCTTTTTCTTTTTTTCCTTTTTTCTTTTTCCTTTTTTATTACTGAGTAACTGAGTTTTCAGACTTCTTCAGGGGTTGCAAGTATATTTGTGCAGTGTTCCTGGGAGAATTGTGAAGGAGTTTAAAAATGATACAGAAGGCTATTAAAATGGAGGGTGGGTAACTTGGGAGGGGAGGCTGCTGAGTTGTAGAGTCAGGCGACCAGAAAGGATCTTAGGATTTCATGTAATCCATGCTCCTGCCCCAAAGCAGAATATTTACGCTAATATTCCTAATAGATGCTTGTCTAAACTGTCCTTAAATATCTCCAATAATGACAACCCTTCAGCTTCATTAGGCAACTGCTTACCCTTAATGTTAGAAAGTTTTTCTTAATCTTGAGTCTAAGTATTCCAGGTTGTCATTTATGTTACGTCTGGATCCCAGACATAACCTGTTTGGGATAGTGCAAAAAGAATTCAGCTTCTTTCCTGCTTGTTGCACTGATTTTCCAGGAGTGGAGAAGGAGAGAAGCAACAATGTGAAAGTTACTTTCAGAATGAAGTAGCTATTTTCAATCCTTTTTGTCAGATTGATCATTACAGTGCCCTTAATGCCGGCAGACGCTTCAGGGTCTCCCCTTTGCAAGAGGGATCACAGCTAAACGTTTCCTGCACTGAAATCAAAATCCTGAGCCTTCTGCAATGGCTGCACATGACCATTCTGCTTTTAGTTAAAAACCAACGAGCTGTTACGCTGAAATCTAGGCAAGGGAGCTGTGAAGGGAAAACACACGAGAATGCCTTGATTAATAGCATCCCTAAATGACAATGGCTGTTTTATAGTTTTTATAAGGATTGTAGTGTTTCTCATATATAAAAAAGGACGAGATGTGCTCGTAATTAATAGAGAGGCTCTTTGTTGAAGCTGTTGACTGTAGGAAAGAACCCGAGGGTTTCTCAGGCTCCTCAGTTGTAAAACTAACTAGATACATCTAGGACTGCCTTGTGTCACTCCATGGCATCTTTCAAAGCTGTAATTAGCAGATATCTAATGAGTTGTGGCTACAGCGTGTGGATCGGATGACTCAAATACTTACTTTAGCCCTCCGATTCTCTTTCTCCGTGCAAGGGAAAATAATTTGGTTTTAATATTTAAAGACTCGTTTTTCTTCGGTTGTCTTGCTTCAAAACTTCGCTGTTTTCCAACAGTCTGTCAGACTGAGTCCTCTCTAGTGTCTTCAGCAGCAAGGTACGTCTGAAACATTTAGTGGTGAGAGTCCTTAGTTCAAAGCCTTTTTTTGCTTCAAAACTTCGCTGTTTTCCAACAGTCTGTCAGACTGAGTCCTCTCTAGTGTCTTCAGCAGCAAGGTACGTCTGAAACATTTAGTGGTGAGAGTCCTTAGTTCATCAAGCCTTTTTTTTTTTGGTAAGAAGTTTGCCTGAAAGCCCTATTTTCACTACTACTGGTAGAGTCTGATGCATAAAATGCAGTTGGCCCTTTGACAGTTATAAAGGAGCAAATGACAGAGTGCCATCGTTACCCTCCTTGCATCTTTTAGCAAGATTGCAGCTGTCCTGTTGCTTCACAGTGGAACTTGTGAGCGTAGGACTGCATCTCGTTAATGGTGGGTGGGAACAAATCAAGCCAGGCTGTATTTTTAGCTATAAAAGAGGTTCAGCAATTTCACCAACAGGGCAGGGTAAGAATATTTAGGAATCCAGATCCCTGACACTTACCTGGCACAACAGACTCTTCTGCCAGAGACCATGAAGTGTGATGCCCGTAATAAGTTCGATGCGATTTAGTCGTGCGAGCTCAGCCCAGTGTACAACGCCTCTTTTTCTGTACTGACTTTGCTTTCTCCCTCCCAAACTTTGTATTCATTTACCTGCCTGTGATGACTGAAGCACAGGACAGACAAATAAGTTTTATCATCATGTTGTGACTATGGAAGATCTTTTCAAAATGACCCACTGCAACAGTCAGCATTAAATTGTCACCATTCTTAAATGTCAGAATATGCAGGGCACGAGGGCAGGTATTTGCTATTTAGCCTTGGAGAGTATGATGGGAGTGTGGAAAGACTGAAAAATTAGGCTGTAACTGTTCTTTGTGGCCTAGATTGAATGGTGCCAGATGATAATATAGCCCTTTATCTTAGCTAGGATGGGGTGGTTCTGCTTGAGGAACGTTGATGTCGCTGTGATGTGTCCGTGGGGCAGCAGTGATGAAATAGGAACGCGATTCTCTAGCCTAGATTGGAAGATTGTAGGCTGGGTGGGTGTGCAGCAGCAAACCCTCCAGTGCTTGGGTGCACGTTGCACTCTGTAGGGCCAGGGGAAGGTAAGGGACGGCTACAGCCGTTCTTCCACTGATGTCTTTTTTTGGACGAAGGTTGTTAACACGTCACGATGTCAAGGAAGGAGTTGTTTTCAGGATAAGAGTTTCCGTGTCAGTTCGAACTCCCTAGTTCAAAGCCTTCCCGTTTTTGTCAGTCCACGTTATTCTACAGGCATTCCTTCCACAGTCTTTGCTTACATTTGAAAACTTTGAATATTAGCTTTGACAGTAATATCATATTGACTGTGTTTGAGCTGACCTTGGTTTAGAGATTTCCTAATTGCTCCCTGTCCTCAGCCACTTCCAATGTAAAGAGTAAATATTCAGATAAGAATTAAATATTGAACTAAATCAAAGGTAAATATCTTTTGGTCAGCTATTTTTCTACACAGCTGGTAGTTCTTGAAGACTGTTCAAAGCCATTCTTTAAGAAATAAGGGCATGACTTCAGATGTGAGAACAATGGTACATCTAGACACATAACTACAAATAGTGTATTACAAGCAACTTCTATTGCATGTACCTGAAATGGATTTATTCCTGGAATCAGTGCTTTTCTAGACATATGTCTCAGGGGACCTGAACTGAATGTTCAACAGGTTTTGAATAAAGAAAGAAAAAGTGTGGGGGAGGTTAGCATGTGCTGTAAGAGTATCTGTTTTATAACAGTCATGGTTGTCACAATAAACATGATTAATTTGTTCTTCATCGCCAGCCACTCTCTTAATTCTTCAGATGGTGGCAAAGATGAATAGGGAGCAAGCTTCATCCTTGTGAAAAGCTGTGAATTTAAACAGTGCCAATCTCATAGTTACAGGCAGTTGACTGAGTCACACATGAGCTGCAATCAGACCAGTAGTCCTTTTCCTAACAGTCATTTTTAATATGCCAGTCTTATTTTTCCCTCAGCCCAGTCATATTTCTTTCAATGATGAAAATGAGGACTACTTTTTCCTTTATCAAATTTGCTTTAGTCTGTGGGCACTGAGTAATTCATAAATTATGCCATTTATAGAAGATAGGAATTACTTTGGCCCCAAGTTTCCCCACAGTACATAGGTTAGAACTAACGTCTTTGATTCTACCCTCTCACTACCATCCAAGCTCCTATGAATCACTGTCACTTCTATTTTTAAATTTGTCTTGATTTTTGATAAAATTACAGAGAAATTATGCCAGTGGGCTCTATGAGGCACGCATAAAATAATTCGATACATAAAATATGACTGGTTATCCTCCACAGATTTTCTCTTCTGTTGACCCCCTGCTCTCCCTTGTGATGGGCAGTGTTGATTCGCTCCTGTCAAACTGCTGTTGGTTATTTTTTGCAGTCATCTATCTTGTTCATCAGATGTTGTTTATCTGGAGTGACATGTGCTTACCTATTAATTAGCAAAGTGACTTAGATGTATAGTAGGTCTGCCTGTTTTTAAAGAGGCCTGGGCATTGCTGAGTTAAGTTGCATTCCTATCTCTGCTCTTTGGATACCTGTCAGGTAACAATTGTAAATTTTGGGCTATATCTTACAAGTGATCATGAAATTTGTTTGCTGATTTACACAGATGGTCAAAATGGGCAGGCAAAGTTTTGAAACATAGTGGTTGTCCCTTCTCTTAAGATATTTTATAATGGCAGTTTGAAAACTCTCCAAACTGTATGTTGAGTAATGTGGCTGTGATTAGCAAAGTTATGAATGACACAGTCAATTTATCTAACCCGAGATAAAAAAGGACCAATACCTGTGCTTGAGAATTGACATATGAGGGTTTGGCCAATCCACCTCAAAATACAGAAAAGCTATATTCCCTGCCCCAGTGAACAGGACTTGCTGCTGCTTAATGTAAGTGAGGCTTCAGTGCAGTATCTGGAGTGTGTATAGGTGCTTACTTAAAAAAGATGTGGTGATGTAAAGTGTTAAAAACACATCTTGTGTGGCATTTCAAATCCCATTTGGATGTGAAATTGAAACTGTCACTTGCCGTAATGCAAAATGAGGTATAATTCACAGACAATGAAAAGGTTATTAAAGAAAAGGATATGTGATTTGGTCGTACTTCACAAGTAAAACCCAAGGTTACATAAATGCCCAAGGGACACTACAAATGCATCTGGTGGCAATGCTAGAGCCACGCAGTCTCCAACGTCCCCTCCCAGTTCTGGATCTTCTATCATTAATGAATTAGAAATATCCTTTCTAGTATGGGAAGATGACAGTGATTTCCCATATCGTCTAAAGTTTTGGAGATGTGGGTTTTTTGGGGGGGTGTTTATTAACCTTACGCAAAGCTTTGTAAGTAACTCATGTGACTGGTGGGAACACAAGTTTCCATGAATCGTAAAGTAACTAAATAATTTCTGCTAGTAAGATAGCCTGCCTTGGCTCTTATTGTTCTATTGGTTGTTTTCAGACACTTTTTAATGGACTGAATTAGAGGAGAATGCCTCTTAGCAATGATCTTCTTGCTTTAAAGATGTTTTTAATTCTCACTGTGAAAGTTTCCCCAAAATGAGCTGTTTAGTATCTGTTTAAAATTAATGAGAAAATTCAGAACTAAAACAGGTAATGAGAGTCAATTAATTACTTCAAGCTATAGGGAAGGTAATTCCCAACAGAATAATTTAGGCTATCAGCCTGCAGTCTACAGCTGAGGGACCGAACTGCATAGTGTTATCTGCAGCTGGGAACACAAGAGTATAAACTGCCTGAGCATCCCTACTCCACCAGAGCTCACAACTTTCAAAGTAAATGGGTATGGTCAGGCAAAGGCTGGAAATAGTGAGCCCGAGATACACATGGCATGACCAGACGCTTTCCATTAAAGCCTTCTACCTCTTGGTGAAGTCCTTGGGCAAAAATAGTTGTAATATTCCATTCTTTTCTTCCAAAGAGGTGACTCATGTCTGGGATCCTGCAACTTTTCCTAAAGGGAAAGACTGAAACTCCTGCTTGTAGAAGAACTGAATTCAATGCTTTTCCTCCCTTCAGACCAACATTTTTAACTGAACAAGGGAACTGGCAGATATTCTGTCAGTTTTCTGTCTTGAAATTCCAAACCATTAAAAACAAAGCCTGTCTCTGAGTTACAAGGTGGGACATGGATAAATGACACAATTGTGTTTGCAGATGAACAGATGAGTTGACCTTTGGGTCTTTTCAACTTGCTTGCAATGACTGATGTCAAATTAGTATTCAAAAAATACCAAATTGCCTTATAATTTATAAAGTAGCTGCCAAACTGTTAGTGCAACATAGTCGAAGGCTGTTTTACTTCTAACTGTGAGGGTTTGGATATTTGTGCTGAATGCGAGGAATGGGCTGCTTTTAACCTAGCACGCCAACCCTCTGCGGTCCGCCTCCCAATCTGCCGGCCAGTCTCTCCTTCATAACCTTGGAAACGGCTCAGCAATTTCAACCAAATTTGAGATGGGATTTAATCACCTTAATTGCCTGTGAGGTCTATGAGCGCTGGGAGCTGGATAGAAGGAAAAGATTCGTGTTGGTGCCCACACTGACAGAAGCACCGTCAGAAACCATCGGTTACCTCGTGGGTTTGACAGGAGCTGCTGGGCCAACCCATGTCTCCAGCTCCAGACTAACCGCTGCAGGTATCCGCAACTCGGGCTGGTGTAGGGGAAGAGCAGATGGCCGGGCTTATTGCACTGGAAGGAGATTTAGGGGACAAAGGGCAAAAATAGATAAGAAATCAAGTTCTGCTCATTTTGCTGCTCATGGAATAAACTTTCATTATTGGAATGGCAGAGCATCCCCACAGGTCACTTTGTCAGGGTGAGATCCCTCTCACCAATCTAGTTTTCAAATTAGGTATCCGTTTGGCATGTGCACCTTTTTTAGTTCTTTTTTTTTCTCTATTGCAGAAGACTTATTATAAATATGATCAGGCGTTCTAGGAGTTTCTTTCATTTTAAAGACATTTATTGAACTTATATAGAATAGTGGAGCGAGGGCATAACCAGTACTTGTGTACTGCTTGTGGGGATCAAAACATAACCGGACTGGTATTTTACACTCTATGTATATTTTAACGTCCTTGTAAATTGTCTTCAGTTGACTTTGAAGATGGTCAGAGGTTAAAATACCAAGTAACTGTTTTGTGAACAATATTACAAGATACAGCAGCTGGCGAAGATAACACAACAACTTAATTTCATAACTTGTGGCATGTCTCTGCAGAGTGGACATAATTTTAAAAAATATAAAGGTCGCAATGCATGGATGTTACTGACAGATCAGTGAATGTAGAACGACCAAGTTGCAGCCAGTAAACTCCAACTTCCGCGCTCAGTCACATTAGCGTTGGGGCTGATCAGCTCTTTTGAAATCTAGTAGATGCTTTTAATTGTTGTTCAGTAACATTTGAATTTGGCCCCGGAATAGTAGGTGGAGGCTATTTACTCTGCGACTAATGTTTTGGTGGTCTAGAGCAGCGTGTGATGTGCTGATGTGGAAATAAGACACTGTAAGACACAGCAGCCTTGGCTGACGAGTGAATTTCGACTTTCAGCCTGGCTGAGGTTTTTTTGTTTATTTGTTCAGTGGAGGGGGGGAATACTGAAAAAATTATGCATTACAACAGTGAACAGTTGGCTGCAGCTCTCATCAAGAGACAAAGTCAGTCATGCCTAATGACTAAAACAGACAGCAGGTTGCAAATTTGGACTTCATGATGCATTCCAGTCAGTAACATGAAAGACAGGAAATATCTTACATGTGCTGCCTTTGGGGAACAAGAGAAGATATGGAGGTCAAGCATGGCTCTACTACGTTTGCTGATAAATCTTTATAGTGGGGTATGTGCTGCCTTTGGGGAACAAGAGAAGATATGGAGGTCAAGCATGGCTCTACTACGTTTGCTGATAAATCTTTTCAATAGTGGGGTTTTTTTTTTCTTTTTTTGGTTTTTTTTTTTACCCTGAGCAGTGTGGTATTGCCTGCAAAGCAGTGGGAAGATCAAACAGCCTTTCAGCCAGCTGCTCAACATTGGTCACTGCCTTCAGAGAACGATGAACCCATCAGCGCAGCTGAGCGCTGCTGTACATCACCCAGCACATGCAGAGGTAAGCTGCGAATGACCTTGAGCACTGTACCAACGGCACTTGGCCAAGATCAGTAATTATGTCAATCCGTTACCTCCCGGCGCAATCCAACAAGCTATTGGAGACAGGGATGACTCTGGAGCAGTTTTGAACTGCTTGCGTTTGAAAGCACGTCTAAATTCAGTCTAGTAAAATCACCGCAACGTTAGAAACCCCTACTGTTATTAGGGTTGACAGAGCCCCGTGTCTGTATTCCTTTACACTCTGTTGTAAAAGTAAGATAGCAGACTTAAGAGGGTGTCATTTTTTCTGGTATCAAAATTTGGGCAAGTCACTAGAAAAATGGTGGTCTTGGTGTGGTAATGAACACAGTGAAATTGTGGGTTTTTTCTTTATAAATCCTGAAAAGCTGTAAAAAATGGCAAGTTTACAGTTGCTATCCAAACACATCATAATATAGCAAATTACATTATGTGGCTCCTAATGTTTTGGCTGTTATTGTTACTCCTAGAATGACAAGTTAATGTTGGCTGCTTCACAGGTTATTGAGGAGCAGGATCCTTGTTCCAAACAGTTGTCATTTAAAAGTGGAAAGAGTAGAAGTGAAGGAGTAAGTTTCATGCAGTCAGTGGATTTCTCTTGCTCATCCATTTAATCACTTTATTGTGGTGATAACGATGAAGATTTTCTATATGACCATAGCCCTTCCACGTCAGGAAGAACAAGGTGTCTAGACCTTTAGGTTAGAGAAAGTAAAGGGAAGAACATAGAGATGCACAGGATGACTCTCACAGTAGAATATTTCTCCAGTAATTGCATTGGCTTCACAAGGTCTACAAGCATGTGGTTAAGCACTTTGGGTCGGGACCAAGGTGTTCATGAATGGAAGCGGCATAATTGTGTCCGTGGCGTGCACAGTCCTCAGGGCAGTATAAAACCTTGAAGAGCCTTTGCTGCCTGCCGTGACACAGCTTTGGGGTTCCTTTTGGACATGTTAACAGTTTAGATTAATGGTTTTGACTGACTTTAAGTGAGAAATTTAGGGATTTTAGCTCTTCAGTGGATAATTTTATTTTAATTCATATTCAAGATATTTTAATCTGTCCAGTAAAGAAATCTTGTGACATTTCTGATTCTCGACTGTGCTAGGAATGCAGATATGCATGGGGAAAATAATAACCAGAATATACACAAAATGGTTCGTTCAAAATGTGTGCCAGAGAAAGAGAGAGAGGGCAAAAAGAGGGTGTGGGTTTTTTTTCCCAATTTCCTTAGAAGCTAAAGAAAACTATTTGTTTATTTTAAAACATGTAAGCCTTCTTCCTGAGTCCTTTTTGCATATTATAATAATTCTGCAGTTTAGAAATACCAGGGCCAGAGTAAAGACAGGACTTTACCTATGCATACATAGGGTTTCAGCCAGCTGGGGCTGGAGACAATACCTAAGCAGCTAGTTACGTGCTGAATTGAAGTTCATTCCTGTTTCAGCTGAAGTCAATAACAGAATTCAGAAGGATTTCAACATTATAGGTTAAGGGATGCAATCCCTGGTTTAGAGTGCAATAAAAATCTACTGGAAGCCCAGAGAATCAGCAAAAAAATACTTTAAGAAGTCTGGATTTCCTTTGCACAATGAATTGTCAGAACATCTTGTTGCCCAACAAGGTACAAATTAGGTTGTTAGTTTCCCAGCTGCAAGTTATTGGTCTGGGGAATGACATGCATCAACAAAGCTCTTTGTGCATATACATATTTTAGACTTTAAAGAGCTAGTGACAAGGTAATTGTTTGATAGATGCAATATGTTATGGGATCGCTGTCCAAATAACACGAACATCAATATTTGGTCATATTGTCAGCGTATGAGCAATCTGTCCTCAAATTGTGTCTGAAAGCAACAAAACCACATTTTCTCAGAAAAAGTTGCATTTGCATGTTCAGTGGAGAAAAATCTCCGCTGTTGATAACACATTGTGGTCAAGTTTCTCAAAATTGCTGAGTAACTTCTGCCAGCCAAATACGCACTGAATATATTCTGTGAAAACTAAGCATGCTCTTGGCTGGTGAGGCACAGCCGTATTCAGACGTGCTTATTCCCCAAATGAACTCGGGGAACGAGTCTTGAAATTCCAATTCAGTGAGTTCAAACTCGCATTGCTCTGAGCAACACCGAGAATTTACTGAGTTAGTGAATAGGATCGGTTGTTTTAATTTGAGCCTTTCAGAAAGCAAATTAGAAAAAATCGGTCAGATCAATAACGTTGAAAATGTCCGTTATTATTATTATACTTTGGTCTGCTTGCATTTTTCTCCGTAATCATGTTGTCATAAACATCTTCCATTGAAAGTATAAAGTGAACAACCCTTTTTATTCTTCCAGTCCAATGAAAAGGAAGGTGAACTGAATAACATTTCCATAAATCAGAAAGCGTTAATGGTACCGGGGAGGAGGGAACTTATAGAATCATAGAATCATTGAGGTTGGAAAAGACCTCTAAGATCACCGAGTCCAACCGTCAACCCAACACCACCATGCCCACTAAACCATGTCCCTAAGCGCCTCATCTACACTTGTTTCAGTTTGACAGAAAATTTCACTCTTTTAGAAAGTTGTTTTTCTATGTTGTGTTTTTATGCATTTGGGCCATCTATGGATGAAGTTAAAAGGCAGTTTTGATGTATGAGGTAAGAAAATTATCAATGCTAGATTTTAAAGCATTTAAGAAGACTTTGACCTTAGCAGTGTACGTCTTGTTAAACCAATAAATTAGAAGTGAGTCTACTTTGTATTAATAACAAATACAAGTAGGCTTGAAATTTCTGTAAAATGCCCATTCACATTTCCTGTGCACATCAGTAAAAGATAGCTGTGATGTTTTCTCTCCTGTTTTTCTGAATCAGCCAGCATTCCTATTCAAACAGGCATTTTCAGTCCTTTGCCAATGTATTTGAAAACATGCACCCAGCTAAGAACTGACATGCAGGGTCACATCCTAGGAGACTGTTGGAAACACGGCTGTAGCATGGCATATACCTTTGGCACACACATATATATATAACATATCCCTTTTTTATAAAAGGGATATAGTGTGGATTTTTCTGTGTACGACTTACTTGCATGTATAACTTATTAATGGGGCCTGGGGAGATCCCACACTCCGGTCTCACTCTTGCCACATCACCAGCAGCGTATTTAGCAAAGATATCTGCTCTTCTGTGTGGAGGGCAGCTGGTTTTCGTGGTCGTGTAATGGCTGGACGTCTGGGGACGGGAGGATGCAGCAGCAGTCATTGCCACGCAGCCAGACACATCTGGTATGTGGCTGCGGTTCTTTCCCGTGTGGGATGTTTCCAGTTACGAGGGGGAAAATCAGCAGGACCCTCACCCAGGGAAGGGGAAACTGGGAGTGGGCAGCTGAGCAGTTTTTCCAGGGTGCAGTCCTGCACCACCCGGTCGTGGAGAGGGGCCCCTCAGAAAAGGCTGGCAGGGTGTGGGCAGCAAGCCGGTGATTTTCCTGCTACAACAAGCTTTTGGTCTCTTTTTGCGTGATATGAAAGAGTTGCTTTATTCAGACGTTTTGTAAAAAGCAGTTTGTATCATTTGTGAAGAGCAATAAGGTTTACAACACAACCATGGGCAAAACAAGACGCAAGGCCAGCAAGCAGCCCCAGCAGCTGGCTCGGGTGCTGACACCCGCGTGGCAATGGCTACCAAGTGCTCAGCCTGAGCTGCCTTATTCTGTTTCTCAGCTCCAATACCACGTTGCCCTCTCCTTTTTCAGTTGGCTGTTTTTCTGGAGGAGATTGGTTTGGTTTTTAAGTGTGCTGTAACCTCAGGTTTAAACAAGGCAGTAAAGGGACTGTGTGATGACAAAAGCAAAATGCATACTGGAAGGTTCTGAATTAACAAGGAGGTTGCTGTAGAAAACTTATTAAAAGCTGTGACCCTTTCTTTTGTGGACACACATTAGGTCTTTGTGAAATTCTTTCCCGTCCTCAGGGATATTTACAAACAGGGCGAGCAGGTCCTCCTGCAGGTTGGGCTTCTTCACTGCTTATACTAAATCATTAATAAGTATCTTAAGTAACATGGGGTTTGATAGAGAATTGCAAGGCAGTTAGATCTTCTCCTTGTGTCATTATAAAATTAATGTTTGCACCTAGTTTTTGTTTCGGTCTCCTAGTCCATTTTTGATGCAGAAAAGTGTTTCCCTCCCCTTCCATGTCATGCTTTGTCATGAGCCTCTGGGAACTGAAGTGAATGTTATCAAATCCCTCACTCGTCAATATTGTTTCCTAAGCAATTCCCAGAGCTGGGAAATAAACGCACGACCATTAAACAGCAAATCAACAAAAAATCACAGCTTGCTTTTGTAGATATCCGAGAGTGGAAAAAGCAAAATCGTTAACCTGTTCATAATACATTACCATAGGCTCTATAGATACAGACACCTTTATTAGACTTACTGTTAACAAATATTTCCAAAGGAAATGTATTCCTTTTCTTCAGGAAGTCTCCCTGATTATGAAGGTTTGTTTATGGCTTAAAAGATTATTTCGGCATCCTCCCACTCAGATGTTAGTGTCTTGAATCCTGCACCACGATTAGCTACATGTGTGTACCGGAGTACGGGTCATTGTTTTTATCTGTAGTGGTCTGTCATACCTGGCTACCTTTAAGCCCGTTGTTTCTTGTTTGTCACTGTGTTCTACTATTTGTGAACGATTGTATTTGCCAAACACCTACAGCTAATGATACGGAAGTGCAAGTCTAGAAATATGACAGAGAAATTCATCTTGGGAAAAGCATTATGGATTTTTAAATGTTACTGCATTTAATAGAATCACATTGACCTTCAGAGAAGTTTCAAAATGGAAGATGCTCTGTCTTAGCCTACTGTTGCTATATCTGTGTTACATTGTAAAAGGCACGGTCACTTCTGGATAGATCCTACAGAAAGGTTAGGCTGCTGAAGAAAGACAAAGAATAGTGCCAAAGACCCAGGTGGGATCCAGACATTCTGGCAGGATGGGGCACTGACCTTCTGTGTGTACTTTTGTTCTGGTTTTCTTTGCTTCAGGCTCCCGACGTGGGCAGGGTAACACCACAGCACGCGCCTGAGCTGCCCTTGCCAGCGTCGCCTGTCACTCTCGGGGATTTGGGCTGTCTGGAGGCCAGAAAGCGGCTCTTCTTCCCCAAAGCCCATCTGATGTAAGTGCATCTTGTCTTTAAGGTAAGTAGCAGTTAAATAAGGAGCAAAATCTGCATTTCTCCTGTAGCTTTTCATAAATCATTCCACGTAGAAGGGCAGGTTTTCAGCAATGCAGACTGGTGTAGCTTAATCAAAAGCTTCATGGGGACCTGTGGATCAGAGCCGTGCCAGCTTACAGCAAGCTTCCAAAGGGGAGCCGCTCTGTTGTCTTGAAATACAACGGGCACACGATGAGCATGGTGTTTCTTAGGAAAAAAGTCCTGTGAGCTACAGAAACAAACAAAGGAAAGAACATCTTAATTAATCTGAAGAAAGCAAACACCTGAAATGTGCCTTGAAAGATATGCCAGCTGCTCATGCACCTCAGTTTGTTTTAGAGGGAAAGACAGGCAATAGGGCACTTTGTTTTCAGATGCAGTCAGGCCTCGGCCACCATGAAATAATTGTGCGGTTGCTGACAAGAGGATATTAAATCTTGCATTTACTTAACTGAACTGAAAATGTTTCAGCAGGTCCCAGATCCCAGGCGCGAGACACCAGTGACTAATCCGCTCAGTTCCTGGATTTCCTTGTCCTCTTCTCCCTACATTTTTTTTCTGTATTTCTTCTCTGAGTTATGCTTGGTTTATGGTCTTTGTAAGCGTGAGGAGAGCCAGCAGGGCTGACGGAGGTAACTGAAGCTGGTACCTCCCCTGTGCAGGTTTCCAGCTGGTGTATTTTCCTGTCTCACACCAGAGTCCCCAGGCTGTTCCTGCTCAGATTAGGTGACATTATCAGCCACCGATCAGGCTCTCGCAGGAAGGTACGTTTTCCTGAACTGAAAAGGAAAGGATAAGCAGATCCTCGTTTTATTTTTGTTCTGAAAGGGAGACATAAATGCTGGGATAAGACCGCGTTGTCCATCCTTAAAAGAATGGTGTACTTCCTTGGGGACAAATGTGGGATTTGTATTCAAAATTTATTACCTATTATTTTGTTTCACATTTGTCAAGTTGTGATAGCAAGGTCCAACCAGGAATAACCAAGACCGGCTATTTTTTGAAGGGCAAAAACTTGCTAAGACTTTGAAGAGGGCTCATGCATTTAAAATCAGAAGTACCAAGGAAAAATTGACTTCTGAAAGTTCAAGGGCGGGAGTTAGGATATGCGAGGAGGCTGCGCTGGCCTTTCAGTTTGGAGTTTCACAGCCCGTGTTTGCACTTACAAATGTGTATTTGTTGATTCAGTTCTTTACAGAGATCTCAGCTGGGATAAACAGGTTGTGGGATGTGTGGGAGGATCTTTGCCAGCAGCTAAAGTCTGTCTCAGAGGCCAAGCTGCCCCTGGGGAAGGGACTAGCTTATCCTGATATTTGGATGGGATCGGTGTTTGCACATCCAAATAGCAGGGCTCTGCATCCATATTCCAGTCAAACCTCAGCTGTAACATGACCGAAATACAGGGAGAGCAGTATTGCGGCCTTATTGAATTCATGTTGACACCTTGTCGTTTGAAGCTTTTTTTGGGGGACCTAAAGTAGAGCTGTTTACAAGGCACCCTTATTTTCTCCCTTCTATTTCAGTAATAGGCAAAAATACTTTAGAAAGATAAATCCTCTAATCAGATGTTCCTAATGAAGAATTACTGCCTGTCTTATACTGTTCCCTTCAGACTGTTGCTGTTGTTTAGTAAGTCAAGTATGTGATTTGTAACATCCTTTTAGGGGAACTGTCCTACCATGTAACATCCTTTTTGGAAAGCTGTTTGCAATATGTAGCTGTGAGCTTCCTTCGTTCAAATTCACATTGCTTTAAAGCTGCTCCTCCGATGTACACACACGTTTCGCTTACAGCAGTTTATCATTTTCTTTCTTGGGAAGCTTGCTGGGTCTATTCATATTTTTCTTCTCCTAAGCTGAGAGTTTTAAACCTAAGGAAGACCATGGGAGCAGTTTCCATTAAACTATTCCAAAATCAGGCTGTGGCACTGGAGCTGTTCCCTTAGAATAAATTCCACCTCAGATAGGTTTCATTGTGCTCCAGATTTTCCCTGACATTTTTCAGCTATGGGTGCACGTAAAATACTACATATGATCCTTTGTTTAGTGTCACTAGTGCCACACCGTACAGGAATTACACTTGGCTGGTCGTGGGGTTAAAAAAAGCCTAAGCTTGTACTTGACACTCTTTCTTGTTACAGGGTCCTGCATGCTCTCTTCTCTCTAGAAAATGGTTCAGTGTTATCGGTCTCTCTTTCCATTATTGCCCCATTTCTCTACTTTTAACATATTTTTCATTAGCGTGCCGTAATTCATGTTGAAATTCAGTGTGCTCGCCCATATTTTAACTTTTTGGTCCATTCTTGCATGAGCTCTGACTTTACTCACACACAGACAGCAGGTTAGCTATAACAGGTCTTACTGAGCATTCGTGGGTTTTATCATTATTATCTTTTGACTAGAGAAAAGAAAAAATAAAAAGGGGAGATGAAAGCACTCCCCTGTGCACACCCCCACAGGTTCCCAACCGGAACGGAGTGACAGTGACGTCATGCTGGTCATTTTGTGCATCACAGGGCCCATGGCAGTGAGGCATCTCCGTCAGCCCCAGCCATTTTTCCCCGCTGGCCGCCCACAGCCTCAGCACCGGCGGGGCAGGGCCTCCCCTCCAGTCCTGTCCCATCTCCACAAGCTGACAAACCCTGGTATTGGCCCTCTGCTTAAATTTCCAAAAGTTAATTTGCTATGTTCCGACTCTTAAAACACATTTTGACCTGCCTGTGTTTCTGTAAATATCCTCTTTGCTTGTCACAGCTATTTCCATGATAAAATGACCACTCACATGGTGTCAAATAATTGGCAGGAACAAAAGAGAAAAATAATCAAGACCAGTGTGTTTTCCTGTTTTCTTGACTCTAGACGTTGCTCATTGAAGATGCAGGTCTGCTGAAAAACAATACTATCTGAAAAGAAAACAGTTTCCCTTACTCTCAGACTAGCATTAAAAAACAACTGATCTCTCAAAACAAATTGATTCAAAGTTCTCAGAAAAAGGAATGTGTTTAAAGATGAATGGAAAGACACAAGTTTTTGTAATGGATAGTGTATTTTTAGGTAGTATAAATTTTATGGAAGTCATGGAGTTTTATGAATTTTAATGAATGTCCTTCTCAGAAGAACCTGAATCTTATTGTCAGTGTGTTACCTGGGAAAAGGTCACCAGATCTGTTCCTAAGTGAGAGGAATTTGCAAATGGGAGATTGCATAGGTTTGGGAAGAAAGTTTAAAATAAATCCCTACAGGCACTTTGGCGTCTGCACTGAGGGAAGTGCACAGGCGATATAGCAAAACCAGTTGCCTGACTTCAGAATTCTTTTGGTTTTTCTGTGTCCAAAAACTAGCAAACCTCTGTGCCATGCAGGATTTATCTTCTGTCACAGGAATTTGACTCCCTGTCTTGAGACAAAGATAGGACCTGCTCACTATTCTCATAAGCTGCAAGTTGCTAAATGTCAGATTCGTAGCCGAACTCCAGAAAAAACGTCCCTGAAATGGCTGTGTGTCCGTGTCCTAGGTGCTGGCTGGCACCCAACCCGTAGGTGTGCCTCCACTGAGCTCAAAATACAGTACACCAGTCACCTTGAGGTGCCTGCTGAATTTAATTCCAGCTATAGCTAGGGACGCAAACCATGTTATAATTACTGGTTCAAACCCCGTTACGTTTATGGATCAAGCTTGCAGTATGATCCTGTGAAATGACACAAGATCTGTTTCAGCAGAAACTGGGAAGCAATGATTTTTACCAATTTTTTTCCTGTTAACTTTAAACTGTTGACATGGCGCTAAATTCGGTATGCTGAAGGTGTTTCCATGTGTCACTTCTAATAGGATACAGGTGTCAGACAATTTGAGATTATTTCAAACCTAATTTTCCTAGAGTGAAGATACAAACAGTTACACCAGAAGCAGATGTTGGGCCTTTCTCACCCCTCCGAAATGTGGTTTGGCATCCATCCAGACTGAGTCTATGGGGAAAAAGAGAAAATTATATTTAATTTTAGCTTGCTTGGTTTCCTCCTTTCAAAATCTACATGAATGTGCACTAAAAAAAACCCCATCCCTTTTCCCTCTGCTTACACAGGGACTAAGTATCTTGTTGCAAACAGATGGAGTACAGGCAGGTTGGGATGTGAACGCTTTTCCATCTCCACACTATCACTATGTGGCCCAAAATCTGGCATAAAATGCTATCTTTTCCTTTTTGCCCTCTTACCCCTGTCTCTGTCAGTTACTTTTCTAGTGCATTGGTTGGAAGTAACAGCCGGGAAACAGAGGTGGGAAGGACTGCACCTAAACCACCAGTTTGGGGTCCTGCCTCTGGTCCAGCTCCATAGACCTACCCGGGGGTGGTCACTGGGACTCAAGAGAGAAGCCCTAAGAGCATCTCCTTCCCTCTGCCTTCAAGCCGCTACGATTTTCCCTAGCTCTTCCTGTTTTTTGAAGCGATGGTCCTTTTCCACCTTGTGTTGTCTGTGCAGTTTTACGTATGACTGGAAATAAAATCTCAGCTATACGGCATGGATACGAAAACTAGATCACTCGCTGGCACTGGGCTTTCCTGAGGATGGTACGTGTTCTCCATCAAGAGCAGCTTCACCGAGTTTAGTTACACTTCATCAGAACTCATGTAGGTGACAGAAAAATTGAGCTCATAATCCTGGTATTACAACCTTGTAGAAAAGAAGATCCGGTTCTGAGGTTCGCCGTGCGAATTTTGGTTTCTGCTGCTCAAATACATCTTTCTTCACCTGCTTCTAGTAAATGAATCTTACGACTATAAAACCCACTTGTGCTACAATTGTATTTAAAGTCAAATTACCATAAAATGCTACAGTTGAACAGTTTTGGTCCAAATAACCACACATGAAAAAAAATCCTTAAGGATTTCATAAAATGTATTGTGCAGATGGTGATCCATTTTTTTTTAATCAGTATTTGTTGGTCATGCAAATGCTACTGAAAAGTTGCCATCATAACAGACAACAAATCCTTTAAGAGCCAAGAGCTATAAATGTATACTGGGAAGTGAAGGAGCGGCATATTTATATCATCCAGCCCTACACGCCAGAGGAAGAAGGGCACAAAGTCCTTCCACAGACCGGTAAATACACAAGGGAAGAATCGGCAGATGGTGGACGGGAGGTATTAATGCCGCTGCCCGTCTGCGCGGTGTCGGTACAGATTGCACCGGGAAGGTTCTCGAGTCAGCTCCCCGCCAAGGCCACCAACAGAGGTGGGTGAATACGATCAGTAGAAAGCATCAAGTGCTGGCTTGCAAATCAGAGGCAAAACTGTGGAAACGCCACTCTGCAAATGGGGTTTTAACTGCGCTGCCAGGAAGTTATCTAGAGGCATTTGAAGACCAACCCAGCAACAGGAAATTAATCAAAAGCATTTCTGAGCGGATCCTCGGCCGGTGAGTGCTGCTGTGGCTATTTATACTGCTGAACTACGGCAATTTACCCCATTAAGGATGTGCTCAGATGTCAGATATTAGCCACTGCCAGAACAAGTGACCTTTCTGCACAGTACGTTAAGAAGAGAACAAAAAGATGGAAATTCCCATTTTCCAAGCGTGGTCCAAATAAACCTCTGTGCTCTTGTTAAACCAGCTGCATTGAAGAGGCGTGATTATAACAAGCCTTTTTTTTTTTTTAGCCTGCACCTGTCTCTCCTTCCGCAGCTGAGGACACACTGGAATCGACTTCCCTATAGACCTGGTCCTGTAAAAGCTTCAGGTGGAAATTAAATTCATCATTATCTACATCTATTTTTACATAACCACTTGAGGGGGAAAAACCACCTGAAGGCCAGCACTTACTGGAACATGCAGTAGCTGGTCACCCGCAGTGAAGAAAAGCTCCCCCGTTTCTCCGTCCCCAAATAGATGAGATTTTTGTTAAGTTTTCATTCTTATGGCCCTCAAGGTCTTGCAAAGGAGAGAGGATCAGCTTTGAGCAGCCTTGCATGGCCGTTAGCTGCAGTCAGTCTCTTGAGAAGGTGACAGCTTCACTCCCACCTAGGCGGAAAGGTTCCCGCTCACTTTAGGCACAGCCACATGGACCAAGGCAGTAACTCCATTTCATCAAGAAATATACAGGAAAGAAGTGTGCCAAACTACTGCGAAAAACACGTAAGTGTGATTTTGCTGGGGACTTGAAGACTTTCCTAGAGCAAAACTGGGTTCAGCATTGTCCCTAGAGAAATGGCAGACTGCAGAACTGTCATTTTTCCTCCTCGAGTATCCCTTTACTGTAAAAATGTTTAAAGTCCAGAGAGTGCCATGAAATATTCCACTTATTCATTCTATGTAAACAAGCAGTGGCTTTTCTAAAGTGTGGGTGTCATTTAAAGTATCTCCCCTCTTTCACCGGAATAACTTTTTTTATACTTGATTATTTTGCTCAGGTAATTCTTACACACTGATCTCATCCGCCTTTGGACCTGAAGTTTCTCCATATTCCCTCAGTTGCTATTCCCCTGTGAACGTGCATAGTGCCAGCAGTTTGATTTCTGGCACAGTGATAACAGGAAAACTAATGGCTTCAAAATCGGCATTATTGGCATTCTTTTTGATCCAAATTTATTGGATTTTTCTGCCTTTAAAATGTGATGCCTGGAAACTGACTGGCACTATATGAGCAAATTATTCTTTTTACAGTAAGTCAGACATCCCACATAACCTATATTTCTGGGGAAGAAAAAAAATCAAAGTAGAATTTGAATTGTTTTGTGACAAGGTGCTGTATATGACTGAGGCAAGACAGCATGATACTCACTGAAAATTACTAGCCAAAAGCATGCGTAACACTAAAACATGTCAAAACAGGGTACGAATAATGAATTATTGTCAAACAAAATGCTGCTTCGTGCTGACCCAAAATCTCACACTAGGTCTTATCATATGGCAAGTAGGTACGAGTTTCTAAAAAGATTAATTTTTCCAGGGGAGTTGTAGCTATTTCTATTGTAGATTAATTCTACTCTTGTCACTACCTACCTGAAATAAGGCTAAAATTAGATTTTTCAGAATAATATTTTTCATGCAAACAATGCAAACGCATTTAATGCAAACAATATCCCCAAAAATGTCTTGCCACAGAATAAAAACCAAGCTAAACAAGAAATTTGGAAAACTCTTAAATGGTCTAACAGATAAGTTTTAGAAAGATGCCAGATTTAGTGAGGATTTTTTTGCCTCCTAAAACTAGTTACGAATGTATTTATCTTCTGTAACAGTAAGGCACTCGTAAGATATTTTAATTTCAAGGCAGTACTGGAACTTTGTGTAGTTTGATTCTTTGTCATCTGGGTTTTGAGCAGAATTACATCCCTTTTGAGCAAAATTACATCCACAAGCGCAGCCGTTCAGGATTATGATTGCATGGTAGAAAATGACTACTTTTGGCATACTAATCAGCCAGCAAATAGAGCCCATAAAAACTAGGGATACGAACCAGAAAATGTTATTCATTAATTTTGTTTATGGTTATTTAATTTTAATTATAATACTTTAAAGCTATTTAAATCTACAACTCCATCATATGTAAGTTAATGTAGCATATTTTGCAAAAATAATCAAGGCCTGGTAATACAGATCACTACAGAGCCTGTAATTAAATCTCTGATGAGAGTTTCAAAGTGATTTTTAAATGTGCACGCGGCTTATAAAAAGTGCTTTACAAAAGCTCTCCTTCTGTCATCATGACTTCACAAATGTTTCTCTGGCATTGTCCAAGTTTAATTTTCATTCAGATTCAAAATGGAAATTTTTGTAATTGAGTAATTGCTTTGCAAACAAATACTCTCTGTGGGTAGGAAAAACAATTACCTTTCACACCTGTTTTCCTGTGTAAGTGATAATAAGGAATATTTTTCCGCGGACCATAAAGGCCTTTAATGCTATTAATGCCATTATGCCTTGCAGAATAGGGCGCTGGTGATACCCATTTCGGGTGTGCTCTTCTCTGAAGAGATGATCCAGGGTGTGATCTTACAGCTGTAATTTTGGCACCATCACAACGGTTGAAGAGAAGTTCACCCTGCCACTGACAACAGAATAAATCTCACTGCTGTACGCACCTTGGGGAAGGCTTTCATGAGCTGGAGGACGGTTTCTCTGCCATTTGCTGGTTTTTATGCTGTGGGAACCAGCGCGCACCATTTATCCCTTACTCTCGTCACCGCTTGTGTTCACATCCGTGCCTTCTCAAACGGCGCTCAAAAAGCGGCACCCTTGCAGGGGTCCGTCAGGAACAGTGCCATCTTACCTATGTCAGCAAGCCCTCCGGCCCACCTGCACCTCTGACAGCAGAAAAATGGGGTGGAAGGGTTGTTTTTTTTTTTTCCTCTGGAATAATTTCCTTGTAATTGAATTACATGTTTAAGACAGGCTTTCACTGCCTCATGTTACAACATAGGAGCTCGCAGGTTTCCAGCGATAAGCAGGCTGGCTGTAGGCAATTAGAAAACCTCAGGGTTTTAAGAGTCTAGTCACTAAAATATGTTACAGCTCAAGTCATTGTTTAACAATCCGAGTCTCTTACAGCTGTGAAACACTCCCATCATCAAGTAGGTCTCTGGGACTCCCTCAGGAACGGCAGGCTCTAGATATCCAGCTGCTAGGAACAAAAATAAATCTCTTTGAAGACTTATTTACCATAACATTGTGCGAGGACTTAGAAAGGCTGAAATATTTTAATCATTAATCTCCATTCATCAAATCTTGTCATTCTTAACAAAACTCCAAAATAGTTTCAGCTGTGAGTTGAATGTCGATGACACCAAACTCTGTACATAGATATCAATTTTGTGGTTAAGATATGCCACACGCAAGACATGCCTGTTGCAATCGAAACAATTCCTGCCTGTGCAGAGACACTAGAGAGTATTTCATAACTCGTGATTATTTATGCTCCTAGCTATCGTGGAGGGATAACGGCAGAACTTTAATAGCTATTGATCACAAACCTCTATTAACCAGTATTACAATCTTTTTCGTTAATGGCCAAACAGCCTATGATGCTGACACACAGTGTTTGTTATCATTACTGTGGTATAATACTAGCAGCAGTAATCACTGCTATTAGAAGTGATCACCTCATAGAAATAATCTTCGCAGAAGCTTGGTTGAAAAAGTATCTTAATGCCTGATCAAAACCTCGACAGAACCTGTAGGTCTTTATTTCAGTGGGGTGCGAAGAAAAACCCATTCTTCTTCTCTCTTTTCCGAGCCGCTTGTTTTAAAGTAGTAACTGTTTGTATTTTTTTCTCAAGATTTTTAATTTTTATTGCTGACCTAAAAAGAAAGGAAATAAAAAACAAAGTCAAGGAAAATTTGGCTGTAGTTAAAACATTCCTTGAACTCTTCCTTGCTAGTACTTAGAAACATTAGATAAATTAATAGCAAACGTGTTGCACAACTTAGAGGTGAGTTCTTAATGACTTAAAGACTTTTAGGCTGGCAAATATTTCCAAGCAAAGGGACCCCAACATATTTCTTTAGACTGGTTTTCCTCATAGTGTTCCTTCTTTTTTATAAGCAATGTTTTGCTTCTCCCAGCCTTCCACCCTTCTTTCTTGAGCAACCCAGAGACCGTTAATGCTACATTTGTGACGTTGCGCTAGTCTGTGATGCGCAGTCAGCAGAAGAAAAGGTTACTGCACGTGGGAAGACACGCTCGGTCTCTATATGCACAAACATCTGAAGTGTGCACTTCAAAGGAAGAGCAGTTTATTGCTGGCCGCGTGCATGGCTGTTGCACGAACATCCTAATGATTCTTTGCTCTTCTAGGAGACAAACTCCTCCAGACTTCACGAAACCTTTGCGTCAGCACTTCTTAATATCCTCTGTCAGAGGGACAAAAAGCCCTGCAATCGTTTAGGGAGAAAAACCTAATCCCACTTCAGAGACAAGATAACTTTCGGGGGTGCAAAGGTTAGATTGTCTTCCCAAATCGGTACAGCATGGGAATGAGGAATAAAAAGTCCTAGCCCAAGAGTTATTTTCAAGGGCTTTTATTTTCTTTTGAAGCACGAGCCAAAGCCCATTGCAGGCTCCTGTGGAAATGTTCACATTAACATCAGTATTTAATTTTTCTGGGTTTTGGATCTGTTTGAAGAAGGACAGAGAATAATGTTAAAATTGCTATAAACCGTTAAAAATATTTCAACCTGCTCTTGAAATTTTTTTTTTTTTTAAGCTATATGGTTTTGACCATGGTTTGTTTATGTCCATTGCTACAAATAGGGATGAGAGCCCGGGCAGTGC
This sequence comes from Aptenodytes forsteri, assembly GCF_000699145.1. Lineage (NCBI taxonomy): Eukaryota > Metazoa > Chordata > Aves > Sphenisciformes > Spheniscidae > Aptenodytes > Aptenodytes forsteri. Next base: position 589,902 of record NW_008794415.1, on the reverse strand, counting down.
TTATGCAGAGCGACGAAGAGACTCCTGCAGTAGCCCTGACGACCTCACCTTCTTTCTTAGTGCAGTCTTCCACCAAGTTTCTGTAGCTTCAGCCCGGGCAGTGCTTATGCAGAGCGACGAAGAGACTCCTGCAGTAGCCCTGACGACCTCACCTTCTTTCTTAGTGCAGTCTTCCACCAAGTTTTCTGTAGCTTCTCATTTTTTATTTAACTATTCCCTTCCAGAGAAGATTTTTCCTGTGTAGTTATTTCCAAGGGCTTTCTGTCTGATTTATTTTCTATTTTCAGTACTCAGTGAAGCAGAAAAACAATGTTAGTCTTTGGTGGCCGGGGAAAATAACAAAAGTTCGCGAAGGTGGTCTCCAGATGATACAGCCCTCGCCGAAGCAATCGCAGCGTTCTGCCTTTCCCCCGACGAGGGAGCAAATCTACAACAGCAGCAGCGCTGGCAAGTGCAGGTAAGCTGCCCTCACTGAATGTGCTAAGAAATCACCAGCACAAACACATTCCAGCTTTGGCAGTATTCAAATAATGGCTATTACTGCTCCAGGGAGGAAATAATTAAAGCCATTTCTTGACTCTGACAGTTTGATACTGGTGGTTTTCAATAGCAAATTACCAACATCTGTACAGCAAAATTCAGCTACTGCAGCAATTATTCAGCAGGGCTAACCACAGAGGTGCTAGGACTTTTTCATTTTCTAGATGTCCCCTAGTTAGATGTGACCTACAATTGAGACCTAAACTACACACAATGGCAAACTGGGTCTCTTGCGTTAGGAATGTAAATGAAACCATATGAAAAGCTTAATATTCTGTGAAAAACCCAGTGGCAAATGCATCAAAGACAGAAAATGAAAGACTGGAAAGACATCTGAATGGGTTTCTTAATTACGTAACAATTTCAAGTTTCCAGAGCAATTCAGAAGTAAAATTTATACAGTTCATTCAATTCCACAAAAATGATGGCTTTTCATTCCCACATACTGTTATAACTGTTTTGCATAGTAAACACAGAGAGTGTGACTGTACAAGCTGAAAACTCACATCTACGGCCCGTAGCAAGCAACACAGTACTGCAAATTTTCGTTCCTGATGGAAGAAAAGGGTAGCAAAAAAGTTAAATGAACTATGTCTATCTCTAACTTCTGAGCAGGAATGAGAGGCTGTGATATGAAATATATTTCTAAGAGAGAATTGCTTTTGGATTGATAATAAAAATACTGCCTTATTATTCCACTGCTTATGTTGTAACTAAGTGTCTGTCAGGGTTTTATGTCATAATCCGCTTTGGTCAAGGATTTACTGATGTATAAAACTTTAGTTTAGTTTGTAAATTGGCACTCCGTCTTCAGCTCCGTTTCACTGTTATTTAAGCTTCAGAACCCAATCAAGGCATAGTACAATTGCTGTAAAAATACGCAGTCGTTTTAAATTAGAGCTTTATACTTCAGCAGTCTTTTGGGTGGCCTGGTGAGGGATAAAAATAGCTTGTACACACATCGTCTGATAACTGAGAGGCTTTAAAATACCGCTGGAATCTCTGGTTACTTTGGCTGAATAGTGACGGCAGGACAGACACAAGAAAGAATATGCTGATTTCTAAGATAACGAAGTAATGAACGCCTCATTTGCAAATATTTGATCCGTGTTAGTGCAAAGATAGAAGTATAATCCACTGCAAAATTACCAGCCTGCCTGCTGAGAATTGCTCTGCACGGCGGATCCTCCTGGGTCCACAGCTGGGTGGAACGTGCACTAATCCTGCCTCCAGCTGCTTCACTGCCAAGGAAGGAGAAGAAAATTATTACCATGCTATCTTTATTATTTTATTATTATTAATTTATTATTTATTTATTATTACCATTACTATCTTGCCGTGTAGTTACCAATGCATTGGCATTTAAGGGCAGATCCCCGGCTTTAGGAGATTTGCGATAAAGATTTTATACAAACTGTGCAGTGTGGCATAACAGACAATTAAGGAGGAGTTGCTTTGCGTGACTGTGCAACCTGAACTGAGCCAAAAAATGTTACATGAGTGAATACGCAATTTGTTTTTATGTCTTTATTTCCTCTTTTAACATTTCCACAGAAATACTATTTATAATAAGTAATAAATTTGTACTTCTGCTACAAAATAAGCAGATGGAGTTTGTTAAATTGTAGAAACTTGCATGTTGTAAGCACAAAGTATAGAGAGAGGGTGTATAAAAGACAATTTGCTTTCATTTCAGTTGTGTTAGAACCATAGGAAACCAACGAGTAGCAAAGTAAACTTTTAATGCTGCTGAGATTGTAGTCTTTATGGCCTCAATCAGCTAACTAGGCCGTGGCAAAAATCACCAATAGACACTGACAATTAAACCCTTACTTGCTTTAGAGAAGAGAGAAACATGCTTGAACTCCTAGGAAACCTGAGCAAGTTACTCCGAGTTAGAGCAATTTAATTTAGATAGTGATACGCAAGTGCCAATCAACCTAACAATGCATTTAATCGATTGTAGACAAGTATATTTTGAAATTGATAAGGAAGAGAGCATCTCATTGTCATGATGCATTATCACAACTGTAATACAGCAATTTTCAGTCCTCGTTCCAAGCAGAGTCTTGTGCAGGTTATGGTCAGATTTAAGCAGTATCCATCATGCAAGTCCTCCTTCTAAACCTCAGGAAAAAGTAGGTCGCTGCATTTTTTGTGGTAGTACAAAATTCAAGTGCCGTGAAGAGAAATTAAATGCAAACTAAGTAGACTGGGAAATATTTGTACAGTTTTGAAAAGGAAGGGAAGCTGCTCTGTACGCAGTCAGATGTACATTATATAGAAGAAAATAGCTAGGTGAGTATTTCTTTTCACTCTTAATCTTCATTTGACATGAATGTGGACAGAGCAAGTCTAGATATTATATTCACATCAGCAGCACCTTAAGACATTGTGATGACTTATCGCAGTGAGACCCATATGAATCAATATTGATTGGCCACTTTAAGGCTACTTAATTAGGAGTAATACGATGGCACAGCTTCCAGGCAGATCCACAGTGCCTTGATTTATGAGCGCGTTTGGGGGAAAGGGGTAAAGATAAGGTGTAATAGTTACCTTTGTCTTGCAATTGAGATTTAATTTAACCTTACATGAGAAAAGAGTTTAAAAAGAGGAACTGAAGGAGTGCAATAAATAAACTAAAAGGACTGTTTTGTCAGTATCTAGGCTGTTTGAGAGGACTTTTGGCTTCTTACCAGGCTACCTAACTGTCTCATTGCGTATCGGGGTCATCCCGGAGCATCCAGCCTGAAGCTGTCTAATGTTAATGATAAAAGAAAATTACTTCCCTGTAACTGCGGTTGGAGTGAGCGTAAGTTGCACCACTGTTTTGTCATGTTGGTCTTTTGGTTTGTGTTTCTGCTGAATGTATTTAGTTCCACAAACATACCGAATTGTAGCTATTTATTTACAATATCTCCATTTGGGGAAATCCACCGAGCTAATCTGAAGTGATTTTTTTCCTAGGAATCTACATAATCCACTCCTTATTTTTACCTACCTCTTGATGCTTAGGGAGCAGTCACTTACTTTTTATCAGGTTGGTTTAGGCAACAAGTTGTACTATATCTGACAGCCTTGTGTACTGTGTATGTTTGTTTGACCGGAGCCATGTGCAAGTTGCAGAGCAGAGAATCCAACCCACTGTGTCACTAACGAAACCCTGGGGCTTTGCAACTCCATACATTTCTGTTTCTCAGCGGCCAGTGAAGAGGAAAAGTAAGGGAAATCTCACAGAATGAATGCCATAAGGAATTGTTTCTCATCTGCTTGTATTTACACAAAAATAAATATAGAGAATTATGCCTTTAAAAGCTCAAGCCTTTGAATGGAGGTTTGTGCTTAGCAGGCATAAGTCAAGAAGTCACTTGCAACAGAACTAGGTTTGTTTTTTATCATCACTTGCAATATCCTGAATCTCTGCTAGCTATTGCAAACAGTTTGGTGAGCAAGCAGATGAGATGTCAGAGGACAAAGTATCACTCTCTAAGGGGAAAGTCTTGGACATCGTTAAGATAAAGGCAAGACGTGGTATAGAAAAGTGTGATTTAGGCACTGAACTGATTTTTTTATATAACATTTCTCCAAAAGCAAGAAACAAACCTTAGAAAATATTTTTTTACATCTGATGCTAGAAGAAACCAAACTTTTTTCATCTCCTTATTGTACTAAATGATAATTTCTGTTTTCTGAACATTATAAATAAAGCCACAACTCCATACATAAGTCAAGAAGTCACTTGCAACAGAACTAGGTTTGTTTTTTATCATCACTTGCAATATCCTGAATCTCTGCTAGCTATTGCAAACAGTTTGGTGAGCAAGCAGATGAGATGTCAGAGGACAAAGTATCACTCTCTAAGGGGAAAGTCTTGGACATCGTTAAGATAAAGGCAAGACGTGGTATAGAAAAGTGTGATTTAGGCACTGAACTGATTTTTTTATATAACATTTCTCCAAAAGCAAGAAACAAACCTTAGAAAATATTTTTTTACATCTGATGCTAGAAGAAACCAAACTTTTTTCATCTCCTTATTGTACTAAATGATAATTTCTGTTTTCTGAACATTATAAATAAAGCCAGACAACTCCATAGTTTCTGGAGAATTTTACTGATAATCTTTCAATTGAAGTAATGATCTTGGCTGAAATCATCCCCTCCATTCTTTTTTTTTATTTTTCTTCAGGTGTATTAATTTCTAAAGACGCAGACATCAGTTCTCCGTATTCAAAAGAGGGAATTTTTGAAGGTTTTGACGCTTAGAAGCTACAGAACTTGCTGCTTAAAGTATTTTGTCTTGGAGTTTTGTCAGGAGTCTGAAAAATTATGCTTTGTTTCTTTAGTCATCTGTAAGGGACGTTAAATTCTCCCAACAAACATGGATTTGTAGAGTTCTTGAGAATGAAAAATATTTTATTGAATACAGAGTATTCTTCACAAAACTCTTTGAATCACTTGCTTACCCTTCTTACCCTTCACTCATTTTCTCCATCATGTTTATGGCACCAGTGTCATGATTCTTTGAGGGACGGTGTCTCTGACTTTACGTTTCAGGAAAGACCATGGCACAGTTGAGCTTATGAGAAAATTGTTCATGCCCTTGATGTGAAGCTGTATTGTGCTGCTTCTAGAAAAGTGCCAGTGTTCACTTGTCCAAGGCTTCCGTTCCCTTTCTTAAAATCTGCGCCGGGTTACGTCCAGTCTGTCGCTCCACCAGGTGCAGAGCAAACACAGGGGAGGGAGGGAACAGCTCTTTCCCGTCTCTTTCTGGTCCTGGCCATGGTTAATGCACGCTGGTATTAATTCTTTCTTTGGGATTGCTTTAGTGACTATAACAATAGAAAGGTGATGTTGATTCACATACATGAAGACAGAGGAAGAGCAATTGTGACACACGCCCTCCAAGATGAGAACATGTTACTCTCTGCCGCTCTGTGTTAGTGCTGGCAGAGTGCGTGTCCATGCTCTAGCAAACGTTTGCACGGAGATTTAACCGCGCAGAAGCCCCCAGACTTTTGTGTGGGCAAAAACATTGCTGTCTTGTGATCTAGCATTAACACAGACAACACTAATGAATTGCAGTATTTACTGGGATGTTTCCCTGTCCTATTAAAAAAGAAAATTATATAAAGTAATATTTCTCTCCACTGCCATCTAGTGAAGTTATTACACTGTGTAAAGGCTTTGATACTCTCAGTTGAGCATTATAATAGCTAACTATATCTTAGGAGCAGACAGGACTCTGTGCAGAAAATAGAGTTCGAATGCAGAGTAGCTAATACTCATCCTTAGGGTAATAGCAAAGAGTACAAAATAAATGACTTATAATAAATTTAACAATAGAATTCTAACAATGGTTACGATGATACAGATACTCAAAAGGGTTTACGCGCGTTATCAGAAGAGCAGAAGTGATTGGCAACAGCTAGATTCAAAACACAAAGTTTTAAATAAAGCAAGGACCGAATCTCTGCGGGCTGGTGGAATGGTTTAAATTCAGGCTTTTTTTGCAGAAAGTACATAGGCTTCCTAGGGATGAAACCAATACAAGTTAAAAAATAAAAATGTAACTCTTGTGGCAAATTTATTGTTTCTGCTTTGTGAACCGTCCTAAAAGACTTTAAGCTTTAGATGAAGTTATTGTCTGTTTTTACTGAAGGCTTCCAGAACCTTACAGAGAGTTTATTCTCACACAGCATATCCCTTCACTAAGGTCTGAAGGGGACCTCAGAGGTCGTTTGGGCATTGCCCTGCCCCAAATCAAGCTCATAATCAAGAAACTGTTATTCCCTTCTTCGTTTTCACGTATTTTTCAGAGCGTTGTCATGCAGCCCCTCAGTTTTCTCTAGCTTGAGCAGCTGTAGTTCACTCCATCCTTTCAAATACGCCTCTGATCATTCCTGATCCGCCTCTTTTAATGTCTCATTTATCAGTCCGCATCTTCTACTTCAAGTCCATATCTTCAAGCCCACAGGGTGATGCTCGCCAAAATCCTCACTGAAGTTCTTTGGCCTAGAACTTGAATGACGCTTTTTAAAAACAAGCTTTTGAGATTTTCAGTAATTCCCAGGTCGTGTTGGGCAAAACACGCTGTGGGTGTGCTCTGATGGTTTTACTGCTTCCACTGCCAGGATGGGCATCTAACCGGGTTATGCTGTGAGCGCATTACACCCCTCTCCATTTCTGTTCGGCTCAATGAGACTGATTTTGTTTAAAGATCCTTGACTATTTTTGTAACATACAAGTAGGTCAACCCATCTTTTCCCGATAGTGGGAATAGCTAAAATAGGACATACAGCTCTGAAGTCATTACTCTCTTCATGTATCATTTAGTGAGCAAAATCTTTCTTTTAATACTCTTGTGAAAGTCGTCTTAAAATCAGAAGCTGTTCCCCACACAAGAGACTAAAGTTAAGTTGAAAAAAGACATAATATTAACATGATTTAGAAGAAGGAAAAATCAAGACAAGTGAAAACCAGATCCCTTTGGTGGCTGAAATTTGTATTTCCATTGCTGTAGCTGAGCAGTATCTCTGCACTCTGATTCATTTTCCATCTCTGCATTTCAGTTTCACAGGCGTGATGGAAAAGCACTAATTCGTACAAGGCTAATCTGTACACTTCTCTATGTAGCTTTAGTAGCGATGTGGTGGTTTGTTTACCTGTTTTTCAGTTTTGTTCTGCCAAGCTTATTTTCCACAAAATCTACTAGGGAGCATTTACTGGCAAACTTTGTGTGTATCCCTCAGCCCTAACTGATTAAATACTATCTTAAAATAGAAATGAAAGATGGGTTTATATTTTAACTTGTGGTTAACTGCTGAAGTCCGCGCTTCCAGGCAGGAACCGTACGTGTACAGACTTGCTTCATCTTCTAAAGTTGTGGAAAGGAAGTGAAGCAAACTGGTCATCTGGCAAATAAAAGGCAAGTGCAGGGTGGAATAAGTTTCTGGTTATTATTTATTTTGGAGGAAACCCTTTTTTAAAGTCTTCCATTGAATCATGTCATAAAGTGTAAATTACAGAACAAAATTTCTTAACTTTGTTTGCTAAAATGTTTGGGAAATTCAGGACACACTGAAAAACCTGATGCTTGTAGTTCTGAATGAGCTTGCTATATTCAGTAATTGGAGCCATATTTAAAGAAAAGAAAAATCCTTTCTTTAGTTTACTGAAGAAAGGCTAAATAGGATTGAGTTGTAGCCACTACCCCCTCTGAGCCAAGCTAAGTGACTAAGAGAGGAGTTGTTTTACCTGTCTCTTGAGACAGACAATGAATAACAGTCTTCTAAATAATCTTAAATCACACAGTCTGTCCAGGCATATTTACAGTATGCCAGGGTAGCCAGACAATGACCGTGTTGCTAATTATAAGTAAGCAGACAGTTTGGTTCATTGGCAACCTCAGTACTGATCTTTTTGCTGAATAACATTTAATTTCCAGCCAAATTGCATTTAAGCTTCTTTGTTCAAGGAGTTCCCTTCCTGAGTTAGAAGCAATGACATTTGAACACTTAATTGCGTATTGCCATAATACTTACACTTCATTTTTATTGGAAAAATACAGTTCTGAGTAGAAAACTTCAACCAGTGCATTATCTTTATTTACAGTTTCATCCAAAGCGTTGCAAGCGAATGGCATATAGAGAGCCCACAACGTGGTTCCTAAGCAGCCCTATTATCAATAAACAGCTTAGAAAGTACATCATGTACTTCAAGATACCAAGCGCATCAGGAGGAAGAAAGAAATTGAATTACTATGGAATTGCATGGTTCATATTTGTATTCTCAACCAGAATTTTAATTCCTTGTTTTGAAGTTGCCAAGTGAGGTTTTAGTATGAAAAAGTTCTCTTTTGTTCTTTCCATGAGTTTTTGTGTGGGACCTCACGTACTCCAAGCTCTTTTTTTATTTCCCCCCAAAATATCAGAGCTTGTGGACGTTCCTACAGCTGATAAAGCAATCTAAATTGCCGTTATGTCTCAGGCTAAAAAGCAGTGTGGCAGATTAAATGGCATGCCCCCTTTTGAAAAGTAACAAGAAAGAAAAACTCCATGAGTGCAAAGCCACTTGTTCTTCACTTTGAGTAAGCTGCTTGATGGATAGGTAGCTATAGAAGAAGGATGAATACAGGGCATTTTATTGAGACGCAGGAAAGTTCACGATTGATTACATACCCTAGTTTCGCAAAGGGCTTCTTCTACACATACTGTTAAATCCAGACTGGAGAACAAAGGTAAAATACTGTAGGATGTGCTGAATATGGCTTTGCAGTGACTTCTAATGCTGTCTTCTTTCCATTGCATTATTGTTTTTAATTCCATACTGTAAAAATCTTCTATTGGGAAGATGAATCAAGCTGATCAGGTATATGAATATTCAGCTACGCAGAATTACTGCAGTTGGATTTTTATAAAGCAATACTACAGTTTCTCATTCTGCCAGTAAGTTGAATAATGTTCTATTTCCACAAGAAAAAAAGTAATTAAAAATGGAACATCAAGAATAAACTTTAAATAGCTTCCTAGAGAAAAATATATGGATTTTACTTCTAGCTCCCAGGAACATACAGTATCTGCAAAAATGGCTTGTTTTCAGTCAAACTTGTCTAATCATGGATCAAAACAGGTTTGTGTTGTTTGGTTTTGGGTTTTTTTTTTCTCAGAAGTCATCCTGGCC